>NC_142376.1:21916917-22286917 GCF_059441005.1 Hippichthys cyanospilos
ACTGAACTCAACTCGGGAGGTTGTGTGGCGGTGGGAGGAATACTTGGAAGACCTCAATTCTTGCAAAGAGACGCAGAGTTTGGGAATTCCAAGGTGGACTCTTCTACCTCTGGTGTTCACGTCACAAGGTGATTTAAAAGGTTCTCGGTTGGTGAGGTCCTTGAACTTGATGAGATCTGCCCAAAGTTCCTAAACACTCTAATCTGTTGTTGGGCTCTCCTGGTTGACGCGTCCCTACAATATTATATGACCATTGGGAACAGTGCCTCTGAATGAACGGACTTGGGTGGTGGTCCCACTTTTTAAGAAGGGTGACTAGTGCTGGAGAGGAGCGTCTGTCTGCAAGTCAAACCTCTGATTCAGGAGGAGCAGTGTGGTTTTTGTCCTGACCCGATACAGATACCTGGTATACCGATACCAAGTATTAATCATCCCTAACCAATAGTACATACTTTTTTGGGGTTAAGAAATATACTCAACTGTGACTTAATTAGGCCAACAATTGCGATGTAATTTGAGGTGATCATACATTTATTTGGGCTCATATTCACATCATCAATCAATCATAACTACAATGTGGCCCACAACAAACATGAGTTTGACCCCCGTGGTGTAAAGTGAGCTGCACATAACCAGCGTGCAAAAAGCCGTGCCAGTAATTTTTCCCCTAATTCCATTTTGTTTTGTTTTTTTAAGGTTTGATTCCTACACCTTTACTGGGTCATCAAACGACATGGTAATTGCACAGGGCCCATGGGCTACAAAGTGGAACTAATGTCCTGTGATAAAAACAAGTTTGACATCCCTAGTTTACCGAAGACTGAGACACACAAAGCACTACTTACTGAGATAGAGGGGAAGCTGAGAGTTGTTATGAGCTTCTCTGTAGGCAATGAGGTTGATCTCGTTCTGCCGACGTTGCTGCTGGAAGCGCTGTTTCGAGCGCCAGTGCTGGCACAAGCAACAGCATGTCAGAATGCCAATCAGAGTCCACACCAACCAGAACCCTGTAAGACAACAAAATGCCTCAGGCGCAACATAGAGATTCACACAAAATGGGCACAAGGGCAGCTTTTGCTGCGTTTCATTGTTTTGTTTAACCTGGTAAGAAGAATAAATACATCAGATTGATATGAGCAAGAGTTCATAATTTTGGTCATAAAACCGATAATTATACAATACAATTAAAAGGTCTTTTTCCCCGGATGATTTGTCGGTCTTCACAAGAGAAAGTTCTGGGACATTACGAATTGGTTTACCTAATATGTCAAGATACAATGAAAGGGCAATTAGTTTTCTTGTATTGGCAAAATATACTGTAATTAAGGACTGATTCAAAGAAAATAGTTTTTACATTAAAATTATAAGGCAACGGACACACCAAAATTCATTGTCATTCATTAAATTAGGCACTGTGAACATAATAAAAATATAGTGCAAATATCAGTGGAATCTGATTCCCTTAAAAAAGTTTAGGTAAATTAAGTATCTGAATACCTGGCAGCCATTTTGGTCAGTTTACATAATCAATGTGAGGTATTAGATGCTGTAACACTGGACCGTTCCTTATTTACCTAATCACCGGCCTATTTTCAATATCATATGGTGTCATCAAGTATTGCCATTATTTAGATAGCACACCTAGTTTTGTCAGGTTTCATGTTTTTCCTTCAAAAAGTCGAACAAAGGCATTCCCTGTGGCATCGTTTAGTCAACGCAAAATGGGTCTATGATAAGCTTGATGGCTGAAAACCAAGATCGATCCTCACCAAAATTTCTGCACACTTGCACATGTGTATCCAAAATCATGCTCATATGCTCACAACAGTGCATTTTTTTAAAAGCAAGTATATAACGTTCATAAAATTCAAAATATTGAGCCCATCATTCTGACAGTTATAGATAATGAAGTGGGTGTACACTTACTTTGTATATGCACATACATTTTGGTGACAATTGATCTCAGTTTTGGTACAACATGACAAGGCAAACGTTATATTGATTTGATATTAATTTGAGAGTATGTTTTGGTACACATATATATGCGTGCACATACATTTTGGTGAGGATCGATGATGAATTTTGATCTTTTCAAAGGCCTATTGAAGGTTAACAGACTTCTGAACCCCATGCGGTATGCCTTCCCACCCAAGTAGTCCATGGATGCTATCACTGCTGCCTTATACATCTTCATTACGCACCTAGAGAATAAAGACTTGTACATAAAGATGCTCTTTATTGGCTACAGCCCATTCTCTGCGACTAGCTGCAGGATGTTTTGAATGGAAGGGTTCAGTTTGTCAGGACAGGGAACAGGACTTCAGCCTGAATAATCACCAACACAGGAACACCGCAGGGGTGCATCCTCGGTCCCATCCTCTACACCCTGTTAACCCAAACTGTGTAGGCTCCCACAAGGACAAAGTCATCCTAAAGTTCGCAAACACCGTTTTGATTGGACGCATCACCGGCAATGATGAAGCAGCTTACAAGATGGAGGTGGCGTAATGTGAGGACAACAACCTCACCCTCAACGCGGACAAGACCATAGAGAAGATAGTGGACATGAGGAAGGAGGAGAACGAATCCTCAGCCTTTGCTCATCCATGATTGGAAAGTGGAGAGGTTTGAGCGGCTTTAAATACATCGGGGAGGACCTCACCTAGAAACTAAACACCTCACAGCTGCGCCTGTACATTCTGTGGAGGCTGAGCAGATTTGGTATGTCACCAAGTGTCCTCAGCAAGTTCTGCTTGTTGAGCCCATTCAAACCAGCTGCAAGTCCACTGCTATGGACAGCAAACACCCGCAGAGAGTGGCCAAGAGAGCCTCCAAGATCACCAGAACTCCGCTGCCCTCCCTGCTGAGCATCGACCAGCTCGGCGTTCAAAGGAGAGCTGCCTCTATCACCCACGACCCCACCCATCCCCAACACAGATGTTAAAGAAATCTCTAAAAGAAGACTAGGATAACTCAGACCAGCCCAGATTGACTTTCTATCCCATGGCACAGGGAAAAAGCTTGGCGAGCGAACTCATGCTTTGCCGGCTTAGTGCCGGCAAAGCATGAGTTTATAGCATGTTTATATTCACCGCTCAAGCGTCCCTGCCTGGTTTTTATTCATTCAGCATAGCATTGCGCATTACAAGACATAACAAAAAGAGCCAGTCGGGCGCCACCAACAGCTGGGCCAAGGTCCCAGCTCACACTTTCCTGCGTCAACAGCTTTATCTGAGGACAGTGGCGAGATGAACTAGGACTGCATAAATGGATAGCAATGCACACTATTCTAGACAAGAAATAAGCACATAACGATAACAACCTAAAATATGATTCCCTTCACAACAGACTGTTCACACTTTTCCCGTCAGGCTGGAGGTACAGAAGTGTAAAATGCAGAAGCTTTTTCTTCTCCTCTTCCATCAGACGTCTCACCTCCACCAGTAGTACAATACAACTAAAGATATCACTCATACAGCTGTGACTATGCCAAGACCATGCACCTTATTTCTGAACTTTTTTGGAACTATTTATGCTGATCCTTCTTTTACACACCACTTGTAAATAGCCGTATAGTGCCATATTACAGATAAAAAACTTGTCAGGATGGCGCTGTGCAGGGTATGTCATCATTCTGATACTTATACTGCACTTTTTTCAGGTAATGAGATATGCCATGTTATTCACACTGCTACCTCATTGAATGAAGGACAATGAATTTTCAACTATGTGTTGCTTTAGAGAAACAAACCCAATATGCATTTTCATCTCATTTACTGTAGATTTGAATGTTTATACCTCATAATCTCTATGGGGCTACAAAGTATGTAGGTGGGTAACTCACACCACAATTCATAGTAGTAGCTGCAGCACTGTGTTTCTCCACAGCAGTGACCTGACTCACAGGTATAGCTCTGGTTGTTCGAGCCCATGCACACCAACTTCTCCTGTAGATACAAAATGCAGATTTGGTGATGAAATTAGTCTGTTGGGCGGATTTGCTCAGAAGACATGTCACAGTTCTCTAGGTGTTTCACTGAGTTTTAAACATGTTTTCCCAGCATACATACAATTTTTATATACATTTTATATATATTAGTCAAATAATTTCTTTTGAAAAAAATGCCACAAGGAGCATGCAGTCAAGTCAGCTGAAATATTAGCTATTTGGAAATTATTACATAATAGAGGAATTCTGTATCTAATTACTACTGAGGGTATGTTTTTTTCACCAAAATGTTCAGTTTATGGCTTGGATGGACTTTATGAGTCTGAAGTGAATCGATTGGTACACCAGAATACTTCCTTGTCTATGTTAACTCTTTGAGGATGATATTCTGCACCGACTACTGCCATTTTGTTAGAACACACTTTTGATGACGTTCATCAATGCATGCAGGAGATGCAATACGAAACTTGTGGGAAATCTTCAAATCATCCTGAGGCAACTCGACACTTTGTGCTGTGATCTAATTGAAAAAGCCCCAATTAATTGATTTATTGCCAGTATGTCAGAAATACAAATGCTATCGAAATTGTATTCATTTGGACTTTACTGTTGCTGCATTTGAAAACGGAACGTGCTATTGAGTACGACTAATAAGGTTCCACTGATATGGACGAAAAATAAAAGTGGAACAAAGAATCATTCCGCAGAGTAGTTAAGGAGAAAACTGTCAATAAATATGTAATGGGAAACTTGCTGCTTCTTGGCTGGCAGTCAACGGTCAGTTCCATAAAGTTCAGGCTAACGTTAGCATGAACCTTTCAACATTACCTCTGCCACTGTACCCTCAGTCGCTAAATTTTCTTGTCCAACGGTGTACTCAAACATCCCCATTGCTGTAAACGACGACAATGCAATATCCCCTATCGTACAAAATGCTGCTTAATTGTCACATTGTTGGATAAAAAAAAATAAAAAAAATATGCGCAAAGGGTGGCAAATACCCAAAACAAAACAAGCGGTGCTAAACTTCCAACAGTTCAGTCGCCTCATGTGTCCACGATAGTTCGAGCCAGGAATAGTGTTGTCACTTATGTGATATGGAAGCCCAAAAGGTTCAAAACTAATTAAATCAATACAATTGATAAACAAAAACACAGTTTGCGAGGTAACGGAAAAACTATTAATGAAAATTTAATTAATATAAGCATTCGTTTTAAAACAACTATTTTCAGCAATGATAAAATGAAAAGGCTTCATTTTTAAACACAACCGTTTTTTTTTTTGTTTTTTATGTGACTCATGAGTACACACACACACATATGTAATGTACTATATATATATATATATATATATATATATATATATATATATATATATATATATATATATATATATATATATATATATATATATATATATATATATATATATATATATGGAGATAGATAGATAGATAGATAGATAGATAGATAGATAGATAGATAGATAGATAGATAGATAGATAGATAGATAGATAGATAGATAGATAGATAGATAGATAGATAGATAGATATATCATATGTACAGAAAAAAAGGGCTCAACACTGAGTTCTGTGGCACTTCATAGGATATATCTAGCATGATGACATTGATTACCTATTGTTGGCAGCGTCAGCATTAACCCCAATGGCCCCTGGGGCACAAGTTGCCTAAATATATGTTACTTAACCCATTAACTCTCGTTGGGAAAATGTGTTCCTGCGCTATGATAAAATGTATAGAATGAAATGGCATCCCAGTGGTTCATGACACACCTATGTACAGATTCTAGTGGCATTTAGCAACTTTTCCATACACAACAAGTCAGTGCTGAGCCCACTATCAACAAGTTAGCTTGCATTATACAATTTCTCCTCAATCAGCCATCTAGTATGGCGGAATATATTGATAATATTTGCTATATACTGCATGCGTGTTACTATAGATTACACTGGTTACGATGTATTGTAGGCATTTGTTGATCATTTTCACTTCTCTGGCGCATTATTATTATTATTATTATTATTATTATTATTATTATTATTATTATAAAATACCGATGGGATAAAAAAAAATCCCAGGGCCTGTAACCTAATCAATGCAAGTGTTTTTTTTTTTTTTAAAGTAATTTTCCAAGTATCCTAGACTTTAACAAGTAATATATACGACAACTTTTATTTTATTTTTTGGAAGAAAAAAAATAATCAGGGAAAGGGTTAAGGGGTAAACTGTAAACTGTTCAAAATATGGGCATCAAGACGAGGGAAAAGTATCAAACACCAGATGGAGACTCAACTTCTCTTCCACAGCCTCAGACACTTGCCTGACATAATCACATTGCCTAATAATTTCAACAACAAAAATAGCTTGCCAGTGTCCATAAATTAAAACAAGAATATCGATTGTTACTAAGTTGACAGCATCACTCAACTTAACAAACTGTTTTCTTTTCCTAATGTAACTTTTTAACTAACCCAATGCTATGGTTCTCCTCCCAAATCATTCCATTTTGTACAGTAATATATAATGATCAATAGAATTAAAACTAAAGCAAATTTCTTATTGTTAATACAGTTAGTTATGTCTTGTGTCAACCTTATTAGCGCCATAGTTGTTGTATTTGTTCTAAATCCATATTGGCTGTCCGTGAACGAATTGTGTTTCTCTGTGAAAATATCCAGCCTTACAATCAAGAGCTTATCGAATATATGAGAGAAGTGACATACCAGAGAAACAGATCTATTATTAGTAAAAATATGTTTGTCTCTGGATAACTTTCGCTGTTTTCCTTTTACTTGGGAAAGTTCCTGTATTAAAGGACAAATTATTAACGTATGTCAGAGGATTTACGACTCCATCAACAACTTCTTTATTAAGATCATATCGACGACATTCACATCTATAGATTTTTCCTTTTTTTTTTTTTTTTTTTTTTTTACATGATTTTATAACATGACTCCACTCTCATCAACTGCTCTCAAAAACTGGTCATTTCAATACTGTCTCTGATTGCTCTCTCCTGCGCAGTCAGTGGGTATCAGTGGGTCACTGATACCGTGAGCCAATTAAAAAACAAAAAAGAATGCATTAAAATCATTGACTGCATCCTACATATTGTATATGGTCTGATCATGATTGATGAAGTGTTCAGGATACTTTGTGCATGCAGCTCCATTCCTGATAATACTGTCAAAAACCTTACAGATCCCTTTACTATTATTATTTTTTTTTTTTTACTCTATTAACTTGCTGAAGTATTCCTTCTTGCCCCCCCACCCCTCATAAATTGCGATTTTTTTTTTTATCCTTAATTTCTGTCTTTATAGTTCTTTGCTTTATAAATTCTTGATACATCTATTTTTTTCTTTTTACTGGCATTTTGTAGGCCTTTTGTGATCCACGGAAACTCGATATTTATACTTCCTGTTGCATTGCCTTAGTGGGGAGTTTTTAATCATTCCATCACATCAATTTTTCAAGGAATATATCATATTCTATGTCTACATAAGACTCATTATACATTCTGTCTTCCATCAATAGATCTGCTCTGAAAGGTGTTCTCACCTTCCTTATAAACTTTTTTTTTTTCCAGTACCTTATTACAATCATATATCATAAAAAACGGTCAATGGCCATTTATATGATTCAGAAATATCCCACTAATGATCTTGTATTTTTATGCTGTCGTGTCCATATATTTTTCTGTATGATAATGTTTATATTTTTTAGTCTTTCCACAATTAGTGGCTGTGCAGAGAAGAGAAATCTCGTGGTGTCCTAAATTGAGAGGTTTGTTTTATCGTATCAAGATAATTTTCAGACAATAAAATAAACATACTCAGAGAGAGCAAGACATAGCAATGGATAACAGAAAATCTCATACAAATGTTAAAAAAAAAAGCTAGAGCTAGACAGCCCAAACTTACTGTAATCATTTGATTTTTAAGGGACCCCTTTTAGAAAGCACATTTTCCAAGGGCCCTCATTGCAAATGTTTACAGAAACAAAACAAACCAAAAAAAAAAAATTAAGCCAAACATTGCAAATTGCATGCTTCCTTAGAACAAACCGGGTCAATTACCCACCGAAAGGTTGATGCCAATTACAAGTAGTTAGTCAAAAACAGCATGATAAAATAAAATGCCGCCTTAGCTTTGCTGGGTTCATCGCCTCATTAGCAAGCAAGTGTACTGCAGACACAACGCATTTTGACAAAATTATTGTCAAAATTGACAAAATTATTAATCAAAATTATTACATTTTTAAAAAATATGTTAAACTTCACAAATTAAGATAAAAAAAGACAAATACCTGTATATATTTTTTGATGAATAACCCAATGTTTTGTCCTTCCTAGATGTTCCAATGGCTTCTTTTCAGGTATAGAGACAGCCAACAGCAAATGAGTGTAACACTTTTTTAATTTAGTTTTGTCAGTAGTACGGCTCTCACTCATTTATATTGTAAAACTGTAAAGAAAAGAAAATATACCGAATGTAAGTCAGGTAAGTCCCATATGCAAAAATCTTTATAAATGTCCACAAATTACGTAGATTAAATTAATCATATAACTGAATTACAAATGATATTCCTTTAAATATGAATTGTTAATTAGATGCAAATGAGTATGATTATCAATGCAAAACATCCGCAAATGCTAACATTTACTGAAAATAAATACCTAGCACAAGCAAAGATGCTAATGAATGAAACACATACGAGGCAACACAATTTAACACCCTCAATTTGGACTAACAAATGACTCATTTTGGGCATACTAGCATACATGAGAGAGAAGGAACAATGCGTGCGCACTGACAGCAACTACTCCCAACTGAAGCCACACCATCCTTCCCCACCACAAAATGCACTATCAACAGCAGCCAGAGGCGGTGCCAAAAAAGAAAGACCAGCCGAACAAGGCACAAATATGAAACTGTGAAAAGATAAATTAAATCAGTTCTAGTATTTCACAGATCCTCTGCAGTCAGGTCACCAACCCCCGGGGTCCGCGGACCCCACTTTGAGAACCACTGTTTTAAAAAGTCACTGACAGGTAGAGCAGCAAGATGAAAGGTCAACATGCAGCAGATCCCTTGTATAGATAACATATCATGAACTATGCCTTTCAGTCCTACCACTGGATTGAGACAAATTATAAACTGTATGGATTTTTGTTGAACATTAAATTTGTGACCCTTTGTTAATAACGTGACTGATAAAAAATGTCAATTAAATATTGACAAAGTCGAGGACAGCAACGTGTACTGTTACAGGACATGCTATACAGTTTTTATTAGAGGATGAAATCCCATCCTGAGCTATGATTTTTAAAAGGAACGCTCGTATTAAATATGAAGTACTGTAGTATGTAACTCTGTGCTAATGCAGTAGTTCACTCCCCCTCGACCCTCTTTACAGTCATGTAAATTGTTCCTTTCTGCTGAACTTTTTTGCTTCATGATTTGTCTTTTGAACTTTTTAGTCCAATTGAAAGGAACAAAAGAAAACAAATGACATTGTCTTTTGAGGAATTTTTTGTTTGTTTGCAGCTTTTCATGGCCTCTTTTTTTAGGCGCCTCCTTATTCAGGGTCTCAAGAAAGTCAATGGTTCCTTACATCCCAGTTTGACAAGTCAGGAGGATACATGCTAATCTCCTTAATCTAGCCTTTCTCTCACACACTGCCACAGGGAGAGAGGGAGCACAGAGAGTAATCCTGTCGGAGAAACAATAGGATTAAGGAGCCGACCCTGTGAGCGACAATCACGCATCCACTGACTGATCTGCAAAGCGGGAGCCCCGACCACTCTCTTGAATGTGACTTTATTTTTGTTTGGCGGTTCTGACAAGGATTGAGGTGGAGTAGGGGAGGGATGGGTGGAATGTGACAGGGGGGGTACTTACTTCTTTGAGGTGCTGCTGGAGGTCTGACAGGCATTTGGTGTCTTGAGCAACAGGGACCCGAATGACTGACAGGTGAAGTGGAAGGACTGAGTAGCTTTGCTACGGGTGACTTATTTTCCTAAGGGGCTGTGTGTGTTTATGTTTATGCTAAGTGTACAGTGTCAGTAAAACTTGTGTTGTTGACTAACAACGCTGACGCTAGTTTTGGTTCAAGTACTGTATCTACATTAAATGATGCGATTAGGGACAGTGAACCTTGCTACCTCAAACTTTGCAGTATTCAGAGAACAATATCATTGGAACTGTTGTCTGATGGGAGTGGGGGCTTGTACACAGGTCCGCACAAAGAAACTAACCTGTGTTACTTACTGTCTTTGCTTTTGAAAAATTTGCTCTCATCCTTCCAACGTCAATATTACAAAACTGCACACAAAAAAAAATGCATGCAAATGCTCTGTAGGCAGATTTTGTCGGGCTCAAACGACTGGATTTCACTGCTATGTTTTGTTTTACATTTCATCAAACCCTCACATGCACAAACACCAACAAAAAAGAAGAGTTTACTGTTTATCCCCACAAGGGTCAATGGTGACTTGGTACCTTGCCCAACTGACTATGACGAGAGAGCTGGGTACCCTTGAACTTGCTGCTCACCAATTAGCTCACATACAAACAAAAACAAATTACACAGATATAAACACCTATGATAATTTTGAATTTTGAATTAATTTAAGAAAAAAGTTCTTTTGGAATGTGGAAGAAGCAGCTACACAATCTCATTATGTATTCACCATAAATCCCTCTTCTAATGCATTGTTTTGACTTGAGAACTCTACAATATTGGGTTTCAAAATGATTTCGGTTGAAGATATGTCAAATCCAGCTCGCCCCAGTCTTGCTGTGGGAAGTTTGCATGTTCTCTCCAAACCCGCGTGGGTTCTCTCCGGGCACTCTGTCCTTCTCCCACACAGGTGAATTGGACATTCTAAATTGTCCAATTGTATAATTCGGTCCATGAATGCTTGTTCGTTTCTGTGTGTCCTGCAAATGGCAGGCAACCAGTCGAAGATTTCCCCCGCCTACTGCTCAAAGCCAGCTGGGATAGTGACCAGCAAGCCAGCGACTCCAGTGAGGAGAAGCGGCTGCAGAAAATGCATGGATGGAAAATGAATTGTGTTTTGATTTGATAATGATTGTTGAAAGTTTAAAGATGACATCATTCTTAAAAAAAAAAAAAAGTTAAAAAAGGATTTGTTCCATCCCATCACAGCTGCTCTTCAGCAACTTCACTGGCTCCCAAATCAAAGTCCAAAAACAATTAAGGCCGCACATTTACACCTTCAAAGCCATTTATAACCTTGCCCTGCTTGTCTGGCGTTCTCCACAACATCACGCCAGTCCATATTGTCAGATACTCCTGCATTTCTCCTGCTGTCTCTGCACCTTCAGCCGCTCTCAGCCGCTCTGCACGTAGCTTTGGAACACTGCCACTGGACCAACACACCTTACACTTACCACTTTCAAATCCAAATTCAAATCTCACATATTCAAAGTCAAATACTTTCTTTTTAAATGAAATTGTCTCATTTCTTCCTGGCAAATCAGTTTTTAATTGCTTATTGATGTACAGTGTCCTAGAGGGGTTGAAAATGCATTTGCAAAGGTAATTAGTATTTATTACTACACCGGTTATCAGTGATTATATAATGCAGTATTATACAACACTAGAATTATACTACCATAATAAAGTGAACAACACGTTTCGCGTGCAGTGTTCACTTAAGTAAAGTCTAGTGTGCGGAGGATTCATTTCTCTGGGTTTTATACACGCGTTCCTGCGTGCCTATCAGCGCCCAGCGACCGGCAGCTGTGCAAGGAGATTTCTTTAATAAGACAACCATGTTGACTTCTCCAGGAAAGGTCACTTTACATTCATGTGTCTTGAATAATAAAAATAATAACGCATGCATTTTATACAGCGCTTTTCTGGACAATCATGGCAAATAATGAAACCAACTGTTGTGATTGACCTGTCAAATGTCAATTCACATTTCCTATTAAACACAATTGCAAAAATGACAATAAATAATTGGTTGATGAAGTGCAAAACAGGACAATAAGATATACATTCGTTGAACATGTATAATTGAGCATGTTAAATACTTACAAATATGTGTTTGTTTCTCCATGAAAACACTTGTAAAGGGACAATGTGTAAGATTCAGACCGTTTTTCATTGCGGACAGCAGGAAATGCTGCATATACCATTGTCCGTAGGTATAACAAACATGGCAGCCTCTGGAGAAGTGCCACCCCCCATGTAATATAATTTAATGATCCCTAGACCCACAATTATATTTACAACAGACTGTTGGTCGTTCAGAACACATTTATTTGCAGGTTTAAAAATGTATAATTATTTAATTTATTCCTTTTTAATGAAAAACAGTCTAAATCTTACACATTGTCCCTTTAAGGCTTTTAAGTTATAGTTATTGGTTAGTTCAACTAAATCGTCTGAATGTACGTTATTAGTGTACTTTATTTTGTGACCACTAGATGGCCTTATTAGTATAGTTTTGAAATGTGTTTGGCAGACTGAATTCAGCTTCAACTAACCTTTGAAAGACGTTTTCCTTAGGTGCCACCTAGTGTACACTGTCGAGTCCATTTTTTTGTTCTCAAATATATTTATTTTATGATGTGCACTACAGAGTTCACTACTGAGCCCCAAAGCACAAAATGTACATAAGCGGTCCAAACTGGCAAATGGAGCGAATTGGCACTTTTTGATTCACATGTAACAAACAAGTGTTAGGCAAATGTAGGCGGCTTTCGAAAGAGCCCACCAAGATCCCAAATGCATAAAGAGAGAGATACATGGTAGTATTAGCAGTAATCAGAATAGGATGACCAGCTTTAGGAAATTTAAATGACAAACACCAAAAAGTCGCTATTTGTGTAATGGTTTACATGTTGGTTGTTCTTTAGTTCCCAGAGCGCATTGTGGTGTATAATGCATAATATTTTTCATTAAAATGTCTTTAGTCATTATTGTATAAGTGTTTTTATGTTACTCATTGTCTTAGTTCAGTTTAGGTTACGTGTTCTTAAACTTGGACTGCGACTGGTATGCACAACAGTAACAGCCAAGTTGGCGTCTTTTTTTTGGTGTTGAAATGGTATCTTGAGTGATTCTGAAATCCCACAAAATCAGTCATGACTGCCAGCTTTCTCTATATTTTTCTTCTCTATTGGAAAGGAATAGGTGGAAGTGCTATGAAATGATGGCCGCTATCTAGTGGTGAACAGTGTGAGACCCTAAACTGATCAGGTTGCTAATGTCTGTAGGTTCATTTAATAACGTACATCATAAGCCATGATTTTTGATGCACAGAATTTTGTGATATGGTGAGTTTTCTAAGTTGGAAAAACAGGATTTGTTTACAAATGTGCACACAAAAAGGCGGAAGCAGGTTGGAAAAGTCAAAGTCACACTAATGCCGTGTTCAGATGGAGCGCAAAAAGTGGATGGTTTTGTATTATAGTCAACGGAGTTCGCGCGACAGGCGTGCACGTAGACACAAAATGCTAAAACTAATGTTGCAACAAAAAATGTTTTGAGGTTTTAATGCCTTATTTTTTTTGACACAGCTCAAAATGAATTGGTCGAAAGGCCCTAAAATTCATCATTACTATCTGATACGCCAAATAGCGAGTGCCATTTATTACCCGGACATCCTCTCCTTCCTGATCGTCATTTGCAGAAACATCCTCGTTTTTCTTCCATGGGTAGTCATCTTCTGACCCATCGAATTTGTTTGAAATTGAGGTCTTCGGAGATGATTTGCTGATCAGCTTACTTGGGATGTTCTTTACCCAAGTGATGACTGCTGTCATATCACAGCGTGGAAGGTTGCCCTTTGCTTTTTCTGCACCCACCTGCTGACATCCATGTTCAAGTACAGCTCTGAAGACTGGTGGAGACAAGTCAATCTGTGTTTTCCTTTTCATAATGTGTCAAAGTCCGCTGGAAAAATGATCCATGCAGCCTCGTTGTTGACAACAAAGAGGCAATAAGTTGGTGCTTGATGAAAGTGCATTTTTCTACGTTCTGTGCCAATGCTCTCCAACGCAAGCATACTATATCAAATTAGAGGGATAATCATTTTAAGCCTTGTAAATGACATTACAGTACTTAATTCACATTCAAATTAATGTTATTCAAACAAAGTTACGTGGAAAAAAATGGGTCTGTTTTGAGTTATTATGCGGTTATCAGTTGACCCCCTTAATATGGGGTTTGAAAATGAGCAAAAATCCTTTACTTGTACTCAGAGAGTAAGTTCACCAGGTTTGGCTATGTGCCTGGTTTGGTTATGTGCCTGAACCTATTAATGCAGAATATAAATTTATCACAGAATGGTGGCTGCACAGCATCGCTATAGGACACTCAGTGAAAATTTACAAAAAGTAAACTGATTCGGGTAGGATAGAAACATCTGCCAGGGAGTATACAATAGAGATGGGCAGTGTCAGAGTTATCAATAATGAGAGGCTGGAGAAAAGCCAAAACTCTGAGTCAAACACGATCTTTTGCAAAAGAGGGAGAGAGCACCAGGGTCTTCCGGTGTTCTGGGGCTCTCCTCCTCGTTTTATTCCAAAGATTACATAGAAGGCGTTACAAGTTTCAAAGTAATACCTTCCAAGGAATTGTTTATGTCTGTAGTGAGAGTGTGTGTGTATGTGTATAGCTGTGTGTTCCTGTGAGTGAGTGGGTTAAGAGGTCAGCCAGCAATGTGTTTTTATATGATAACATACAGTGGTACCTCGGTACTCCTTGGTAACCTTGGTAACTCGACCTCCTCTATACTCGACCAAATCGGTGCTCGACCAAAAAATTCAAGTAGAAAATGCATCGGACCTCGAACAGATTTTCGGTTCTCGACTAGCCGAGCCGACCCGAACGCGCTCCTCGGCCCTTCTCGGCCAGCGGCTAAGTGCCAGTTCAATTCAGACCGCCAGCGGAGTAAGACGTACGCAGTTTGTTCGAGTATTTCTTCCCGGATTTAAACTTTTTTGTGTTGCTGTAGCCCTTAATAATGGCTCCAAAGAAAGACAATGATAAGGTGAAGGCAAAGAGGAAAACAGTGAGGACCACTATTGAATGGAAGAAGGAAATTATAGCAAAATATGAAAGTGGTGTACGAGTGTCCAACCTCGCGTCGCAGTTACCTAGCGTAAAAATGGAATGGGATTCCCCTTCCAAGGAGTAACCCCCCCTCCCGATCTCTCCACATCAATTCCTTTATGCCATCAACCACTCTCCAAAACGTAAGTAAATTATACAAAATGGTTTATAATGCTTTATTTATCTTTATCATGTACTGCTTGTGCACATTTACTTGTGCACACATACTTTCCATTATTTCTTAAGGGAAAATTGGTTTCGGTGTTCGAACAAATCGGTGCTCGACCACCACCTCAGAACGGATTATGGTCGAGTACCGAGGTACCACTGTATATACATATATACAATTATTCTATCAGGCGGATAACTGTTTTTTTTTAAATTTTCTTTAACCATTTGGGGCCAGAAGTGCAATGAATACATGAGGAGAATATATAGTAAAACAGTCAAATGTTGTGAGAAGACTAGGCAATGTTTCAAAATAAACTGCATTTTAACATGTAATGTATGATTTGGACAGCCTTGGAACGCTTTTATTTTGAAGTTCCTACCAGAAACATGGTCATGACAATGGTCTACTTAATTACCTTTTGCTCCTAGAGAGCAACTCCGAGGTAAACAACTGTAATTCCCCCCCCCCCCCCTTCGATTGACGTTCATTTTTTGGCTAACTGGCGGTGTTATACCGGTCCACTGTGATCAACGCATTCAGCACCCCTGCTCTAAAGACTTCTTAAAGCTATCGCCAAGCTCATCAGATTTGTAAAGGAACAAGCAAAAAATAACCAATGAAGCCACGAGTCTGAAAGAAAGGCAAGAAGCTGAGCTTGCTATAATAAACATTGTTCAAAGATCAGTCTTCTCCACAGAAATCAGAGTGCTTCGTTCCCGAAGAGATATCTGTCACGTTCTGTCTGGGTTTTTTCTGTGGTGGATTAGTTTGTGGCGTTTTTGGTTTATTTCGCCTATAAGTTCATGTTTGTTTCCCCCGCGTCAACTTTTTCTCTATGTCTCGTTAGTTTGATCTCGTCCACCTGTTGTCTGAGTGTCCCTGCTGCTTGTGTGTTAGCCAATTTGGTTCCCCTGCCTCATGTTTCCATCCAGCTGTAGTATGTTTTCCCTAATGAATCTTCGTGTATTTAAGCCACAGTCTTGTTGTTGCCGTTGTCGGATCATTGCATGTATTACCTCGCTGATGTTCCTACTCGCATCTCGTATTTCCAAGTCTCTTGGTCGCTGTCACCTTGAGTTTATTTTGTGTTCTTAGTTCTGTTGCTACCTTGCCTGGTTTTTGTTTGCTGCTTACTCCTGCATAATTTATTATTAAACCTCCATCTTTTGAGCACATTCCCTCCTGGCTTTCTTGCATCAGTGGGTCCACCATCCCGCAACTCCGCGCTCCGCCATGCCCCTGTGTGACAATATAAAGCGACAACACAAATGAGCTCTACCGCCTTGACCCCTTTGTGGATACCAAGGGCATTCTGAGAGTGAGTGGTAGGTTGAATGCTTCGTTACATATGAATGTTAAGCATCCACCCATTCTGCCAAAGTCCAGGCATATCACACGGCTGCTGATTGCCCACTAATCAGCATATAGGCTACAATACGACATCAAGGAAGCGGCATGACGATAAATGAACTGCGAGCAAATGAAATTTGGATACTTGGATGCAGTCAAGTCGTATCATCCTATATCTTTAATTGTGTCTAATATAGGAAATATAGGATAGGAAGAGCAAAAAATGACAAACCTTCCTGCCGAGAGGATGGAGACAACTCCACCGTTTGCATATTGTGGGATTTTTTGGCCCATTTTATGTAAAGGAAGGAAGAAAAGAGTTATGCTAAGGAGTGCGCTTTACATGCTTATGCTCATGGGTTGTACACATCAAGCTCCTTGACGATTTGTCAACTGACGCGTTTCTCACTTCACTTCGAGCTTTTATTGCCATTCGGGGAAATGTGCGTCAATTTCAGTCAGATCAAGGCACCAACTTTGTAGGAGCAAAAAAAAATATATCCCAAAGGCAGTAAAAGAAATGAACCAAGAAAACTTGAAGCAACTCGTGAATTTGTGATGAACCCTGCTTCAGCCAGTCATATGGGTGGAGCCTTGGAGAGACATATCCTTACCATAAGAAGTGTTTTGACCTCCATTTCGGATCAATCATCCGATCGTTAGACAGTTCATCCTTAAGAACCTACCTTTAAGAAGAGATGGCGATAGTGAACAGTTGACCTATCACCCCACAGCTTGTCAATGACCCCACAGGACTTCCACCTCTTACACCCAATCTTCTGTTGACTATGAAGTCATTAGTGATACTGCCACCACCAAGAGAGTTTGTGAAAGAGGACTTGTATCTTCGGAAGAAATGGCGTAGAGTGCAATATCTAATGAGTTTTGGCAAGATGGAGAAAGGAATACATATTAAGCCTACAACAATAAAAAAGGCATAAATCAAAGAGAAATGCGTAAATCAATGATATAGCGCTCATACCAGATGACACTGCACCCAGAAATGATTGGAAACTTGTCAGTCACCACAGTGCATCCCAGTGAAGATGGATGTGAGCATAAGGTTCAGCTTCTTATTAGTGACTCAGCATTAGATGAACATGGAAGGAGACTTAATATACACGTTTACTTGGACAGACCGATCCATAAGACAGTCACAATATTAGACACAACCTAGTTTAACTCAATATCACAAGTCACAAGTGATTTGGTGGGAGTGTCGCTGTTGTTAAAAGCAACTTATTTATTTTCTTCATCTTTTTCCACAGTTCTAATTGTGTTAAAAGGAAATGAAATGAGGAGATACATTTTTGTTGCATTTTTTGTAGCTGATTTTTTTTTCAACACTGTTGAAGAGAGGGAACTTATTTTTTGTTGCTCGTATACACGGGTGCTGAGAGTCACAGTTGATTGACAAACTCAAAGGGGACATGAGGCACTGTATGGTGCATTTGAAATGTCAATATCCTGTTAAAGAAGACAAGTGTTCCCAAGATAACTTTATTCCCTTTGAGTGAAAGTGGCCAATGAGGTGAACATTGTGCTATTTCATATTTTGTTTCGGATGAAGCTTTATGTGTGTGCTAATTACGTTTGCATTTTTTTGTGTAGTTCTGACAGTATTGCTGGGTTTGTTGACATGTTATGGCATGTAAAACAACATTAAATGTCTGTGAGAAACAAGAAACGGAGGTGAGCCCTGATTTCAAAACCCAATACATGTTATGTATTGTTTGTATGTAGAGCTACAAGATGACTGCACACAATGGTCAATGTGAATCTGAGATGCAGCTGATCCGGTGTGAATTTGTTTAGCAAAGTTTAACAACAGTTTGCTATTTCTTGATGCAACCCTGTGAATTTATTTTATTGTCCTTTGATTTACACTGAATTGTACCTCCATTGGTCTTTGTTAGAAGCATGGCTATAGACTGACTACATATGCAAGTACATTGAATGATTGATCATTTATTGAGAATTTGTGTGACAGCAATTAAGTTGCTTTGACTTAAATCTCAAATATCCTATGATCCAAATTGTCCTCAATGCAGTAAATACTGTATATGTGATTTTGATTGAATTCAGAAATCAGCAATTCATTTGTACTTCACACATGGCCACCAAACCATGCCTTTGAAGTCTAAAACTCCAGGTGCACACAATGTGTGTGTGTGGATAATCCAGGGTCTGTGCAAATGTAACCCATTTACTTGTATCGTTGCGTGGTAAGAAGTGGATTTGGGGGATCACACATGCAAATCCCTCATGATGTGTGATCTGAGGTGCTTGGTTCACATGTATGGGCACCCAAAGTGTGTATCCAGTGTGATGACTTGGGTTTGTCAAGAGGATAACCATGCCTTAATCTCCTCAAAGACCTTGGATGCCTTTAGACAGTCCATTCACAAAGTTAGGGAAGAAAAGTTTGAGCTCTTTTCTTTGCTGGGACCTACAGGCAGTATGTGCATCAAACATGCCTGCGTCCTCACCTGACTTTTGGCTATTGGAACACTTTATCGCAGGCTTCAGCATGCCATGCCATGCAGAGGGCTTCTTAATTGTTTCCCCCACCGAGCTTTCAGAGCCTTTCCGTATCATAGAAATGTTTCATGTCCATGTGGTGCGTGGCGAGTTTTGGACACAGGCCTTCAGTCGAAAAAGTATAAGAATAAGAAGAAACCTTGGTGCTCCCTTGAACCTAAGTATCATAATCAGGTGACATAAACAATGCAATCTAAGGTCATCAGTAACACTTCCAATACCTTAACAGTAGGGTCAATTCGAATGTGCCCAGCACATAAAGCAATGTGAGCGTTTATTCTCATCTGCCTTGCATGTATCAATGTCATGCAATAACATCACATAAATGATGTAATGTTTTGATGACTTCTCTGTGAAGTAATTTCATGCAACATTTTCTAGTGATGATGCAATCATGTATATGTCAGTGGCAAATGAACCATCTGTGGCAGCTTAACAAGTCCAATTTATGCTGTATTGAAGACTCAACCGAAAAGAAAAATATATAAGGTTCATCAGGAAAAATGGCGTCCAATTGTATTTTGGTTAAACTGGCTTTATTAGATCATTCTTATAAGAGCTTACAGAAACTTTCTATCGAAGACACTATGGGGGCAGCCATATTTGCTCCTCCTTGGCTCCTGGAGGCCGAACTGTGACATAGAGTCGTTGCTAAGACTGGATGCTATTTAGTGTAGCAGGCAGCACCAGCTTGCACAGGATTCCAGTCTATGAACACTATAAATGGGCAATGCAAAGTGTATGGGTGCCCAAATAATAAGAGGGAAAACAAGACAAGCACTACTTTTGTGTGCCTAAACCTATTAATTCAGAACATAAATTTATCGCAGAAAGGTGGCTGCATATCATCGCTATAGGACACTCAGTGAACATTTTCCGAAAGTAAACTGACCCGGGTAGGATAGAGACATTTGCCAGGCAGTATCTAAAAGGGATAGGACGAGAACTGTTTTTTAATTTTGTTTAACCATTTTGGGCCAGAAGTGCAAGGAATACATGAGAATATACAGTATATACATACAGTCAGATGATGTGAGAAGACTAGTCAGTGTTTCAAAATAACCTGCATTTTAACAAATAATGTATGATTTGGACAGCCTTGGAACGCTTTTATTTTGAAGCCCCTCCCTGAAACATGGTAGTGGTCTACTTAGTTATCTTTAGCTCCCAGAGAGCAGCTCTGCGGTAACCAACTGTGTGTGTGTGTGTTTCCCCCCCCCTTCAATTGACGTTCATTTTTTTGGCTAAATTTTGACTTGACTTGCAGTGTCATACCGAAATCAACGCATTGAGCTCCCCTGCTCTAAAGGCTCCACATTAATAAGAATTTCAGCATTGCTGTTTGCAGGAAAGAATGTACATTAAGCCCCTAATGAATACATCATGAATATCAAACCTGAGAAGGGGTGATGAGAAAAGATGCCACTTTCTATTCTAAGGGCTTGAGTGGGGAAAAAAACAGGTCGAAGAAAATTTGCTTTTTTTTGCACATTTCATACCTGATCATTCCTTTGTTATTGAGTTAAACAAATAATAAAAACAAATTGCAATAAAAATTCACAAGTTACTGCTAATTTTTCTCACCTGACAATTCTTGTCAAGTTAAACTGTAAAAGTTAACTTGTAATTCAATAAAAAGTTAAACTGTAATTCATACCTGCATTGTGAGCATTAAGCATAGACACTATACTGAAATCTATGATTAAGATACATTTATCTTTTCTGAAAAATGGCCAAGAAATCTGAATTTTTGCCAAGGTTTGTAAACTCATGAACAAAACTGTAAATAGTTGCATGAAGTACAGTGGGCCCCTGTGTTACGAACTTAATCCGTTCAGCGGCTTTGCTCGTAACTCGAATTGCTCGCATGACGGGCAATCCAAACCTATGTTAATTAGTGAATGCGTGCAACGCGTGCAAAAACCTTAGGTAAAAACATCACGACTTTATACACATATTAAAATTTAGTAACATAATCTCCTGTACAGTTAAATTAAATAACATAAATATACAAAGGAAAAACGACATTTACCTTTGGGGCGACGTGACTTGAGCTGGTGGTGGGTGGAGGCGGAGGGGAGCAGAGACGAACCCGCAGAATTTATTTATTTATTTTCTTGAACGAGAACTTTTCTCAAACGAGAACATATCACCGGTGATTTCCTTCTCTTTAATCCATAATAGAAGAAGACTCTCCATTTTGTTGTTGACCGACGTCCGTCCCATGGCAAGGAAAGTCTTGCCCTTAGAAGATTGCCGAGCGATTACGGCCATACTCACTAGCAAGGTTAACTATGCGTGCGCCTCCTTTGTATTTTTTTATTATCTCCTGCTTCGTTTCTATTGTAATCATCCTCTTACTTCTTCCTTTACCGCCACTTGCAATTTTAGAAGCCATGTCTAACAGATAAAGTTTGCAAAGTCTTCACAACACACCGACCAGCTGTGCCATGAAGCTAGATGAAGGCGTTCGGCCAATAGCATATCGGCTTTTCTGTGATTGACGTGACGCTGGCCAATATCATATCGGCTTTTCTGTGATTGACGTGACACCGACCAATAGCATATCGGCATCTCCGTGACTGTAACCTTAATCGACCAATAGCATATCGGCATCTCCGTGACTGAGACCGTGACTGTGACCTTATAAGACATTATCAGCATTTCCGTGACATGCGAGAATAGTTATTTTTGTTGATGCAGCAACGCAAAAAAAATAGTGCGGACACACTGACCGGCATATTAGATTGTTCGTAAGACGAAAGGTCCGTGCGTAAGAGGGGGACAAAAAACGCCGCGGTCCACGTTCGTAAGATGAAAAATTCGTAAAACAGGGAGTTCGTAAACCGGGGGCCCACTGTATTAGAAAACAAAATCTAAAACACATTTAATATTTCAAATACTTTTATTTTTTGTGTCATCTGATGGTGCTGTTGAGGTTGTGTCTGAAGTCTAATGAGTGGAGTGAAGTTGCCAAGGCTGCATACAGATGAGAACTGCTGAAACGGAGGCAGTACACTGGGCTGCTGACCAGGTCCGAGCTTAACTGGAAATACTGCACAATAAAAAACAAAACAGATGTCACAGCAAATCAACTTTTACAATTTGACGCAAATGTTAAGAATCACTAATTTCTGAGAGTGGGGACAAGACAATGCCTCCAAAAGAAAGTCTAATTTATATTAGGAAAAAAAAATCAAAATGAACTATCATGCATGTACAGTACATTATAGAAACCTTGCTCACAAATGATTATAAGAGGCTGGAGAAAATTAATGAGGAAACATTTTCGACGGGAACATGAATTGGAATGAATTTGGAATGAGAAACATGAAAGCAGTCGTCACAAGATTAATTGGAATAATATCAAATTGGAACGGTGTGAATCGGATGTACTGGGAATGAGTTGAAACGCCCTAAAAAACGGGCGGAATAAAAAAGAGGAATGGCTGTAGGAATAACTTTTGCATTACCGTTTGCAATAGTGCATTACCGTTTTGAAGTAATTTGGCCAACACTGATTATAAGTAAAATATTAGGTAGGTATATGTATTTCTATGTTGAATCACTGTTTTAGTACCAGTTACATTTGTTGGCTCGCCTACTGACATGCCTACCGGGCATGCCTACAAGAGATCAGATTGGCTCCTGATGCGACATCAACCAGTAGATTACAACTCCTGCCCTAATTGGTCGATGTCACGCCAGAAACCAATCATGTGTCTTGTAGGCGTGGCCAGGAGCTGAATGACTGATTGCCGTGCCAGTCTTGTCCAAGCTGTTGACTGTTAACTACAGCACCTCCAGTTGTGAATCTCACAAGCGAGTGAGAAGACGTGGCTGGAGGAGTACGGCGAGGATGAAAGACAGCGTTGGGAGGATGTTACAAAAGCTTTTGTAATAAATTGGAATTTCGAGTGTAAACTCAGCTTCCCTGTTTTCATGTTTGGTCAGCTTGGTCAACGTCGTAGGAGTGCTCATGACATGTGTGATTACAATCAACTCGTCTGTTTGGAAGGAAACCTTCACACCTCATCTTTCTGCAATATAGTTTTTTTTTTTTTTTATATAAAAAAACAAACGCCAAACAGGGAGGGTACGAAAGAAGAAAGACGTGTTGAATTGTGTTTCAAGGGAACTGTAAAACCAAAAACACACCTGTATGCATTCAGTTCGTCTTTTGTCCCAGAGTCGAACAACACCATAGTAGGAGGAGCCGCTGGCTATCATGTGATTTCCATCAGTTTGCATACAGTATAAGGCACTGTCATGAGGTTCCTCCCACTCCATTACATTCTTCCTGTTGGTAAAAGAAAAAAATTGGACGGAAATAATGTCTATCAATAGGTACTGATCCTCTGTTACATTCACTGTTACACACCACCACCAGGGACAGTCATCCATGCATGAAAGTACACGTGCACACAAATACACAAACACACTCTAACACACATGCACGCACACACATACACATTAAATAAATCACAGTGGAAAGCAAGATAAGATGTGACACCTGGAATTGTGAATTCAAACCTCAATCAATAAAAAGACTATGCCATTGTATAATTCATTGTAATGCTTTTAAACAATAACAGTTTCAAGCAATGAATAGTCAGTCATAGCAACAAATTTATAAAAATTACTGCGCCAGATCACCGAACTCAATCGCTACTCTCCAACCCTGTTTTGGACCTTCTGAGAATGTTCAAGAAAACACAAGTAATACAGGTAAGGTACATTTTTTAAATAACAAATTCCTGTCCATATGACCAATTCCAGCATTAGTTCAAATGTAAGGACAGTTACATAATAATCAAACATATCTATTTACACTATGGAAATAGATGAAATACTAATGATATATATATATATATATATATATATATATATATATATATATACACATATATATATATATATATATATACACATATATATATATATATATATATATACACATATATATATATATATATATATATACACATATATATATATATATATATATATATATATATATATATATATATATATATATATATATATATAAAATTTGTCTTTTATAATACATACATATATACATATATATATATATATATATATATATATATATATATATACATACACATATATATATATATATATATATATATATACATATATATATATATATATATATATATATATATATATATATATATATATATATATATATATATATAAAATTTGTCTTTTATAATACATACATCTTTAATGTTCGACCAGATTTCAAGATAACCTGAATCCCCAAGCTAACCCTAGGATGCTGCTTAAGGTGGACATTATTAATTATTGATATCTATAAATGGACCTGTATGAAAGTTTCACCCCATCCCTGTCCTTTTGTAAATCCCCAATGATCTGCCAATCAGATCATATTAATTTAACTTGACTGAACCCCATTTCCCCAAAATATAGCAAAGAAAACACGGCTGTCCTATGTGAATGCCACTATTCCCACTTGACTGTGCCTTCAGTGCTTTCTAACAGTAGTGGGTCACTCACTGTATTATCATATTAAGCTTTTAAAACACAACTTCAAAAAGCAAATTGCCTTATCTAAACAAAAATGGGAATTGTCACTGCACATACAAAATAAAATGGAATGAAGTTGGTTAGTTTGTGTGGTGTATTTGATGTATTTTGAGCTGTATTACTACCCGTAGTTTTGTCACGCAATGCATGATGGATGTGTTGTACCTACATTGATACGACTACGTGCTATCGTATTAAAGAGTTAACACTATGTCATAGCGCAGAGTGTCATTATCATATTAAGTAATAAGGAAGACTGAAAATTACAACAGTTGGCAGCTCTAAAATGTTTGCTTTTTGTTGGAACTTTCAACAAGGTATTGGAAGGTGTCTACAGAAATTTAGGAGGAGTATTCAATTAATACAACATTTGTGAGGTCAGCTGTCAATGGTGGTGAACCTGAGAGAGGGCTTTGTGGCAAAACAACAAATTTGTATGAGTCAGTCTTTCTAATTCCATTTATTTTATTTGGAAAATACCTTTGGCTTACAAAGAATTGGGATCACAGACGCACGAAATGCATTAAGTTTGTTAATGGGGATTCCACTAGAAATTTAATCAAGTCAAGTCAAAGTTTATTTATAAAGCATATTTAAAAACAACCTAAAATGATTGACCAAAGTGTTACTACAGTTATCAGCTACCACAGTTACTAAAATATAAATCATAAAGCAAAAATATAGCAATAAAAAAACCAGCAGTAAAAAATCAATATGAAAACAGCGTTAGACTATAATAAGGTAAAAGCAGACAGAGCCAAGATTACCCGCCTAGCATGGAGTGAACGCCAGAGGAAAAAGATTTTAAGGTTTCAAAGAAGGATTTAAAATGATCACTAGATTGTGTACCTCTAACTTGGATTGGTAGGCTGTTCCACAGCTTTGGGGCGGACACGGAAAAAACCCCGGTCCCCACGTGTAACAAGCCAGGACCGAGTAACTTCCAGGAGCAACTGGTTAGAGGACCCAAGTGCTCTAGCACTATGCGCGGCTGCACAAGTTCTGATAGGGCCAACACCTTTAATCACTTAAAAACAATTAATAAAACTTTAAATTGGATCCTAAAATGATTGGGCAGTGTGCAAGGACAGGACTCATATAATCACACATTTTTTTCCTAGTCAGCAAACGGGCAGCTGCGTTTTGGACCATTTGGTGGAGCTCTGACTGGTTTAGATCAACAAATAAAGAATTACAATAGTCTGGGCAATCTGTAACAAGGGTATGGATACGTTTTTCAAAGCTATTTGTGGGGCGATACGCCCTTACTTTTATTAAGAGTCTCAATTGAAAAAAAGCTCGATTTGACTACTGTTTGTCAAATTTAAAATCACTGTCTCAAATAAAAACAAGGTTCCTTGTAAAAGAATGACAGTCGACTTAAGAGTCCCAATGACACTGTCATAGCCATCCAGGAGGTTTTGTTGTCCAAATAAGATGATTGCTTTTATTTAAGGAGAGGAAGTTTCCTTCCATCCAAGACCAGATGTCATTAAGGCAGTCTGATAAAACCTGGACAGAGACTGGGTCATTTATTTTTAACGGCAGATAAATCTGAACATCAGCTGAAAAACAATGGAACGAGACATTGTGCTTTCTAAAGATGGATCCCATAGGTAACCTATATATTGAAAAAGGAGAGGGCCCAAAATGAAACACTGCGGCACCCCATAGCTCAAAGGGGAAGGAATATAAAATAAAGACACCCATTGACTGTGGAATCACGAAAAAACTTATTTTTCAAAAAAACACGACATTTGTACTCACCGTGGACTGAGACGAAGGTCCCAGAGTCGAATAAATGTGTCATAACCACAAGTGAAGAGGTGAAAAGGTGTCTCAAACATCATATCCAACACACCAGCCCCTCGACGAAACTCTGAACCCAGACTGCAGACACACTCTAGCCTGGATACAGAAAAAGGTTGGACAAATTGAGAGTGAATCATTCAGAAATGTGTGGTTGCAAACCGCCTCCAATTTCCAAGCAAAAATTGACTGTAAGTAGAAGGACTGAATGAGGAGTGTCGCCTAGCCAAATGTACCCTTGGCGCAGCCCATTGCTGCAATGTAAAAACATAGACAAAAATGCTGGTAAACAAAGTTGTAGTCAAGGATCAAAGACAGTTCTGGGAACAGTATTTGAAGCTAAATATATTTTTTATTTCCATGATTGGCTGGCAACAAGTTTAGGGTGTCTCTTACTGCCTGAAGAGAGCTGGGTTAGACACCAGCAAGCCAGCGACCCTAGTGAGGATAAGTGGTTATAGAAAATGGATGGATGGATATTTTCTAATTAGTGTAAATTATTCCAATATTTAATTCAAGTAAATAGCATTTACCAATTTTCAGAAAAAATATAGGAGAAAAATGTGAACGCTAATTATGACTACTTGGTTAATAATAATTCAAAGTTATGGGATGAAGTTTAAAAAAAAAAAATCTCTTAGCACCTTAAAAAATGAACCAATGGAAACCAGACAGGGTTCAATCAAATTAATCTAAAAGACAAACTCTCAGATATTTGGAAAATTTAACTGGCTGAGGTACTGATGGTGACAAGTGGTGACAAGTTAGAGATGGGGTAGGGCGAGGCCTCCAAATAAAATTTCTTTTAGTGCCCACATTTTGTCCATTTTGCCCTGGCCACAATATACCATGGGTGGACTGTCAGGGCGAGCAAGGCCTTCTCTGCTGGCCTAACATAATCTGACATCATTATCATAACTATAATAAACTACCGTATTTTTCAAACTATAAGCCACACTGGTATACTGTATAAGCTGCAACAGAAAAATATGAGCAAAAAATGGATTTTTGTCACGGATAAGTCACACTGGACTATAAGCCGCAGGTAATAACATCAGATCTTTATGCAAAAAGAAGGTGTATGAAGTTTATCATTTTTTTAGTTATTTAAGTTTTTTGTAATTGTCTTTGAACAACAATATCCCCTCTTTGACACAACATGCCTGCATGTTTAGTCCCAACATATTTATAGAAAATGGATATCTGTTCGTTAAATAGCAGTTCAAATTCGAAATCAATACATCAATAGCATCTTTTTTGTCTCCCTTTGTTTTGATAGTTTATTTTAGTGAACATAACACATTCTATATAATTCATATACAGTCATATGTATGACTGTGTACTGCATATAAAATGTACACATCACAAATTTACCCAATATTTTATACATTCTCTTATTTATTTAGACATATGTTTTTTTTAATAATATATTGTTTTAACTTGTTTTGAGCACAGCCATTGATTCACATCTTTTCAGTTCTATTTGATAGTTGTTCCATAAATTGACACCTCGAACAGATACACATTTGCTTGTAGATGGCTAGCAAAAAAAAACACACACACACACACGCACGCACACACACACACACACAGATAAGCTGCACTGGACTATAAAACTTAGGGTGGAAGGACTCAAAACATGAGGAAAACGTCGCGGCTTATCGTCTGAAAAATATGGTATAATAAATATAATAAAAATGATGAAAGTCAATTTCATTTTAAATTCATTTTTACTAAATATACATATATATACATATATATATATATATATATATATATATATATATATATACAGTGGGCCCCCGTGTTACAACCTTAATCCGTTCAGCGGCTATGCTCGTAACTCGAATTGCTCTATGACGGGCAATTCAAACCTATGTTAATTAGTGAATGCGTACGACGTGTGCAAAATCCTTAGGTAAAAACATCACGACTTCATACACATATTAAAAATTAGTAACATAATCTACTGTACAGTTAACTTAACGTAAATATACTAAGGAAAAATGACTTTTACCTTTGGGGCGACGTCACTTGAGCTGGTGGTGGGTGGAGGTGGACGAACCCGCAGATTTGTAATTTTTTTTCTTAGCCATGTCTAACAGATAAAAGTTTGCAAAGTCTTCACAACACACCGACCAGCTCGTGCTATCTAGCAAGATGATGGAGTTCGGCCAATAGCATATCGGCATTTATGTGATTGACGTGACGCCGGCCAATAGCATATCGGCATCTCCGTGACTGCCTTAATCGACCAATAGCATATCGGCATTTCCGTGACATGCGACAAAAGTTGTTTTTGTCGATGCAGCAAAGTGAAAAAAAATAGTGCGGACACACTGAACGCCGCGGTCCACGTCGTAAGATGAAAAATATGTAAGAGGGGGTTCGTTAACCGGGTGCCCACTGTTTATATATTTTTCATTTATAAAATTATTCTTCTTATTCTGTTCATTTCATGTCATATTATGTATATTATGGTTACACCTTTAACTTAATATACAGCTGTATAGCCAATGGAGTCATAAGATCGCCATCTAGGGGCCTCACGTTGAACGTCATTAAACATTAAAGTCATATTTTCTTAAAAAGTTAGAAAACATGGTCCCAGGTCTGTAGCACAAGTTACAAATTATCGTTAAATCTAAACAAAACTAAATTTATGTTATTTGGGAATTCTAAGAGGGACATTCGAGCATTAATACAGTTAGATGGGGTTGACATTATGAGAGGTTCATGAAAATAAATTTCTTGGTGTAATTATGGACGATTATCATGGAAATCTCACATAAAATGTGCAAAACAAATTGTCACTGAGCATCTCAGAATTTAAGATTGATGGGTGTCATTCTCTTTGAGTCCTTTTATTTGCAAAATCATAGATAGACAGAAAAACAGATCAATACAGTATACAAATGTTTGTGAATTATCTGAGCAAGAATCTTTTTGTGTTGTCCCAATGAACCAAAAAAGTCGAGTACATTAGCCTATATCTGTTAAATAGTGCAGCTGTTGCAAAATCAGCCGAAGAAATTCTATTTCTATTCTATTCAATTTTTACTAACACTGGCAATGCCTAAAACTATGACTTCCCACAGCATTGTCGTCAAGGTTTTAAAACTGAGGCCCTGTGCTATTTACAATGCCATTGCATCTTTGTTAAAGAATAATCTATTTTTTTCCTGTTCTTTGTCCTGTGTTCTTTAGAAGTATTAACATGGTAGAATTAATACAGCCAATATATTATTAAACAGGTCGAACAAAACAAACAAAATGATTTGGAAAAGGTTTCTGTTTAGAACATACAGGTTATTGTACATAAATGTAAATGGAACACAGTACTGTAATTCCTACTTCCAAATAGGTCACGTATGACACTCAAATTGATAAATAATTTACTTGGCAACATTGAACAGTAAATAGTTGCTCATGAATACGCAGCTCATAGAAAAAAACATTTAATAACAATTAAAAAAATAAAAATAAATAATAATAATAATAATAATATGAATTTGTAATCTTACTTACCGAATGCATAAACAATAGAAAGACTTGATACTTTTTTGTCTGTCCATAGAATCTAGAGAGGTGTGTGCTGTGTTCAACCATATGCAACACAATGTACAAGCAGCCTTGTTATTGTGTTTCTTTGAGCTGTCCCCAAAAAATGATATTTGCCAATTCTTTGGTGCAGCTTAATAGAAAAGGTAAGGGGAGAACAGTAATGCAGTCATGTCTGGAATAGGAGCAGCTGAAAATGAAAGGTTTTATGGTTTTGGAACAGGTTCATCCTTATTCCATTCATTTTAACTGGAAATATTGCTTCATCTTATGAAAATTTTGAATCACAGTTACTTAGGATTACGTTTGTGAATGGAATTTTCATTATTAACTGAAATTATACCAGTCTTAATGCATTTGCATAACTGATCAAATGTAAGTTGTCTGTTTTGTAGTATGTAGAACATTACAGGATTAAAAAAAAAAACGTTCACATCAGATAGACAGGACATTTCCTCTGATTGTATTTTGATCCATATAATTTTTCTGTTCCAATTAATTGGATTCTTGCTTTGCAGATGTGCTCACCTTAAGATCGCACTGAAATGCGGTGAGGATTTTTGTTAAGGAAATAAACAACTGATGCAATTTTTGATGTTGTCAAACAGAGGACCACAATGAAAACGCTTGGTTAATAGAAGTACACTCACATCCAAGCACTACTTGTGCTACAGACCTGGGACCATGTTTTCTAAGTTTTTAAGACACTTGTCAATGCAGAAGCAGCAGTTGTACCTGCACCATTGCAAGTGAAAACCTCCAAAAGTCATGCCATGCTGAATGAACTCAGGTGAGACACACTCAACACAACTCAGTGGGAGTAATTTTGCTAAAGTGATGCATGAACTGCTAGTTTTATATACTGTGACCTGTGTGAATGCCTGTGACAGTCCAACAGTGTAGCACCATGCTCCTGTGATCACAGCTCTGTACAGCTTGCCACAGGTCTCTTGATTATTGAAGAAAAACCTGCAGTCAGCAGTGCATATTATTGCATTATAACCGTCTCTTTGTTGCCATTTAATACCCTCTGTGACCGTGACCGTGTGTGACTTTCACACATTTGATACTTGCACCGTGGCAACCATTTAAAGGAGTCTGGCTAGCCTTGGTGAGCAAGCAGCCCTGTACAGACACTTGCCTCCCCTCCTTTCTCTGAAGCTCAATCCAGAGGGTCTGTCAGGTAATCCCTCAGTTTTACCCTAGGAGGCTACCTTATTGGACTAGGACCCTATCCACAGGGTGCCTTATTGAGTGAGAGCTTTTTCATTGCCTGGGTTTCATAGCAAAAACTTGGGGACTCCTTGATTTGGCTGAGTTGGAAACTATGAGTAGAGTGCCCCTCCACCACCTCCTCATTTTATCCAAAACATTCAAATCAAGCAGTTTAGCACATGCATATGTGGTTGCCACCCCAGCAACCACATATGCACAAAAAAACAAAACACATCACTAGTTGTAAGTTAAGTAACATCTAAGTACAGGGGTCATGCACTCCTGTCCTCGAGGGCACCGATCCAGCATTTTTTTAGTGTAACCCTCCGCCGCAACACCTGATTCAAATGATCATGTTCATTATCGTGCTCCTGATGCTTCCTGATGAATTCATCAGCGGATGAGGGTTACGCTGAAAAAATGCTGGATAGGTGCCCTTGAGGACCGGAGTTGGTGACCCCTGTCTTAGTACATAACCAAATAATGACCTGCCATTCAGTTCCACCCTAAGTACTGAGACACTATGTCCATCCATCCATCCATCCATTAGCTACAGCTTTGTCCGAGCTTGGGTCGCGGGGGCTTGAGCAGGGAAGCCCAGACTTCCCTCTCCCCGGTCACTTTCTCCAGCTCCCCAGCCTAGTGACAAAGTCTCTCCAGCGTGTCTTGGGTATGTGCTATGTATTCAAACTACATTGACTCTTCAAAGAGCGTATAATTATGATGCATTTTTTAGGGCCCGAGCAGCGATTGCTGTGAGGTCCCTCTTGTTCTTTTCCAGATTATTATCAGGGCCCGAGCAGTTTCCGCTGCAAGAACCCTTTTGTTTTAGTATTATTATTACTATTATTAGGGCCCGAGCAGCGACTGCTGAGAGGTCCCTATTGTTCTCTAGATTATTATTATTCTCCGAGATGAATTGCTTTTTTGAGGGCACAGTTATTTTCACACTTATCGGGCCTGCTGTAAAATGTGATATTTTGGTGTATTCATACATAAAATCTAAAAAAAAAGATTTTTGGCGCCACCTAGAGTCGAAAACGGGTCCCGGCGTGTTTCACCTAGAGCAGGGGTGTCAAAGTCAAATGGACGGAGGGCCAAATAAAACATTTTGCTACAAGGTGAGGGCCGGCCTGTCCAATCTTAATTGAAAACAAAATTGAACCTACTGAAAACATAACAAACATATTACAATATGATTGGATAAAATAAGCAATATTTTCTTATGACTGTCAGTAATTTTTAATTTCAGCAGGCACAAAATACAAATGTCCTTTATAAAGAAATACTCATAACATGAACATTAAATGAATAAAGTGATATTATTCAAGGCACCATCAGTATGTTCTCTCATTTAGCAAAAGTGGGCTGAATTTAGGCAACTTCCAAATATAAATAATAACAACAATTTTCTATCATTGACTCACTGAAATAATTAAAAAAAATATTGCATCGAAATACAATCAAATAAAGTGCAAAAATCTCTTAACCAAAAACAAGAATTTCTTTGAGGAAAAGTCATATGTGCATATTTAACTTTTAAACTTGAACAGAGTAAAAACTCCAAATATGTAATTGCACAGTAATGTTCACTTCTTTGAGGCTGAGGCTGATACTTGGTGGTGTCTCATCTTTTGCACAAGTTCATCAATGTTTGGGGTCAGGCTTTGAGCTGAGGAAATCCTCAGACCTGAGTGAAGGTGTTCATCAGTAAGTCGACCTCTGTGTGATGTTTTGTTCAGCTAGAACATAGACAATGTTTGAGCAGCCTGGGTGCGCAGCTGCGGCATTGTGTCGGGGAGGAAGCGCGCAAACTCCACAGCACCCACTGCTGCGTATTTTGCCTTCAGCGCATCATTGCATTGGAGCTCAATCAACTCCATTTGGAGGTTTGGCGGTGAGCTTTCTAAATCAACTGCAAATGGATTACTGAGCAGTGCAAACCTGCTTTTTTTGCTTCAAAGTCAGCAAATCGGCGCTGAAAGTCAGCGGCAAGTACACTAATTTTATCAGCAAACTCTGCGCTCGGGACAACATTGGTGGATAGCTTATCTTTCATGGTTTGACAGCTAGGAAAGTGGCTCAAGTTTTCTTTCCGCATTTGTGCCTCCCACAGAGTCAGTTTGGTTTGAAACGCCTTCACTGTACTGTACAAATCAGAGATGACACGAGCCCGACCCAGCAGCTGCAGGTTCATTGCATTCAGATGAGTCATGATGTCAAACAGAAAAGCCATTTCACACAAAAACCTTTCGTCTCGGAGTTGTGTTGTGTCTTTCCCTTTGCTGTCCAAGAACAGACAAATCTCCTCACGAAGCTCAAAACATCTATGCAGCACCTTTCCCTGGCTTAGCCACCGCACCTCAGTGTGATAGGGCAAATCACCATGCTCCGTTTCTAACTTGCTCACAAATGACTTGAACTGGAATCTTTGCCACCAGTCCACTCCTATGTCCACACATCGCAGGTGCTCCGTCTGTTGTCAAACCCACAAGTTTGTCCCAAGGCAGCTCCATCTCGTTTACACATCTTGAGACCTCTTCATACAAATCATGTCCTGTAGTGGTGCCATGCATAGGACGCAACGCTAACAACTCCTCTGTCACGTTTAGGCTGGAGTCCACTCCGCGGATGAAAACTGACAACTGGGCAATGTCAGAAATGTCCGTGGTCTCGTCCACGGCCAAGGAATATGCGGAATTGTTAACAAGCTGCTCTTTTAGATTAATAGACAATAGGTCTACTCGCTCGGCAATGGTATTTCTGCTCAGGCTGACGTTTAAAAAGAGCTGTCTTTTGTCGGGGCAAACTTCGTCACAGACTTTAAGCATACAGTTTTTTATGAAATCGCCCTCTGTAAATGGCCGGGCTGATTTAGCGATCTCCTTTGCTAAAATAAAACTTGCCTTAACAGCAGCCTCACTTTGTGACTTGGCTTTTCTGAAGAGACCCTGTCAAGATTTGAGGCAACCTTCTGTAGCCTTTGTTCCATGTCTATAATCTTGTTTTTGTCCGCGTGTTTTGTTTCATGATGCCGTCTCATATTATACTCTTTCATCACCGCCACACTTTCTCCACATAGAAGACACACGGGTTTTCCAGCTACCTCTGCGAACATGTACTCTAACTCCCACCTTGTTTTTGTTTTTATGGTCCACCTTACGTTTTGCCATTGTTATGGGTATCTGTAAGATAACATTTACTGTTATGCTAATGTGATAATGTGTAATAATGTGCTAATAAATAATTAAATGAAACCGCCTCCCACTCTGCGCGTCCCCGTTGCATTGTGGGAAATGTAGTATTGGTGCGTAAATTATATCTGCGGGCTGCTGATTTGCAGCGGCCCACGGGCCGGATCTAATAAAAAATAATATCATCACGGGGGCCAGAAAAGACCCTCTCGTGGGCCTGATGTGGCCCGCGGGCCTTGACTTTGACATATGGGACCTAGAGCTATGAAATTTTTTAGGCATATGTAGGACATTCAAGACCTACAAAAGGCCAGCGCGGCCCATATGATACGATGTACAAAACCAGAATTATGAATTTTTGTAACCATTTTGGCCCCTTTTTGGATATTTGCAGGTACCAAACACCTCTTGATGTCTCCTAAATGGTTAACCCGATCAACTTCAAATTTGGCGTGCTCCATTATCAGACATTGGGCACACACAACTGGGCAAAAGTGGAGTGAGAGAGCATTCACATTTGCTGCCGTGTAGCTTTTGAATTTGCAAAATGCTATACAACTATGTGCTTTACATGTATATGCATCACATTTTAGTGCCACTCTGCTTGTTTCGATCAAGGCACATGTGACTTTTCTTTCTGTCTCTTTCTTTACAGCTAAAAACAGCCTGCAGTCAAATTTTCGTCTTATGACATTTTTATGGACCATTCGTTATAGTTATTTTGTTACTTAAGTCATTGATGTTCATAACCATAGCTTTTCACGTGAATTTTCACATAAATGTCATGTAAATTGTGACATTGATCACACAATTCTGACATATATAAATTTACAGCCATAAATAATCAGATACTCCTTGCAACAGCTGCCTTCATAAATCTTTGTCTAATTTAACTTTTACTGACCATCCGTTATAGTTTTTGACAGTTGGACCGGATGGCAGACAACTTTCTCATGACCTATTTGACTGTAAGCAGCGTGACCTTTATGACCTTTGACCCATCCATTGTTTTTAATTGACATATTGGACAGAAGGGAAGAGTGACCTACCTTTGTGACCTTTAACCCATCCATCATTTTTAATTGACAGTGAGAACGGGAAGGGACTTGACCTCTGTGACCTCAAACCCATCAATCAAATTTGCCTTAGATGTGACATATACCACATAATTATTCTCTCTGACAAACTTTTCTCATCCAGCTCCTCCATGGGGATCCCCAGGACTTCCCAGGCTAGCCAAGTCATAGTCTTTCCAGCATCAGCTGGGCCTGCTCCTAGTGGGACATGCCCGAAACACCTCACCAGGGAGGCATTCAGGAGGCATTTAAACCAGATTCCTGAGCCACTTCACCTAGCTCCTCTCAACTTGGGATAGGAGCAGCAGCTCAACTCTGAGCCCCTTCCAGATAACCAAGCTTGTATCCAGGTAGTATCCAGGATCTCCCTCTTTCAGTCACAACCCAGAGCTCACGACCAGAGGTGAAGATAGGTACTTAAATGAATCAGTAAATAGAAAGCTTCGCCTTTGGGCTTAGCTCCTTCACCACGACTGACCAATACAGAGTTCTCATCACAGCAGACACAGTAATGATTCGCGAGTAGAGCTCCCATTCTTCATGAACAAGACCCCAAGATACTTGATGTTGTGTATTGTCTGCCTAAGTTTGTCCCTTCAGGGATATGATTACAGCCATGTTTGTGTCTAGGTCAAATGAGTATAATACAAGTTGAAGTGCCTATTGTCATTGTCTCTTATTTCTTCATCTTTTGCCCTTCTACAACACCACAAAGAATAGAACAAAGTGGCGACGAGGATGGGATAGCACCATTAATTGTTTTTTCGACGTAAAGTCTAATTCGGTGTGTTGGATTCGCGCTTGTATCTCATAGTGTTGTGGCTACCTGCCGTGCCAGCCAACTGCTAAAGTGTGGACGGTCTGTACTATATCGGAGGGCAGCGCTGCTGCGAGGGAAAGAAACGGGAGAAAACGGACGAATAAGGACCTTTGTGGCATGAGGGAAGGACACTAATGCAGTGAGTCACGAAAAACAAATAAAAGGAAAATGGCAATAAGTACAGCGAACCGGAAGAAATTAGCACCGGGATAAGGCCATTTGCTGAAAGAGAGTTCTCAGCATGGCCGCGCTGGTTGGACATATTGGTCCATTTGAAGAAAACACAGAACAACGGCATTCTTACATGAAAAGGTTTGAGTATTTTGTCCTTGCTAACAACGTTAAAGCTGATGTTATTGTCCAAACATTTTTAAGTGTTATGGGAGGAAAGACATTCAATCTGCTGCATAGTCTAGTGCAACCTGCCAAACCGGGAGGCAAGTCTTATAATGAAATGTTAGAAAATATTAATGGATTACTATTCACCAAAGCCACTCATCATTGAAGAGAGGTTTAGATTTCATAAAAGGAACCAGGAAGAAGGTAAATCTGTTTCACAGTTTGTAGCTGTACTCAAACAGTTATCTGAACACTGTGAATTTGGACTTTCACTAAATGACACCATATGTGACAAGCTGGTGTTTGGTCTGTGCTGCGAGGCTATTCGGAAAAGGTTACTGACAGAAGCTAACCTGAGGCTGGAGAGGGCCATTGAAATTAGCTCATCAATAAAGATGGCTGCCAGAGAAGCGCAACAGTTAAGTATATCAAACCAAGTCGATAAGATGTCCACCGAATCTTCAAAGAAAGGAGCAACTGGCCATCAGGCACCAGAGTGTTGGTACAAGGACTTAACCTGTAGGAACTGTGGCAAGAAAGGTCACATCGAACGTGTATGCGGAAGTAAGAAGACTCAGACAGGCAAGCAGTTTGTTGAGGAAAAGAGAAGTGAGTGACACCGAAACAAAAAGGAGCATGTGAATAAATTGGAACAAGAACCAGATGAACAGAGTGATAGTGAGTCTGATGAAGATGCCGTCCATGTTTTATCTGTCATGGAAAATGATGACGATGGATACTAAACTAGTGCGGATGCAGGTGGGCACAGGTACACGTGTATCCATGGTATCAGAAGTTGTGTATAAAGAGAAGCGAAAAAACCTTTCTCTCTGAGAAACAAAGCTGAAATTGAGGACATACACTGGTGAGCCTGTTCCAGCATTGGGAGCTGTAACTGTGACTGTGGAATACAACATCCAAAAAGAGGACTTTTCCTCTGTACATCACCTCGGGAAACCGTCCAGCCCTGCTAGGTTGCCGGTGGCTAAAAATAATTAAAGTGAACTGGCAAGAAGTGTTCATGATTAAGGAGGGAGAAAATAGCTACCTGGAGGACATATTGAAGAAGTATTCCCAGGTTTTTAACTGAGAACTTGGCAGCATGAAAGACATCATGGTTAAGTTGACAGTTAAACCCGGTAGAACGCCAAAATGCCTGCAAGCTAGGCCTGTTCCATATGCGATCTGGCCAAAAGTTGAGGCTGAGTTGGAGAGATTAGTGAAGATTGGAGTTCTAGAACCAGTAAGCACAAGTGAATGGGCAACATCAGTTGTTTCTGTCACGAAAAAAGATGGAGCTCCAAGAATCTGTGGCGATTTCAAAGTAACTGTGAACATGGTTTTGGAAACAGAAAAGTATCCATTGCCTCTAATTGATGGCCTCTTCTCAGGTTTTGGCTGGAGGACAGAGGTTAAGAAAGAAAGATTTATCCCAAGCATATCTTCAGATGCATGTGGAGCATGAGTCATAGGAGCTGTTGACTATAGTGACACACAAAGGACAGTACAGGTTCCAGAGGATCTCCTTTGGGATCACCTCTGCTTGACCTTGTTTCAAAGAGCAATGAATCAGATCCTCAGTGGGCTTCAAGGTGTTCAATGCTACCTGGATGACATTGTTCATCACAGGAATTAGATGAGCAGTCGCACTTAACGAATGTGGAGGCAACACTACAACGACTGGAGGAGTATGGTCGGAAAGTCAGAAAAGAAAAGTGGGAGTTTTTCATCTGTTGAGTACTTAGGACATATAATTGACAGCACAGGTACCAGCAAGGCACCATCAAAGGTGAAGGCAATTTTGGAGGCTCCGTCCCCCAAACACGTGAGTCAACTGAGGTCTTTCCTTGGCTTGCTCAATGACTCTGCTAGATTTGTGTCTAACCACGCCAATAAGATGAAGCCACTAGATAAACTGCTCAACAAAGCATCAACATGGAAATGGAGAGCTGAATGCGAGACGGCTTTCAAAGATGTAAAAACAGCCCTTGCCAAATGTGAGGCTCTCGCCCACTTTGACCCAAAATTGCCACTTCAGCTGGCATGTGATGCCTTGCCTTATGCCGGGTGGGGGGTGGGAACTTTCACACGTACGCCTTCCGTGATGTCAGACTAGAATAAATTGCCCTCATGCACACACATACGCATTACTGGGCTACACAGGCTATTTTCCAGAACTTTTAAATGTCAATAAACCTGCATCAGCCATTAAAACTTGTCATTATATGTGATGCTGTCAAAACCTAAAACAATAAGAATTTAAAATAAATATACACTAAATTTTATGAAGTCAAAATGACAAATCACAGTTTAATATAAGAGGAACATCATTTCTTGAACAAAACTCGTTCTGTCTAGTTTAAAATCTGTTGTTTTCTTCTTTATCAGACAGTAGTAAGACTTAAAAACTTTAAAATTCGAAAGTAAAAAATAAATAACCTGCCAAAAAATAAAGAACCTCCCACAGCTCGCACCGCTACATCCATGGGTTTGGCCTGAAGAGCCATGGGAAATATTCCACATAGACTTTGCAGTACCGTTGGAAGACCACATGTTCTTAGTGGTAATTGATGCCCATAGCAAATGGCCATAAGTTGTTGCAATGAAGAGCACCTCTTCAGAGAAAACCATCGAAGATCTAAGATCTATCTTCATCCATTTTGGTCTACCACAACAACTTGTCAGTGATAATGGACCACAGCTAGTATCGGCAGAATTTGAGGCATTCATGGAAAAGAATGAGTCAGCACCTTATCATCCAGCTACCAACGGGCTCGCTGAAAGATTTTTACAAACTATGACGCAAGCTCTCAAGTCCTCTAAAGGCACACAATCCCTCAATCAATAACTCAGTACATTTTCATTGTCATTCAGAAATACACCTCATCCCACAACAAAGGTATCTCTGCTCAAGAGACAGCTCTGCATTCGACTGGACCTTCTGAGATCACAGAAGACTAAAGAGGTTGTTCATTGTCAACAGAGAGCTCAAATGGAACGACGGTGCAAAGCAAAGTTGAGAGGTTTTACTGCTGGAGACAAGGTGGTCGCCCGCAATTACAAATGTGTTAAGTGGACACCTGTCACCGTTGTTGCCAAAACAGGTCCTGTTTCGTACACCGTGAAAACCAACGATCATTTTATCTGGAGAAGACATGTTGATCAGTTGCTCCAGACGTCTGGTTCATGTGATGACTCATCTCAGGAGCCATCCTTTGTTCTCGAACTGGAAGTCCGTCGGAAGCAACCTGAGTTCTTAGGAGAGCAGCAGCAACCCCACCTCTGAGTTCTGCGCTGGACATCGCTACCAGCCCAGAAACTGCTCAGTCCTCACCCGGAGAACCATTAAATGAGTTACCCACAGGTCGTACTCATCCCAGAAGAAACCATCAACCTCCTGACAGATTGCAGGTGTAGTGTAGGAAGTAACCCATTACAGGTGGGGCAGAATAATTCCCAGGGTTCAGTCTGGATTGAGGAAGTCTACCCTCTCTCCGTAGTTCAGGCCAAAGATCCAGTTCAGCCATGTTATTTCATGTTCATTATGTTCATGTGATGGAGGCAGGGACTTTGAAGGAAAATATCGCATTGATGTACTCTTGACTTTTATTAAGAGTACATCAAAGCTAAGAGGAAAGTAATTTTATGTATTGTCTGCCTAAGTTTGTCCCTTCGGTGATACGGTTACGGCCATGTTTATGTCTATGTCAAATGTGTATAATACAAATTGAAATGCCTATTGTCGTTGTCTCCTATCATGGTCTCAGATAGTCTTCATCTCAGCCACTTCACACTCGGCTGCGAACTGCTACAATAAGAGTAGGAGGTCACGGGCTGAAGAATCCAAAAGCACCATATGATCCACAAATACCAGAGATGCAATGCTGAGACAAACCGGACGCCCTCAATACTTTGGCTGAACACCCCAATGAAATCCCAGAGGAACACGGTCAGAAGAAAACCACACTGTTCCTTCTGAATCCGAAGCTCGTCTTACTGAAGGACCCTCCTCTCAAAAGCTGGTTCTCACTGTCATTGCTTCTGTAACACTTTCTAAGTGCTTACAGTAATTTCTAATAATTGGACTAGTGCTAAGTTCGTCTACTAGAGAAGTGATTAAATAAAAACCAAATAAATGATCACGGACCAGGGAAAATAAGTTGAACAGCCGGCTTACTTTAGTTGAAAAGAAAACACACAATTAACATACAGCAACATACACACAGATAAACATAGAAGTCAACATGAGAGTGAGAAAATACAATACTATTTCCCTCTTTTGTTGATTTTGGTTTACTACCTTGTCTATTTTAACTTATTTAGTTTAAATTGACTTCTTTCTCAACCCGGGTTGTTATATTATTAAATTTGAATTTTATGTCTTTAATCTGTTTTGACTACACTCTAATTTCAACCATTTAGTATTATTGTTGTTTTACAAAAGAATAATACTTCACAGCATTACAATGGGAAATACAAGTGACAACGTTCAAGTCCAACAATTCGCGAATGCGTAACGTCAAATGTTCGTTGTCTAAGGTTCCAAGATTAAATCCCGATTTATAGTTCTTCTGGACGTCCTGAATGTTCGATCCTTATAACTGTAATCCACAGTGGTGAAGGGAAAAAATGGGTCGATCCTACCAGGTTCGTAGCAATGTTCAGTTTTGTCCAAGTTCTGTTTCTCCCGCACGAGGCACAATCCGCGGAGCTCAGGGTAGCTCGCCATCCTGAATCGCACAACTTGGAAGTCCACCGTCAAGAATATATCGTTCAGTGGGTTTGAACCGATTTAAAGATGTGGAAGACAAGTTGTGAACCGTACAAAAATCCTTTGTCGTGGCAAAAAGAATTAACAAGAGTTCCATTGACTTTTTTCTCTGTGTTTTCTCAAAAACTTCTCGCTGTGATACAAATACACCCGCGACTTCTCCAATAGCCAGAACTAAGAAAAGAAAGTCAAGTGCGCAATCATGGTCACGTGCCCATCCTGCTACGCGACTTCCAAAATAAAAATTAAGGGTCATTTAATCATTTAAATTGACCATAAAAATAATAATACGTACCAAATTATATTTGGAATGTTTTAATCTTTTAACACGCTTTTCAGTCATGCTAATCTATTTTGTGTTTACCAGGAAAGTAATTTATGACTATTTTATTAATAGACTTTTACTTTGGAAGGTCCATCTTAACCAGGGTTACACCTACGTGATCATTGAAGTTCCCTAGAAGAACAAGCACACACCCAAGGAAATCCCAAAAATGTGGATACTCTGAACTCTCTCTCTCTCTCTCTCATATATATATATATATATATATATATATATATATATATATATATATATATATATATATATATATATATATCACCCAGACGGGGTGGTATCCGAGTCATCCTCAAGCCGATGTTCCTAGGACTGCACTCTTCTGACTGAGGCTTCAGATGTTCCCGGGATTTGCTGTAACCACTTACGCAGTTTGGGGGTTACTGCCCAAAGTGCCCCCACTACAATGCAACCCTTGACCTTCCACGTCCGTTCCAGCTGCTCTTTCAACCCTTGATACTTCTCAAGTTTCTCACATGCCTTCTTTCTGATGTTGGCGTCAGCCAGGACCTGTTTATCATTCTGGAAGCTGAAGTCCCACAGCACCTTGTTCTCAGCCACCTTCTGTCGTATGGCCCATCGGGATTTAGGTACTTCTATTCCATACTGGTTGCAGATATTCCTGCACACTATCCCAGCCATTTGGTTGCACCTCTCAATGTACATTGATCCAGCAAGCTTACACCCTGCTAATATGTGCTGGACTGTCTCAGGGGTTTCTGTCCACAGTCTGCATCTTGGGTCTGGTCTACTCTGGTACTCTGATTAGTGCCTCTGTTCTGTCTGTCAGCCCTGGATTATCCAGCCACTGGTAGGATTTCTTGATATCAGCCACTTCCTCTGTTTGACGGTGCCATGTGAGTTTGTCCCTCCAGGTTGTCTGTTCCTCTTCTTCTGCACCCTCCTCAGGTTTCTGCTGCCTGAGACACTGACTTAACAGTTCATCAGAGATGGTTACTGGTTCTTGTTCTGGGAGGTTGCTGTGTGTATGTGTATATATATACACAGTGGGCCCCCGTGTTATGAACTTAATCCGTTCAGTGGCTACGCTCGTAACTCAAATTGCTCGTATGATGGGCAATCCAAACCTATGTTAATTAGTGAATGCGTACAAGGCGTGCAAAAACATCACGAGTTTATACACATATTCAAAATTAGTAACATAATCTACTGTACAGTTGAATTAAATAACATAAATATACAAAGGAAAAATGACATTTACCTTTGGGGCGACGTGACTTGAGCTGGTGGTGGGTGGAGGCGGAGGGGAGCAGAGACGAACCCGCAGAATTCTTTTTTTCTTAAACGAGAACTTTTCTTAAACGAGAACATATCACCGGCAATTTTCTTCTCTTTAATCCATAATAGAAGAAGCCTCTCCATTTTGTTGTTGACCGAGGTCCGTCCCCTGGCAAGGAAAGTCTTGCCCTTAGAAGATTGCCGAGCGGTTACTGCCATACTCACTAGCAAGGTTAACTCTGTGTGCAACTCCTTCGTTTTTTTTTTTTTATTATCTCCTGCTTTGTTTCTATTGTCATCATCCTCTTACTTCTTCCTTTGCTGCCGCTTGCAATTTTAGAAGCCATGTCTAACAGATAAAGTTTGCAAAGTCTTCACACCACACCGACCAGCTGTGCCATCAAGCTAGATGAAGGTGTTTGGCCAATAGCATATTGGCATTTCTGTGACTGACTTGACGCCAGCCAATAGCATATCCGCATCTCCATGACTGAGACCGTGACTGTGACCTTAATCGACCAATAGTATAATGGCAGCTCCGTGACTGAGACCGTGACTGTGACCTTAATCGACCAATAGCATATCGGCATCTCCGTGATTGAGACCGTGACTGAGACAGTGACTGTGAATGCCTTAATTGACCAGTAGCATATCGGCATTTCTGTGACATGCGAGAAAAGTTGTTTTTGTTGATACAGCAAACTGAAAAAATAAGGCGGACACACTGACCGGCATGTTGGATGGATTGTAAGACGAAAGGTTTGTGCGTAAGAGGGGGACATAAAACGCCGCGGTCCACGTTGGTAAGATGAAAAATACGTAAAAACGGGAGTTCGTAAACCGGGGGCCCACTGTATATATATATATATATATATATATATATATATATATATATATATATATATATATATATGTACTGTATATATACACACACATACGCACACACACACACGCACACAAACACACACACACACACATGTTCTGAAACCTTTGGTTCCAAGATACCAGATTGTTTGTGACCCACAGAGCCAAAATTGTTAGCAGGATTATGGGTATTTTCTATCGAATCGGCAGTTGTCTGGGATGCTCTATCCATGGAAGTTTGAGCCGCTACCTCTGTAGAAATGTTCAAAACCTGACTAAGGACACATTTTTATCCTGATGCATTTAGCTGAACTGTTTGACCACCACTCTCTTCTTTTTCCTACCTGCACCCTTCTCTTGGCTTCGAGATGGGACTAGTTGGCGATGAACTAATTGAATGCTGCTGTGAGGATCTGCACTGACCGACCGGAGTGAATTCAAAGGTGTGCCACCCGAGGAAAGGCCCTTCTGTGGAGATGGACTGGCCGGGCCTAATTATGAGGAGCATCTTACCTGAAGCCGTCTTACAGCATCATCTCATCTTCGCAATTGACATATTGCTCAATATGGAACAATGTGTTATCTTAGCACTAGCCTCTATTGCAGTCTGATGAGCCTGAAAAGGGGGATTTTTCTAGCTGCGGTCCCTTCTCAGGGTTTCTTTTTTTTCCCCAAGTAAGGTTTTGAGTTTTTCCTTGACCTTTTGGGAGCTATGTTCAGGGGATGCTGTTGTGTATTTGTTGATGTTTATTGTGATTTTCTTCACTTGTGAAGCCCTGTGGTGATTTAAGGCTATACAAATAAATTTGATCTGTTGACCTAGGTGATATCTGAGACAGTATGATTCCTTCACTCTTCATATCACCCATCTAAGGTATCGGCTCATAGCATGAAGGACCCAACTTGGCTGACAGTGTACTTGCCAGGTAAAAGGATTTACAGTAATTGCCACTTTTAGACTGACAAACACTATCAGCATGACGAACAAGGAAGGATGAATTTTGTTTACATTTATGAGCATTTCTGCCGAGCGCAATGTCTTACATACGAACACTACATACAGTACATTTTATGACATTTGATAAGCCTAAATTAAAAAGTAGTTCATTCACTATTTGGAAATAGCAATAAATATGAGATTGGCTTGGTTACAGATTCAATGGTTTTATGACAAATGAATCAGCCGGTTTGGTAAAAAAATAAAAATAAAAATTAAAATAAAAAATTTAAAGAAAACAGTTGGAAATATAATATATAAGCTACTTTGTAAAGCACATGGGGTAGTGGCAAGTACGGACTGTGATTGTCTTGAGGGGGTTACTGGCTGTGTGACACGCAGGGTCTATGTCCTGATTTAAGCCTGTCTAGTCTCACTGCAGGGGCCGTGTTGGTATTAGGGGCCACACACACAGTTTGTGAAAAGAGAAATCATTAATGAATTGTGAAAAGAAAAAAAATGGAAACGGCTAAAGCCATTATCTGGTGCAAGGGCTGCTGATTAAAAGCACTGTCTGTGTGTGTTTTGTGAGAAAAGTGGTCAGAAGCTATGTTAAGGCTGAAGTCTAGAAGCATGGAGTGGCACGGGGAAACAAGTACAAGTGTCAAAAGATGTCTGAAAAGAAGAAATAGTGGCTTGCTGTGGTTTTTACTCATTAAAACAAATAGAGGGGACATTCCCAACCTTATGCATGTCAACCCAATTTATTTACCCTGCACGAAGTCGCAGTAAGCTCACAACATAAAGAGTGCAATATTTTTGGAGTTGGAGTTGAAAAGAGAGTACTGGTGAGAACGATAATCACATACTACCAATTGTTGTCAAAATGTGTACTGCAAAGACAATGTTGCTGCAAACAGTATAAAAGTGCTTCCAATCTAGGCATTTGAGACAATTTTTTCAGGATTGAGTGTGCAATCATAGCACTGGACTCTAAAGAGGGTGCCTCCTTTCTCATGAAATAGACGGAAATGTTTGGGAGTGATGTTTCAGGATTTCAAATTTGTAATGCTTTTGGGAGGGCTGCAAACTCATTCATGACATTTAATTTTATGGGGAAAAACTGATTTAACACATTAAATTGATTTCCGAAATTGGTCGTGGAAAGAACTCATTTGTTACCATATGAATACACTTTTAGGGGAAAAACAACAACTTGAACATATAATCATTACATATTAGTGAACAAAATCAAGATAAATATTCTCTCCCAACAGATTTCACACTTCTGGGAATGCTCTTGATAGGATTTTTGAAGATACTTTTACTGTATGGTATTCAAACCTTTCACAAATAATGGTAACTGCATTATAAAAATACATTAATACTGAAAGACATCATATACTAAAATATGGCCATCTAGGCGCTGTTATAGATGTGAGGAATGCTTGCTGGATTTTGAGTGCCAGTCCACGAAAAACTGTGTAAATTACAGAAATAAGGGAGTTCTGTAGTGTGTTACAATATGTATGTGTATCTGTTGTTGGCTGTCTGCAGTCCTGCCTTACCGTTCAACATCCCAGATGCGAAGAGGGGAGAAGTTCTGACAACAAGCTGTGCCGGTTACAAAAGAACTACACACAAACACAGAAAGACAAAACTGTGACCAAATGTATTTAAACCACACAATTTAAAATAAAAAGATGTTAAAGAGCGACTTTGTTGGGTTGAGCATTCACACTAGTATAATGGGTCTGTATATAAAATAGGTCAGTATGTAAAAATGAAGTTTAAACAAAATACTAGCTCAATAAAAACTCAGAAGTGATTCAAGATGTCATTTTTGCCAGCTTCCATGCACTTCAATAATTGAAAATTTCAAAGAGGGGATGGGTTGGAAACGTTTGGCTAGAGCGTTTGGGCAAGATACACTAAAGCATTTTATCTAGCATGAAAACCACATAGCACAGCATGCACATATAAATCTGTGACACGATTTACCAATAGCATGCACTGAGAACGGCACTTTTTAAATGTGTAAAATAGCTCTCATACAGGTAGTATGTTTGTGTCAATGAATATGCAAGATGCAGCATTTATTTATGATTTGGAAGAAAAGGAAGAGAACATGTAAATGGATGACAGATAGATAGATGGACATATACAGTGAACTATGAAACCTGGAGATTGCATTCGTTCAAATAAATTTCAATTGAAGGTGCAGAGTTAAATAAACACACATACCGTATTTTTTGGACTATAAGCAGCAAATTTTTCATCATGATTTTAGCCCTGTGGCTTATAGTCCAAGTGCGGTTTATCTGCTGGTTTTTCACACCAGTCACGCAAAAGTGTGTTCAAGAAGTCGGTTTGTGGAACAACTATGAAATAGAACTGAAAAGATGTGAATCAATGACTGTGCTCAAAAAGAGCTTTAAAATATGTTATTAAAAATATTTTTTAAAATAAGGTCCAAATTGAATAAGATTTTGTATATTGTATATTACTGTATTGTATATTATATGTAAATTTGGTATACGGTATACAGTAAATATGATTGTATTTATAAATTTATGATTGTATATATTATTTATTTGCAGTGTGTGCAATGTTCACTAAAATAATCTATCTATTAAACAATGAGAGACAGAATGCTATCGGTGTATTGATTTCGAGTTACTGCTATTTAACTCTGCAGTATTCTCTTGGTAATATCCATCCATCCATTTTCTATAACTATACTGTTAGGACTAAATACGCAGTCTGTTAAAGACAGGTTGTTGCAGTTGGTAGACAATTAAAAAATATATAAAGAAAATGTAAGTTTCATATTGCCATCATATAACTGCGTCTTATAGTACAGTGTGGTTTATCGGTGGTAAAAGATATTTTTTTGCTCAATTTTTGCTGCTGGTAGTATGGTAGTCTGGAAAATACGCAATATGACATGACTTTAAAGGTCCAAAATATATTGTTGCTAGGGCCAAAATGAAAATGTTTGGCTAAAACCGAAAACTAGAAACGATTGGCTGGAAAACCGAAACACCAGAAGAAAAAGAAAAAAAAACATACCGGTAATTTCTTTGCATATCACTTATGGCAGCTACTCTACTTTGGGAATTGACAGTAATGTCACACGCAGCGTCCTGCACAATTCTGAAAATGATTGATGAACAATCAATAAAACTGCATAATACATCTCTGAATATTATTCTTTCTTCAGTGTTTTAACACCCTTTAAAGGCAACACATTTTATTGTGCTCCAGTTTTTCTACAGTAAATTTTACAATAATTATATACAACAAAGGTAGGTTTATTTATTTATTTATTTTGGGTTAATTGACATACCAACCACTATAATGAAAGACAGAAACCTAGTTATAGCATGAGGAATTGCACACCCAAGTGACTAGACGGTCAATTTACTGAAATTAAGATTAAAAAAGATTAAGATTAAAGATAAAAAAAAAAGTAATTTCACCCCCATAATTCTTCTTGATTTACAGCATGTCAGCTATTATAGATTTATAAGAAGCCCACATTATTTAAACATTTGACAAATATTTTTTCTGTCTGAGTTGGCAATGTCCGACTTCATTTGAATGCATCACATACACACTATATTGATAAGCAATTTCTTAACATCCTTAAATAGCGTTTGAATTAGATTTTTTTTTAAAGCTTGAGTCTGTATGTTGATAGCTCTGTAATGTTATGGCAATCAAATCAAGTGGTTTGTTTTGAAACAGGCCAATCTGCTGTCAATGGCGGGCTGACGGCCCATTTCTTGCCCGCAGAAAAACAGTGAGTGTGGCTTGTGTGACAAACACGCTGTACTCCCAAAAAGGTCCCCCAATGTGCCATCTATTTGAGAAACACAAGCATTGCAGGGACATGATGAAATGACTGAATTTATTTAGATTTTTTGGGGGGTTGGAAAAGTTTGGCAGATAGTATTAAATAGCCGGACGGGCCATAGTTTGCCCATGTCTGCTCTTGTTTATGAAGAGGCGAGAAGATAATAATGACCTTTATAAAATCTAATTATTAGGGTGATGTAGGGCTGCTGTGATTGGCTGGCAACCAGTTCAGGGTGTCCCCCGCCTACTGCCAGAAGCCAGCTGAGATAGGCACCAGCAAGCCTGCGGCCACTGTGGGGATAAGCGGTTCTAGAAAATGGATGGATGGATGGATGTAGGGCTGCACAATTAATCAAATTTTAATCACGATCACGATATTGGCTGCCTCAATTAATTACACTGATCCTCGGCGATATTAACATTTAGAAAGCTGGCATCATACATGTCAAACCAAGCACTTTCAGCCATCCTACCACCAGGGGGCAAATGCAAGGTTAAGACTTCATTAAGCTTAAGAAATAGCAAGGGAGCAAATGATGTAGCAGCGGCAACAGGGAGAGTGGGACGCGATGACGACGCCGAAGTTGGCGTTGTTAGTGTGCTCCCGAGATTTGAGATTTGAATTCAACCTTAAAGCCTTTAGATGGTAATGTTTCTCACATGTTTGCATGACATAAGCGTCTGCTTTTCTCATGTCGTAATATACCATGCTAGCCATACAATGCTGTCAATTGACACTTATTTCGGAAAATGCGTTTGGCAAAAAATTGGAATAAATTCGAAATGACTGAAAATTGCATTTCAAATGTAGTTTTCAGTCATTTCAACCCTAACCCGCGTTATGGAGCGTGTCGAGACACTGACACATTGTGTTGATACTGTGTTGATATTGTGTCATCAAATACTGACACCTGCTGGATGATAAAAATCTCCGCAGGCAACCCTGTTGACAAACTGAACTGACCTAGTGTATACTGGGGGCGTCACTTGACCTAATAAATTAGAAATTATGACAAATGATTGTAAAGTATTAAATCTAATGAATAAGCTTATGTCAAAACTGTCAACAATGTCAAAACTGTCTTTAGATATATGTTTATAGTTAAATGTCAATGTGCCCAATGTAAGACAATGGGACTTTTTGAAATAGAAAATGAGTTTTTGTGGGAAAACTTAGAGTAAGAAAAATACATGCAGTCCTTTAGTGAATATGTAGACTAGGGTTAGGGTTGTACTATTTTGATACGGGAAGTATTTTGATACTTCCCGTATCAAAATTTTGATACGGGAAGTATCAAAATAGAAAAACACTTATTTACCCGAGAAGTGAAGAAAGTGTGAATTCCGGTCTGGGGTCGAACTACGGACTCTTCCGGCATTGGTCTGGTTTTTTAGCCGCCATACTAAGCAGCCATTTGCTGTCTGACAGATAAACTTTGAATTGAGAACGAATGGTACTGTCTCCCATTGGGAACGACATAGATAAAATGCTTCGACTCCTTTCATCTCACCCCACGTTGAGTTAATTTGGTCCACCTTCCCCTTGTGTGTCTACCAATCAGCTCCCCCTGCCTATTGTCTCTCTCCCAGCACATTCTGTCTAGTTGTGTGTATATATTTAAGCCCCGGTTTTGTTCCTGCATGTTGTCAGATCATAGTCATATGTCATCAGTCTTGTGTCACCAGTCGTTGTTTGTCTGTGTCTCCCCATGCCAACCTGCCCTTTAGTGTTTTCCGTGTTACTGCGCCCCTATAATTTTGGAGTGTTTGCCTTTCTTTTTTCTTACGCTTTTTGTTCCTGCCAGCCCTTAGATTAATAAATGTGGATAACGCCACACACTCTCTGCCTTGGAGCCTCCTTGGACCTCGGTTCTCTACCTCTGCATTCACGCCATCCTATATTGCTGCATCGCCACCCCGTGACACTTCGTGCCACGTTTTTGCCATGTCTTGGGTGGATGTTTTAATTCGATCAATCAATCAATCAAATTTTATTTGTATAGCCCTAAGTCACCGAAGTCTCAAAGGGCTTCACATATGAAAAGAGGTCATGTGGAGACTTCTTTCGAAAAAAGAAGTCATACAGAGACATCTTTTCAGTGTAAGGTACACAACAGCATCCCCTGTCAAAGCTACCAGAATGGGAAGGAAAAACTCAAAAAACCCAATTAAGGGGAAATCAGAAACCTCCAGAAGGGACCACAGGTGGGAGGATCCCCCTTCCAGGCCCACAAGTTGAAGTGGATGCTGCATGTACCAAATACAGACAAATAGATACACATAAACAATATAGATTACAGAAAACATATTGTGCTATGTAGTGCAATGATGTCTTGACAGTAGTCAAAGCCATTGGGCAGGAACCATCCCACGTTCCAATCAAGTGGACCGGAGACGGCCGATCTCCTGACCCGCGATGGTCGATCAGCACAGGACCAAATGGAGGCGATCAAGTCAACCCTCACCATTTAGCTAGCCCCCTTTCCAAGCCGTAAGAGGGGGGCAGGAAAAAGGAAAAAAGAAGAAAGCTGCAGACAGGCTCAATTAACTAAATGCTTTTGAGTATAAATGTGTTTTTAGTTGGGATTTAAAGATTTCTACTGAGGTGGCTGCGCAAACTTCCATAGGTAGGGCATTCCATAGTACTAGCGCGCGAATGGAAAATGCCATTAATTCTGCGGACTTCTTTTTACCCCGTGGGGTCGATAGCAAACCGGCATTTTGTGACCGAAGTTGTTGGGACGGAACATATGGTGACACTAAGTCGACGAGATAGGAAAGAGCTAAACCGTGTAAAATTTTTTAAGTAATTAACAGCACCTTAAAATCACATCTCATGTGTATTGGAAGCCAATGCAGGTCAGCTAGAATCGGATTAATATGATCGAACTTTCTCGACCTTGTCAATAGTCTCGCTGCTTGCTGCATTCTGTACAGACTGCAGGCTTTTGATGTAGGACATGGGAAGTCCAGAAAACAAAACGTTACAATAGTCTAGGCGCAACGATACAAATGCATGAATTAATGTTTCTGCATCGCTAGAAAGAATAGGTTGAATTTTAGCTATATTGCAAAGGTTAAAAAACGCCGTTCTTGTCATGTTATTAATATGCGTTCGAAAGGAGAGAGTTGAGTCAAATATCACGCCGAGATTTTTTAAAGAACTACTTTGGGAAATAGTACAGTTTTCCAGGTTCAATGTGGTATTCTTAATCAAGTGCTGATGATGATCAGGGCCAAGAATTAACATCTCTGTTTTACTAGGGTTAAGAAGCAGAAAATTGGAAGACATCCATTGTTTAATCTCGGCAAGGCAGGCCTCCAGTTTACTGCACTTGCACGGATCTGTTATTTCTAAAGGCATATACAGTTGTGTATCATCAGCATGCAATGAAAACTAATAGCATGTTTACGTATAATATCGCCAAGAGGATTCATGTAGATTTTGAACAGTAAGGGACCAAATACTGACCCCTGTGGGACACCACATGAGACGGTGAATGATTCAGAGATCGCATTGCCGTAAGAGACACTATGCGTCCTTCCCAGGATGTAAGATCTAAACCAAGAAAGTGCTGATCCCGAGATACCACATGATTTAAGACCTTCTCTACGAATATGATGATCAATAGTGTCAAATGCGGTACTAAGGTCAAGCAATAATAATATTGATGAGATGTTGGAATCCATGGCTAAGTGAAGATCATTCGTCACTTTTACAAGGGCTGCCTTAGTTGAGTGGTTGGCCCTAAAACCTGACTGAAGGAGTTCAAATCTTTTGTTATCTAACATAAAATCACTAAGCTGTTGTGCTACAACTTTCTCAAGAATTTTGACAATAAACGTAAGGTGTGACAGTGGCCAAGAGTTAAAGAGATTTTCAGGATCTAAATGAGGTTCCTTAAGTAATGGTGGAATGACGGCCGTCTTAAAAGCTTCAGGTACAATGCCAGAGGAGAGTGACAGATTGATAATATTCAAGACAGATGACCCTAAGACCGAGAATAAGTCTTTAACGAGTTTGCCTGGAAGCGGGCCAAGCATGCAGGACGTCGGCTTTGCTGCATTAACCAGTTGTGTAATAATCTGTAAGTGATCTGTAATAAGATCATTTACAAGAAGGGCTTTTGAGGGGAGTGACCTAATATTTATGAATCCGAATTTAAACTGGGAAATTTTTCCTGGACTATTCTGAGTCTTCATGTTGGTAGTACTAATACTAACAAGATTTTGATGGCTGGGGCTTGGTTTGTATTTTGAGTAATTAAAACCTTGTCGCAATGTTAGTAAAGTAGGAATTTGATTGTTGACGGCTACAGCGCACGTATTAATATTAATATCCCGCCTAGGTACTATGTCACTAGTCCGACCGGTTAAGGAGGCACGGCTATTTTCCTTAATCAACACCACCTCAGCAGAAATCTTATCACTATGGCATTCAGCATTAGGTATTGAAACAGTGTGTGGATTGCATTGACCTAGACTAAGTTTGCAATGTGTGTTGTGGCAGTCCAGCCTAGTGCCGGTTAACACTAGCCTTAACGACTCCAAACCCATTCTAGCAGGCTCGCTACTCGCCTGCGACCTGACATGCTCTGATGTCAAAAGTCATGGAAGGCTCAAACAGTCATCTATGTTTCTAGAAAGAGTGATGACGCCTTCCCAGTTAGGGTGAAGGCCATCCATTTTTAGCAGGTCGGGCCGGCCCCAGAAATATTGCCAATTATCTACAAACTGGAAACCCTGCTCTCTACAGAAACTAGCCATCCACCGGTTAAGCGAGAATAATCTGTTAAACCTCTCATCATTGCCTCTCGCAGGCAGAGGGCCAGAGACAATAACTCGATGCCGACTCATCTTTCTAGCGAGATTACAAGTCCTAGCTATGTTGTCTTTGTAATCTCAGACTGCCTCATTCAAGTTGATATTTACTTTATTTTAGTTTATTATTATTATTTTTAGGTATCACACTTTGAAGCCTTGTTAATATACTACTTGTTTAAAAAAACGTGCAATAGTTATATTTGACCAAAAATTATGAATTATTGTGATTAATAATTGCGATTTTAATACTAACCAAAATTATTGTGACTATTATTTGACATACTGTAATTGTGCAGCCCTAGGGTGATAGTTATAATATTTTAGAAATATGAAGTTAGCATTTCAAGAACAAAATCAGCAAGTATTTCAGGCAATTAAGCACTTGTTTTCCAATCACACTTTCAAATTGAGTGTCAAGATTTGAGTAAATGTCTTGTCCACTGGGTAATGTGTATTGGGCATTGCTCAAGTACATTAATTCCCTAGATATAAGACGCACATTTTTTTTTTTTTTTCAAAAAATTAAGGCAAAAAGTACAGGTGTGTAACAGCAACTCAAGGTTTTTTTTTTTAATTCGACACCATTCGAGGAAGATGATTGGTCAGCCACATAAACCCTGTTTTGACGCCAAGATGCACATTTATATCAGCCGTATTCTTACTAACGATAATTGCTGTAACAGGATGAGCTAGAGGGTGGAAGTCATTTGGCTGTTAGCAGCCAGTTCATATTAAAGCTAACATCAGTTCAGGTTAGCTGAGGTTGTTATTTTCAACATTATTTTCAATAAAAGAAGCGAGGAGACTGAACCAATGTACAGGTCCATCTGGTCCTTCTTTTACACACAGGAATACTGTATTTCTAAAACGGAGAGGATTGTGTAGAGGTTTTGATGTCTCAAGCTGATTCAATTAAGAGTTGCGTATGGAGCGGAGTGCTACAGTTAGAGAAAAACAGAAAGGTATTCTATTTTACTCGTTTAATAATTGTGGTCTTTTGGCAAAATGAACTTGAGCTGCATAGTGAGGAAAAGGGAAACCAATTGCTTCCAGCGCGTTCAACATTATACTGGCACTGTGTTTACTGACCGCTCACATTGTGGGAAATCTGAAAGACACTTAACCCACAAAACATACATATTTCTCTGATACAAACAAAAGAAAACCATAGTGCCTGTCCTCAAGCAACACATCATGACCTGCCTGAATGACTACCATCCCATAGTGTTCACCCCAATCACAATGAAGTGTTTTGAGAGGATTGTCATGCATATTAAAAAAGACCATTCGAGACACTGTGGACCCTCTACAATTTGCATATCGACAGAAACGGTCCACGGATGATGCAGTCTACACCGCCATCCCCACACAGCGCTCATACAGTTAAGAGTCCAAGGACGCGTATCTAAAAAATTTCTTCGCTGATTACAGCTCAACATTCAACACAGTCATCCCTGACAAACAGACGGACAAGCTCCTTGCACTTGGTCTGGCACCCCGCCTCTGCAACTGGGTGCTGAACTTCCTCACAGGCAAACCCCAATTAGGTAGAGTCCACAACCGCACATCCAGCGCCAGAACTGTAAGAACAGGGACACCCTGAGTGCTGAGCCCCATGCTTTACACACTATTCACTTATGATTGTGTCGCCTCCCAAAATAACACCAGCATAATTAAGTATGTAGACTACACTATAGTCATCGGACTGATCACTGGTGGGGTTGAGACAGCTTACAGGAAAGAGGTGACAGAACATGTGGCCTGGTATCAAAGCACCAATCTCCACCACATCATGGACAAAACCAAAGAACTGATCATAAACCCAAGGCGGCAGGTGGAGCCGCACAAACCACCACTATTCATTTATGGGACAGAGGTGGAGAGTGAAAGCCTTCCAATTCCTCTGCACCTACATCAGCAAGGATCTCTCCAGGTCCCAGAACACTCGACAGATCATCAAGATGTCCCAACAGAGACTGTATTTTCTGAGGAGATTGAAGAAATTTGGCATGCCAGCAAAGATTCTCAACAACTTCTACAGATGTACAATCCAAAGTGTCCTCTCCACCTCTATCAGAGTCTGGTATGGCAACTGCAGAGCACAAGACAGGAAGGCTCTCCATCATGTGATCAGGTCCTCACAGCACATCTGTGGAGCAGCCTTACCATCAGTGCAGGACATTTACCACACCAGGGTTCTGCAGAGGACAAACAACCTCATCAAGGACAAGACACACCCACAAAACGATCTGTTTGAACTGCTGCCATCAGTCAGATGCTCGAGGAGCCTGAGGGGCCAGGACTGCCAGGCTGGCAAACAGCTTCTACCCACAAGATCCAGATTCTCAACAAATCCCTCACACACTAATCTGCCTCTTACTGCATGCATAAATAATATTTTGCACTACATGATATTTTGCATTATATTATTAGCACAGTTGTTTCTGTTTGTTATTTTATACTGTAACTATTTATTTATTTGCTTGATTATGGAATTTAGTCAAATGCCGGGGAAGTGAACAGAATATGAACTTCATTTTGTGGTATTATAATATTATACATTTGACAATAAAACTCTTGAATCTTGAAAGATTAGGTATTCTGTTTTGTTATTGTTTTTACATTGTCGCAAAAATGTTGTTGCTTCCTATACATGATACCAGAATTTGACCCTAAAATTTAGGGTGCATCCTATACACAGGTGCATCCTATATTTGGGGATTTACAGAGATCGCTAATCTAATCTAATCTAATCCTGCAATCTAGATTTTTTTGTGCAAATTAGTAGTATGTAGTAAGCGTATTGTGCTGCTATAACAGCTTGTTAATGCTAGTCATTGTTGAGTAAAACATTAGTAATAAGTAATTAGAAAAATGTGTTTTGATATGATATAACATCATTATTGACCACTAAAATGCATGTGTATACAGTAACTGTTTAAATTATAGTCTGACTGACAGTGTGTAAGTATGCGAATAAAGGACTTGTTGGCGAGAAGACTATAATGGCAGCTGTCAAGCCTGTTAGGCAACATGGCGCATGAGCAAACCCCTTGTAATTAGTGTTGGATAAACTCATTTAGGGCCAAAATGGGTCGGGTGAGGCCAGGACCAGTATGCATGGTGGGTAACCTTTGACCTTGCTGACATAAGATACAATAGGGTTATGGTCACAATCACTATCTGGATCCCATTACTCTCTATTATTCACATTACTCACCCCTCAATGGGTGATGGCTCTGGAAGTGGAACAGCCCTGCCTTACGAGGGTAGAATTGGTACATCCTCATGTCTCCTCTCTCTACCATGCATTTTAAGCACCCAACAAGCTCAATAAGGGTCAGAGCTTGTACTGATATTATAGCTGCTAAGGTCAGGGCCTCTCTTGCTTAATTCAGGGTGGGTTTCCACCTTGAACACACTGTCTCTTAAGAAGTATCCTCTACAGCCCCAATGTGTCTCAACTCCTGACTCCACATTACATCATTAACAAAACCTAGTTGGTCACTACTAACTTCCATCAGCTTGCATTGTTTGCCTCAGAAAAGGTAAAAAAAAATAAAAAATAAGTCAGAGACCTTGTTTCAACATGCATACACGAACTGTCACAAAAACAAGGGCATCACGTTTACATTCAAAATAAAGTATGAGTTGGTGTCATATTACACTTTATATCACAATTTACAGGTTTTGATCAATGAAATTGTGTCATCAAATTGCAGTCCAAGAATAAAGAGTAAATTTAGCCTTAATTTCTATATCACATATATACAGTATAACTAAAGGCCAAAAGTATAGGTAAGTCCTATAAAACAGTGGTCCCCAACCACCGGTAGGCGGCCTGGTACCGGTCAGTGGATCAACTGGTAACGGGTCGCGTGGGCTGCACCCAAATTAATGTTTTGGAAATAATTTAGTTTCACAGTTTATACGTTTGTGCTGCTGTTGATATTACATACATTGTGAGAAGGATGATGTGGCTTTTAGAGCAGCCAGGAGCAGCATTATTTTCCATTAAAGAAGCGAGCAGACATCGATGCCCATCCTTTTTCATGCACAGGAATATTACTAATATAGAGAGGATCACGTAAGGGTTATGATGTCTCCTGCTGATTCAATAACGAGTGGTAATGTATAGAGCAATGCGCAACATTTAGAGAAGACAGAAAGATATTCCATATCACTCATTTATTAATTTCAGCCTTTTGGCATATACACACAATCATACACTTGGTCAACACAGATGGTGTGCAACTCAAGCTGCGTAGGGAGAAAAGAGAAAAAACCTAACTGCTTCGAGCACATTCAACATTACACTGGCGCAGCGTTCACAATGTGGGAGATATGAAACACAATTAACCCACAACAAATATATAATTTACAGATATGAACACAAGAAAATATGGAGAATTTAAAGATAAGATTTATTCTGTTTTGCTATATGTTTTTACATTGTCACCAAACTGTTGGTGCATCCTAAAGAATCTGACCCTAAAACTAAGGGTGTGCTCTATACACAGGTGCATCTTATATCTGGGGAATTACGATAATTATGGAAAATACAAATACACAGGACTGCTTAAAAATAAATCTAAGTTGTTAATAAATATATTGATACATATTCAAAAATGTGAAAGTTGTGAACTGACACTGTGATCTGTGGTCTAAAAAAAATCGTGTAAGTAGTGTTGAAATTTGGATGACTGTGAGCTGAAGGGTTAGGGTTAGGGTCAGCCCCCCCCCCCCAGTAATTAGATTGTTAATTTGTTGAGCTTGACCCCGTGCTTTGTTGCCAACATGTATCCAGTTTGTAAAAGGTGCTTTTATCTGTTGTCTAAATATGTCTGACCTGAAAGGGTTATGAGGCTTTTATATTGGGCACCGAGTGAGACAATGGCCACAGGCTGCAAGTGACCCCCGACTGACAGACACACACCCAACATGCACAAACGCACACACAAAGTAAAACCTGCAGTTTTTTTTATTTTTATTTGTTTGAGTGTATACATGCATATTAAATATACATAGCACTTACTATATTATTTTGGTACACACACACACACACGCACACACACACACACGCACGCACGCACGCACACACACATATTATATATATATATATATATATATATATATATATATATATATATATATATATATATATATATAAATTTTTAATAGTTATATACAATTTTGATGTTTTTACCTGGGGTTTTACATGCATTAGCTAATTAACATAGGTTTGGATTGCCCGCTATGCAGCCAATTCGCGTTAAGATCCCAACCGCGGAACGGAATAACATCGAAAACCAGGGGCCGACTGTCTATGTCTGTGTTACAGAACTCACTTATTTGTCAAGGTTGTCGTATTCTAGCTACACAGAGAGTTCTCGTGCAAGTTGTTGAAGGACGTCCTCCAAAAGAGGCTGGATTGTGGCTTTCGAGGACTGGACCTGGCGACCCCTATCCGAGGGGTGTGTAAAATTATCATCACAATTCATTATCACCATTCACCACTAGTTGGCAGGTGTACAGTTGTGCTCATAAATTGTATATCATGTAAACCAATACATGAAAGTACATGCTGTATGTGTGGGAGTATGTATAATGTATTATTTAAGAGGACTAACTTGTACACCATTGTTTATTTTCTATATTTATCGTTTTTGTCAGGTTGATGTTATCCAGGTTGATGTTCTTTTTTTTTTTAATAAATGGGTAGGTAGAGACAATTTCTGGACATCCACATTAACGTTGCATTTTTTCTCTCACACTGCTTTGCATGAACACAAAAGTACATGGAGATACACATCCAAATGTGCGCACAAATGCATGCATACCCATGCATGCACACACACACTAACACATGCACATACCCATACACATTGCGTTAACACCCACCCCCGTGGCCCTTTTGGATTCTGTTTGTGTTTAAGGTCACCAGGACATTCCTTAACTGGCCCCTCAGCTCTGTTCAACCAGCTGGAACATTCACAGTGGACACCATGCTAATATGAAATGGCTGATTTTGGACAGTCATCCACATTAATTGTTCAGTTCCAAATCAAACAAAAAAAAAATTCAAAAACCAAAAAACACAAATTAACACAATTGAAGTGAAACACAATTATTTGAATAAATATATAATTCAATAAATAATTCAAGATCCAATAATTTTATTGTCATATGCATAGTAACACTACACAATAAAATTCTTATTCTGTTCACTTCCTTGAGCAGACTTAGATTCCACACAATAGAGCAAATAATAAAATAGACAATAAAAAAAAATGAGTATGTATGGAAATGTTTTGATAATGAATGAATGAATATTGTTTTCGCAATTTTTTTTTGTCTTTAAAAGTATCAAAATATTAATTTTCATTTAAAAAATACAGTAATAATAATAATAAGTCCTTTATAGTAATATTGTGCATTTGTGTTATGGCACAAGATCTTTTGTAGCTGTTTAATTGTATAATTTGTGTAATGTGTCAATATTCATGTTATTTCAAAGTGAAACTGTACTTTGACAAAGATGCTGTGAATAATATGACCCTTATGAACTTACAGCACAACGGCTGTATTATTTGAGACTATAACCTGTCACTACAAACAATTCTATCCTATAGTATCTCAGATTTATGGGCTTAATAAACAGAAGGTGACAAAAGAAAGAAATGTGAACATCATCATTTCCAAGTCAATCTCGACACACTACAGATGCGATAATCAGTCGCAATCGAGGCAGCGACAAAAGTTGCTGTCTTTTACGACAGTTTACAACAGATTTGACTGGCTGGTTTCAGTAAATAATACCAGTATAAAGATTTAGAATACTCAAACCGAACAATAATACAGCTATATTGTCGCAATCAAGTGGCCGAGACCGTGCTAAATAATGTGCTGACAATGCTGCGCAATCATTAGCTTAGCACAGTAACTACGGTTCAACAGCTGTTAAGTGAAGCAAACGCTGCAGATACCAGTTGTCCCAAGTTCTTGCTTCCGCCTTTCTACAAGCCAGGTGAGCGCTCTTGCTTGGCTCTGTTTTGTATTGAAAGCTCAGCCGGCCGTGTTGGATCGCTCCTGTGACCGCAAAGCGGCCGCTATGATTCATTCCTGCCCCCTGCGTGAGCCGTTGAATGTTCCTGAAGTTGATTGGCTGTCGCGACGCAAAAAAAGTTAAAACATTTTAACGTCACGCGAAAGGCGAAATTTCGCTTCTCGTGACCGTGCACATCCATTGGCGTCGCTCCATTTGCGTCCATTGCGTCGCCCGACGCGCATTCGCGCCCAGTCGCGTGAACTCCACTGACTACAATATAAAACTATCCGCTTTTTCACCTCGTTCGCGTTCGGTGTACACGTAGCATTAAACTAAATAATCTCTAAAACATTATTTCGGGTGCAGCCCACGTGGCCCGGTACCAGTTTATCCACGGACCGGTAGTGGTCCGCGGACCGGTGGTTGGGGACTGCTGCCCCAGAGCACAACGTCTGCAGTGCGCAGGCTCAGTCTACCTAGGAGGCAGCCTTACTGCAAACCGGCTTTCAGTATGCACAGTAAGGCGAATTCCCCGTATGGTGGGCAATTCAAACCTATGTTACGATGCATTTAGAACCCCAGGTAAAAACATCAAAATTGTACATACGTATTGAAAATTGGTACCAAAATAGTATAGTAAGTGCTACGTGTATGAAATATACACGTATACAATCAGAAAACATAACTAAAAAATATAGAAAGGATTTATTTACCTTTGAGTGGCGCTTGTTATCCCCATATTCCCTAGTAACGGAGGCCTAGGCTGGGCTAGCTTAGTTTTTCTTGATTATCTCCAGTTTCGTTTCCATATAAACCATCTTCTTACTTCTCTCTTTAACATCACTAGCAATCTTGGAACCCATGGCTAACCCATTGAAGTTTGAATTAAGCAGTAAAATGCACTATATATGCAGTTTTGTCACCATTCACGATAGAACAAAGCTAAACCATTACACATGAAATGAGTGAGGCTGACCAATAGCAGACCACCATCTCTGTGAGGAGACGCTGACCAATAGCAGACCAGCATTGTAGTCACGCGTTGCATGGAAGCAATTAGACAGCAATAGTAAATAAGTGCAGTAACCTAAAAGCACCAGCAGATGGATGCAAAACAACACGAATACAGCCACGTCCCTTGGATCATGACAGTAGTTTTGGTCGCATAATCAGGAAAATATCATAAAGAGGGGATGAAAAAAACTCAGTATTCCACATTGCAACATGAAAATAACGTAAATCAGGAATGTTGTAACACGGGGGTCCACTGTACTTATGTACAACAGAATATAACAGTATACTAGTGCAAAGTATAAACTATATACAGTGGGCCCCCGGGTTACGAACTTAATCCGTTCAGCGGCTACGCTCGTAACTCGAACTGCTCGTATGACGGGCAATCCAAACCTATGTTAATTCGTGAACGCGTGCAACGCGTGCAATAACCTTAGGTAAAAACATCACGACTTTATACACATATTAAAAATGAGTAACAATCTACTGTACAGTTAAATTAAACAACATATACAAAGGAAAAATGACATTTACCTTTGGAGCGACGTGACTTGAGCTGGGTGGAGGCGGAGGGAAGCAGAGACCAACCCGCAAAGTTAACACAGTAATGCTGATATGCTATTGCTCTTACAATGTCACAGTCACTGTTCTAGTCACGGTGTCAGTCACAGAGATGCTAAAACAATCACCGGTCATTTCCTTCTCTTTAATCCATAATAGAAGAAGCCTCTCCATTTTGTTGTCGAGCGAGGTCCATCCCCCGGCAAGGAAAGTCTTGCCCTTAGAAGATTGCCGAGCGGTTACGGCCATACTCACGAGCAAGGTTAACCATGCGTGCGCCCCCTTCGTATTTTTTTTTTTTATTATCTCCTGCTTGGTTTCTATTGTCATCATCCTCTTACTTCTTCCTTTACCGCCACTAGCAATTTTAGAAGCCATGTCTAACAGATAAAGTTTGCAAAGTCCTAACAACATTCCTTCCTTCCGTTTTTGACTGATTTTCTCTCCTTCCTTCCGTCCCGACCAGCTGTGCCATCAAGCTAGATGAAGGCGTTCGGCCAATAGCATATCGGCATTTCTGTGATTGACGTGACGCCGGCCAAAAGCATCTATGTGAGTGAGACTGGGTGACCTTAATCGACCAATAGCATATTGGCATCTCCGTGACTGACTCCGTGACTGACACCGTGACTGGGACAGTGACTGTGACGTTGTAAGAGCAATAGCGTTCACGTTACTGTCACAAGCGTCAACTGCTGACTTTGTTGACGCAGCTAAACGAAAATATATTTGCATACACAATGGCCGGCATGTCGGATTGTTCGTAAGACGAAAGGTTTGCTCGTAAGTGGGGGACAAAAATCTCCGTGGTCCACGCTCGTAAGTCGAAATGTTCGTAAAACAGGGTGTTCGTAAACCGGGGGCCGACTGTATATGGCTATGGGAGGAAGGACATGGACATGCAAAGTATAAATTATACAAATGACTATAGAACAGATACGTACAGACTATAACAGGCTATGCCTTTGATACAGTTCGAGTATTTAGCAGTATATAGCAATATAATAGTGCAAAGTATACACTACATATATGGCTATGGGAGGAAGGGCATGGAGGGGCAAAGTATAAATTATATAAATGACTATGGAACAGGTATGTACAACTATAACAGGCTATGACTATGATACAGTACAAGTATATATGATAATAGAGATGATGTGCAGATTATAACAGGTTATTGACTATGAGGCTATAATTACTATGTATCAGTGGTTCTTAACCTGGGTTCGATCGAACCCTAGGGGTTTGGTGAGTCGGTCTCAAGGGTTCAGTGGAGCCCTCGCCGCAGAGGTCCACCCCTCAGTCTAGTCTGCAGTTAGTGGGCACAGTCATTGAAAGCGTCATGTTCTCAGATTTCCTACCATGCACTGTGTTGGTTTTGATATTTGAACAAGGTGATATTAATGCACAATTCATTTCGAGCACCAGTAAAAAAATCATTTTATTTTTTACTAAAGAAAGGTTCGGTGAATGAGCATATGAAACTGGTGGGGTTCAGTACCTCCAACAAGGTTAAGAACCACTGCTATATAAATATTTTAATTACAGTGATTATGAGTTAATAAACAATATATACAGTACGGTATGTCTAATAAACAGTATGACCAGTATAATAATATAACAGTGGTGCAACATTACAGTAACACAACAGCAGGTACGGATAGGTGGATAGGTATGGGGTTGGTGTGTGTGTGTGGGAGGAGGAGGGGAGAGGGGGGGCACCAAGGGCCAGAGTTCAGCAGGTGGGGGTGTGAAAGGGAGAATCAAAATCTAAAACATTACCATTTGTACATGTCATTGCATTTATTATCTGTGTGAAAACAAATGTACTCCTCTGTAAGCTCACACCGTGGTTTTGGGGTTTGCATGTGATTCTAAGAGGTTAGTTGTCTTTTATACCCCTGCTAGGGTCACCCATGATAAACAGGTTCTAGGAGAGAAACCAGACTAAGCACAGCTCACAGACCTGTTGTGACAAATAATGACAGATATCATTTTTCCTTGCCTGGACGCAGGTCACCAATGCCCCCCCTTGGAGCCAGGCCTGGAATTGGGGCTTGTTGGCGAGCGCCTGCTGGCCGGGCCTGCACCCATGGGGCATGGCCAAGCACAGCCCGAAGAGGCAACGTGGGTCCCCCCTCCCATGGGCTCACCAACGGGCCCAAAGGGGTCGGGTGCGGGGAGAGCGGAGACCTTGCCGCAACAATCTCCTGATACAGAAGCTGGGTGTGTGAGCTTGAGAAGTTTAGACTAGATATAGAAGTCGAGCTCACCTTCACACACATCTTGGGCTTTGGTATCAATGCTCTTGAGAGGGGTTGGACTCTTTTTGACTCTGGAATTGCCCACGGAGAGAGGCGCAGAGCAGGTGTGGGCATACTTACTGACACCCAGCTTGGTGCCTGTACATTGGGGTACACCCCAGTGGATGAGAGGGTAGAGGTACACTCCCTTTTTGGAGTGCTTGCAGACCGCACCTTCTGGGGAGTCACTTGTTCAACTGGGGGACTTCAATATTCAAGTGGGCAATGACAGTGAGACCTAGTGGGTATGATTAGGAGGAACAGCTCCCTGACCTGAACCCAAGCAGTTCTTTGTTATTGGACTTCTGTGCTTGTCATGGATTGTCCATAACAAACACCATGTTCAAACATATAAGTGTCCATTTGTGCACATAGCTTCAAGATACCCTAGGACAATTTGGCTGATAAACTATGTATTTGTATCATTGGATTCGTGGCTGCATGTTTTGCACACTCGGGTGAAGAGAGGGTCGGTGGTGGGAATCTCCGTATCCAAGACACCAGCGGTAAGGGATTCTGTCAAGCTGAGGAAGGAGTCCTATCATGCCTTTTTGGCCTGTTGCACTCCGGAGACAGCTGATGGGTACTGACTGGCCAAGCAGAGTGTGGCGATCGCAGTGGAAAAAAACTCTGGTTTGGTAGGAATTTGGTGAGGCCATGGAAAATGACTTCTGGATGGCTTAGAGGAAATTCTAGTCCACCATACGGAGTCTCAGGAGGGGGAAGCAGTGCATCAGAAAGACTGTGTACAGTGAAGATTGGGTGCTGCTGACCTCAACTCAGGACGTTGTGGGCCGGTGGGCAGAATACTTTGAAGACCTCCTAATTTCCACCAACACGTCTTCCACTGAGGAAGCAGGAAGCAGGTGGGCTTTTCTAGCTCTGGGGCTGAAGTCACTTCGGTGGTTAAGAAACACCTCAGTGGCAAAACCCAAGGTGTTGAGGAGCTCCGCCCGGATTTCCTATGAGCTGAGGGCAAAGGATGTTGTAGGGCTGTCCTGGTTGAGACACCTCTGCAACATTGCGTGGACATCAGGGATAGTGACAATGGAATGGCAGACCGAGGTGGTGGTCCCCCTTTTTATGAAGGGGGGACCAGCGGGTCTGTTCCAATTAGAGAGGGATCAGACTCCTCAGCCTCCCCGGTAAGGTCTATTTGGAGTTGCTGTCAAGAAGTCGCATCTCAGCTTCAGGAGGACTGTGGTTTTCGTCCCAGCCATGGAACATTGGAAAAGCTCTTCACCCTAACAGGATCCTTGTGGGTGCATGGGAGTCATTGTGGTGGTAGTGGTAATGACAGAAACATAAATTCACCTCACAAATTTTGTTAATTACTTTCACAGACAGAATTTCTTGGCAGTGCCGAAACGTTGAGTGGCTAAGGTTTGGTGGTCTCAGCATTGCATCCCTGCTTTTTGCAGATCAAGTGTTGCTGGTGGCTACTCCAGGCTACTGGTTTTGGACAAATTCATCTTTATACACCTCACAGATAAGGTTTTGTAAAACAGTCTTACAAAATATACTAAGATGGCCTGGTGTTTGTCACCCTTGGTCGGGAAGGGGTAAAAGATAGACAAAAAGAGCCTGATTGTCTTTATGTGTGTTACCAGCCATGCTGTCATTATTGGCTTGGGGGAAAAAAGAGCATCTCCTAAAGGCTCCGTTTTTCATTAGCAATGGTGGTGCAATGCCAATCACCCTGTCACCGATTTTGTGACGAAGTATTTCGAAAAATTATTTCTCAATTTATTACTCCATATAAATCAGGGACTTTACTATATTTACTATAATCTCACCAACAGATTCTGAAAATCTGTCGAAATCACTGCATAGAAGTAGTTAGGCTGAAAATCAATATTGGTTGCTCGTGACCTTCAACCCCTCAGGCTTATTGAATATTGTTCAAAGGAAAAGCTTATATAACACGGAGGTAAACATGCACTGTCCTGGCTTTTGAGGGATATTTGCAAATGTTTGTAGTGTTTTCGTTTTGTGTTGCAAAAGGCCCCAACTACATTGAGTTTGTTTACAGCGCATATATTATATTTGGTGTGTACTGTATGTACAGTATGTGTATATACGGTTTTGTGAGTATGTGGTGGCTGTCTGATGTAGCTCTGAGAATCATTGTTGAGGTGTGTCTTTCTTCAATGGATTGACTGTAATGCATGTAGCTCACCATGCGTTGAAGTAATTTAAGGTGAGTGTGTATTTGTAATGAGGGAGTTCAGAGTGAACTGTGATTATTTTCACCTCCTGCTGTGTGCATCTTCTGGCCCTATGGGCCCCAGGGAAGCTGCCCTGTTTTTAGCTTGTGGGAACGCACATTCTGCCCCTTTATTGCATTGTTACAGCCTCTCTCTTTTATTTTTTTTCTTCCTTTTTTTTAACTAATTGAATTCTTGACTCCTGAGCCACAGGGACGTCTTGGGAGAGAGCAATGAGAAAGACATTAGTTTCAGGCTTTTTCTTGAGGTTGAGTGGGGCAGAGCAGTGGGGGTGAAATTGGAGTGTGTGAGGTTGAGTGGGGTGGTGGTGGAGGAGGAGCACTCATAGAAGGCAGACTCAGGCTGGCTGGGTGGCTGCTGTGGCGTCAGCCTGTACTTTGATACTAAATGTCAAAGGTCATCCCCCCTGGTGTTGGTGAGAAAGTGGCGAATAGCTGACGGTTTATCCAACAATCATTTTCTTCTTTTAAAATGTTCAAAAGCGCTTTTGGCCCCTGAAAGATCTTTGTAGTTGTGCTTGAGGAATTCGAGACAAAACAATTCTATCCCCCTTCCTGTTTTCACCTCTCTTCAGGGTAGCTTCTCCCTTCACTGGTTCCAGCCCAGGCCCCCTTTTTCCTACACTAATGGTCAGTGTTGCATGCATCTCACATGAAACCCACACACAAACCCAAAATTGGGGCAGCGCCTAGTTTTGCAAGAATGTGGCACAGAATAATGTGAAGACGTAATTGGATTTTGGCTACTCGACATAAGAGATCATCAAAGCTAAACTAACAAATAATGGTTCTCCTGATGTGAGAACCATTATTTTTGCATGTAGAAATAGGAAATTTGGAGGCTTCCGCCTCCACAAAATTATGGAACACCTTTGTCTTTATGAAAATGTTATGTAATTAGCATCATCCCTTTTAACTGCAACTGTCATATTACAATGATGGCGCAACACTGAATCAGAAACAGTTGAGCTGCTACTAAAACCTTTAAAGAAAATAAGTTGCAAATAAACATGAGTGGAAAATGAGGAGCCACAAAAAGAAAAAAAAAGTAGGTAAAGGTTTTGCACCTCATGTTTCTGGTCTTTAATGATTGACATAAGGAAGTATTCTTCAAGGCAAGGTGGCAAATACAGCAATAGATATTTGCATGCATCTCAAAAGAATTTGCATTATTGATGAGATGACATTAGTCAGTTCTAAAAATAGTCATGTGAAAAAAGAAGTCTTGTGGATTCAAGAAAAGGACTTAGAATGGGGAACAGGACATTGAGGCAAAGAAAGGGTATTCATTTGCAAAGAAGTCATAAACATGGCTGTGAAACAGTAAGTTTACCGCCTGCCTGATTTAATTTTCATTTTATAAAACCAAGAATAACATCACACTGGAAACAACCCAAGGATTTAAAAAAATGCCTTTTTAAAAGACTATTTTATTTGTGAAAAGGTATTTGCAAAATACTTGCGAAATGTAGCGAAAAGCAAATCACACAATACGTGTGATTTGCTTTTCGCTACATTTCCATTGACCAAGCACTTTGTCTCTACTGCTGATCCAGCAGCATTTCACAAAGTTACAAATGCAGAAATTGTCTTCTGCCATTTTCTTGCGGAGCATAATATCCCATTTATGGCTGCTGACCACTTCTATGACTTAGTGAAATCTATGTTCCCGGATTCACAGACAGCTGAGGTAAAGATTTTCATATGTATCCTAATTGCTTACTGGGATAAAGTCAACAATGGTCTGATTGCCATTGCCATAAAAATTCTTTTATTACTCAATTCATTTTTTTTCCTATTATTTGATTATATTAAAATATATTTTTTAATGTAAATATTTGCTCCTAGTAATATATAAAACAGACTTTTGATTTCAATTCCTGGCCATCGTGGTCTGTTTAATTGCAAAGAAGGGAAAGAAGAATACAGGATGTTCCAAAATGTTTGACCCCATTTTGTATGCCAATAATTTTGACAATTTTCGTTGGAATGACCTAAAATTTGCATAGCTTGTGTAGGAACGTTTCATATTTTTGTGTGTAACATTTGGCAGTTCTATCTTTTCAGGTTAAGAAATGCCGTTCAGTTCAAAAGAAAAGGCATTTTGCGTATTAGAGTATGCTCAGACTCACTGAAGAGTCACCGAAGACAGTGCAGCGTGCCAAATTTTGCAAAGAAGGCACCAACTTAAAAAAATAATAGGACTTGGCACCATAAATCTCATGAAAAGGGCTCTTTATGCATATCTAAATCGCCAGCACGGCCATCAACGTGTGAAGAGTCACAGGCGGCACTCATATTGAACATTTATGAAAGTTTGTCAAAGAACCAACAAATATAAGTACTTTTCTTTGTAAATTTAACCAATAAAACTTATGACGTTCTACATAAAGTGTCTTTAGTTTCATAAAGAGCCATCAAGTAGTTTTCCATTTAGAATGGGGTCAACCATTTTGGAAGATGGAGCTCTTTCTCGACACGTCTAACAGTATTAGCCCGATTGTAAACAATCTCCCATTTGGACTCCAGGAAAGGTGGCTGTCACACGGCTCTCAGTATGAAGAGGAAAATCAAGGTCGTTTCCCACATTTTTAATATTTTTGCAATTTCATATGCAAAGAAACTAAGAAGTGCAACGATCCAAGTTTCGTTCAGCAAAACTACCAAATGCAGACAAAATCAGGAAAAACCTATGCGGGGAAATTAAAGGCCAGCAAATCAATCGCTGTACACAAAACCAACGTTTCATCCGTTAGCAAAGACCTCGAAAAGAATTGCCCATTGCATAATAAACCACACCGTCTTGAAAATTGCAGAACATTTAGGAGCAAGCCACACAACGAAAGAAAGGCCTTTCTTAAAGAGAAAGGAATATGCTTTAAATGCTGCGCTTCAAATACTCATTTGGCAAAAGATTGTACATCTACGGTAAAGTGCTCTGAATGCAACAGAACCAATCATGTCGCAGCCATGCATTATGGTCCTTCCACACAGGACAATGAGGCTCCGTCGCCCGCGCAAGAGGATGGCGGGGAGGGAGAAAATGTAGGCGATGTCACAACAAGCTGCACAGCCGTATGCGGCCCAAGTCAGTGGGGTCGTTCATGTTTGAAAATATGTCTCGCACAGGTGTTTCCTCGAGGTCAGAAGAACAGGGCTATCAAAGCTTACGTGATATTGGATGATCAGAGCAACCGTTCTTTAGCTAGGCCTGAGTTCTTTGAACATTTTGACATCAAAACTGAACTGCTTTCTTACAAACTTAAAACGTGTTCTGGTATGGTAGAGATGTGTGGCAAAGTGGCAGAAGGCTTTCAAATCGAATCACTAGATGGGTCAGCAGTCGTCCCTCTACCACCGCTAATTGAGTGTCGAGATATTCCAAACAATAGGAGTGAAATCGCAACTCCTAGCACAGTACTCAATCAGCCACACCTTCAGTCCATAGCAAAGTATATCCCAGACCTGGATCCAAATGCCGATGTACTTCTGCTATTAGGAGGTGATGTTTTGTAGGTACACAAGGTCAGGCAGAGGATAAATGGTCCTCACAATGCGCCTTTTGCCCAACGGTTAGATATAGGCTGGGTTGTCGTCGGTGACGTTTGTTTAGGTAAAGTACACAAGCCGACAGTCAGTTCTCTCAAGACGGTAGGTAGTTTTGGAAAATGGTCGCACTAGTGCTTTCAGACCATGCAATAGTCTTTTGCAATTAAAAGAAAGACAACACACAGATAGATCAGGCAAGGCACCTGAACAGACACTTGGACAAACAGTGTTCAATAAAACAGATAAGGACAATAAACCAGTTCTGTCAATTCAGGACACTCTCTTTCTAGAACTTATGGACAAATCTATGTACAGAGATAAACATAATAATTGGGTGGCCCCACTTTCGTTCAAAAATCCTCGTCCGCAATTGCCAAATAATAGGGAACAGGAAATCAGTAGGTTCTCATCTCTAAGACGCAACTTAAACAGGAAACCTGAAATGCAACAGCAATATGTGCAATTCATGGGAAAGATTTTCTACAATGGCCATGCGGAAATAGCACCTCCACTAGAACAGGAAAAAGAGTGCTGGTACCTCCCAACATTTGCAGTTTATCACCCACAGAAACCCAACCAGATCAGGGTTCTTTTCGATTCAAGTGCCCGATTTGCTGGCATTTCGCTTAACAACGTCTTACTGACTGGTCCTGATCTGAACAATACGCTCATTGGCGTTCTACTTCGTTTCCGGAAAGAGAGCATCGCCATCATGGCCGACATACAGCAAATGTTTCACTGCTTCGGAGTACATGAGGATCACCGCAACTTCCTTCGCTTTCTGTGGCATAAGGCCAATGACATGAACAAAGAAGTCGTCGACTACCGCATGTTCATGTGTTTGGCATTTCACCTTCTCCGGCTGTAGCTGTTTATGGACTTCGTAGGGCCATTAATGCAGGTGCAGAAAACTATGGCGCTGACACTGTCAACTTTGTGGAGAGGCATTTTTACGCGGATGATGGCTTGATATCGGTGCCCTCTTCTGCTGAAGCTATCGACTTGCTTCAAAGAACACAAGCCTCGCTCGCTGACTCAAACGTGCGCTTGCATAAGTTTGTTTCCAATTCACAGGCAGTTATGCAAGCATTCCAGCCAGAGGACTGCGCCCAGTCCATCAAAGACTTGAATCTAGGTGGTGGAGAAATCCCATCTCAACGAAGCCTTGGCCTCATTTGGGAAGTACACGCTGACACATTCACTTTCTCAGTGGCTACTGCAAACAAACCATTCACACAACGAGGTGTACTGTCTTCTGTCAACAGTATTTTCGACCCATTGGGCTTGTTAGCATTCATCACAATCCAAGGAAGATCTCTCCTCAGAGAGCTCACCTCAGAATGTTCAGATTGGGACACACCTCTCCCAGAGGAAAACCAAAGCAAATGGGAAACATGGAGAAATTCCCTGCAGGACTTGAAACAACTACATGTTCCTAGAGCCTACACATGCACCTCACTCAGTAAAGCATTCCACAAAGAGCTTTGGCTGTTCTCGGATGCTTCAACGAAGGCTATCGGCGCTGTAGCTTACCTAAAGGCAGTTCAGACAGATGGAAAAGTTCAAGTTGGATTCATAATGGGAAAAGCAAAGCTGGCTCCTTTGTCAGAGCCTACAATACCAAGACTTGAACTCTGTGCAGCACTCTTGGCTGTAGAGATGGCCAACCTCATCCAGGATGAGTTGGATCTACAGTTTGATGCCGTAAATTTTTATACAGACAGTAAGGTGGTGCTGGGCTACATATGCAATGTATCGAAAAGGTTCTATACATATGTCCACAACAGAGTACAGCGTATTCACCAGTCGTCAAGACCCGAGCAATGGCATTATGTGCGCACCGAGGAAAACCCAGCAGATCATGCGTCAAGATCCTTGTCAGTCAGGCAACTCTTAAAATCCACATGGCTCACCGGGCCACTCTTCATTCACCATCCTGCAGCGACGACTGAAGTGGACTGTTTGACTTAAATGAACCAGAGAATGATTGTGAAATTAGGCCACAGGTTAAAGCATACGCTACACACCTTCAACAGCCTTTCAGTAAACGTTTTGAGCGCTTTTCAACTTTTAGTTCTGTGGTCAGAGCAGTTGCTACTCTCATTCATTTCGCAAAAAGCTTCAATGGCACTAACATTAACACTGAATGTAAAGGCTGGCACAAATGTCGCCTGCCTCGAACAACTGACGAGATGGCGAAAGCAAAGAATGTTATACGCAAAGAAGCTCAGAAAGCACATTTTGGAAGGGAAATTTCTACTATGATTGCCAACAAGCCAGTCACAAACCAAAGCGCCTTACATAAACTTAACCCAGTTTTACAAAATGGTCTTATTTCTGTTGGAGGCCGGCTCAGACACTCAGAAATAGAGGACTTTGAAAAGAACCAAGTCATTCTACCCAAAGATAGTCACATCTCTGTTCTGCTCACTCTGCACCATCACGAACGTGTAAAACATCAAGGCCGTCACTTGACGGAAGGAGCAATCAAAGCTGCTGGACTTCGGCTCATAGGAGGAACAAGACTTGTCAATTCAGTAATTCACAAATGTGTGACGTGCCGCAAATTACGTGGTAAACAAGAACAGCAACGCATGGCAGATTTACCACTGGAGCGAACCAAAGCCTGCCTTCCTTTTACTTATGTTGGACTTGACATCTTTGGTCCATGCCCCATAAAAACGAGATGCATCAGGGGCGGACAAGCGGAAGGTAAGCGGTGGGCTTTGTTGTTTACCTGCATGAGCTCGAGAGCTGTACATATCGAGGTGATCGAGTCTCTAGACACATCCAGTTGTATAAATGCCCTCCGCCGCTTTTTTGCATTGGGAGGCCCTGACAAACAGCTGCTGTCAGATTGTGGCACCAATTTCATTGGTGCTTCAAAAGAACTGGGAATGGACAGGTCGATTCAGCAATACCTAACCGATCAGGACTGCAGCTGGAAATTCAACCCTCCACACGCCTCCCACATGGCAGGATCTTGGGAGCGCATGAGCGGCATTGCCCGGAGGATCCTTGACTCCATGCTACTGAAAGACAAAGTACAACTGACTCACGATGTATTGTGCACACTCATATCCGAAATCACAGCCATCATCAATTCAAGACCACTTCTCTCAGTTTCGTCTGATCCAGAGAATCCTTTCATTCTGTCTCCATCAACACTCCTGACACAGAAATCCGGGCTTTCACCTCCAACTGGAAACTTCACAGAGAAAGACTTGTACACCAAGCAGAGTTAATCCCGGAGTTAAGTAGAGTTAATCCCGACAAGTACTTCCGGTTTATGATGACGTACTTCCGGGTTGCGATGGCTACTTCCGTTTCCGGTGTGGGTCGCGGGTGAAAGGGAAAATGATCGTGCCCATCGTGCGGCATTGAGTTCATCTGACGGCATCTGGGGTGAATTTATCAGGCAGGAACGCCGTAAGTCTTATTTTATTATAGTTTACTTATGTATGAGTCGATGTTTAGATATATTTTGTCAAGTTGTTTTTTGTAAAACGATCGATGCACCTTTTGTTTGTTATTTCAGTTTTCACCACAAATTCGAGGATTCACAAACTCACAATAAACGAGGCAACGTGAAAGAAGGATTCTATTTGTGGTTTAACTTGGTGTCACCAACAATCAATGTTGAAAACACTACAATATCTATTTGCTGTTTTGACCAGTGAACCCCAGGAACAGGCTGGGTGACGACTGCGAAAGATTGATGATGACCGGAGAGACAGGCAACAGCGTGGATAGATGGCAACCGGGGCAGGATGGGGTAGCGGACCAACCTGCATCTTCTGCAAAAGAGAAACCCAAGTAATGAAGTAATCAAACAGGATGGTGATTGGCTGACCCAAGGGCAATGAACAAGACTGACCCAAGGGAAGACGTGGACACAATAAAACTAACACAACACTGACACACAGGTAACAGGAAAAAAACAACTAGGAGAAAAATTAAACTAACACAACCTGACAACATGCCAATGTTGTTGTGCAACGTTTGTCAAATTGTAAAATCTATTCTGTTACTTAACCATCTCTTTTAAATGTTTAAAGCCACTGCCCATCTCAAAAGAAAAAGCTAAAAAAATAAAAGGGCCCAAAAGGATCTATAAAAGTGGGATAAAAATAATGACAGACTAAAATTTCACACAGTCCTCAGCAGATGTTTATGCCATTATTCCTTCACGTTGGTTGCAATAAAACAAACATCTACCAAACGTGCCGGATTGGCCGGAACTCGACTGACGTACGAAAATGAAAGTGCTCTATTTCAGTCCACAAAATAAAAGCATTTGTCTTTCTATCCAAATACAGTGGACACATCCAACATGATGGTCAGTGTGCGCTCATACGTCTTTACACACGTCACCGCTTACGTCGCAAAAATGCTGGTCTGCTATTGGTCGGCGTTACGACTCCCTGAGATACTTGTAAGGGCCAAATACAACCTGCGTCAATGGGGTGGTGCTATAGCCTATATAAGTGCCAGGTCACGGGTGAGGGGAGGGAGGATTAGACCGGAAGGGCAAATGGTTTTGACCGCAGGTCAGTTTTACTTTCAAACATTTGGGGTGAATTGTTTTATTTGCACAATATTCAAATTTGGTTAATGTTTTGAACACACAGAACGCAGATTCTTCCATGTCACATCATTACTTACCACCGCTGAAATAAATTCTTGGACACAACAGTGCACCTGTCAAGTGTCAAATTGTTTGATACACAACACCAGTCAGGGAGGAAAGGCGCGTCAAACAGGTCCATCCACGTCTCAATCCTCGAGAGCTCCGTAGAGGACAAAGGCTCTCACAATACTGGTCTACTATTGGTCGGCGTCATGGGGTCATGAAGAAGCTGGTCTGCTATTCGTCGGTGCACGGTGTCACAAATATGGCTGCCTAAGGACTTTCTCTCATTTGAGAGTGCTTTCAATATGAAATTTATTGTGCATTGTAGTGCTTAATTCAAACTTTAATTAGCTAGCCATGGGTCCCAAGATTGCTAGTGATGTTAAAGAGAAAAGTAAGAAGATGATTTATATGGAAACAAAGCAAGAGATTATCAAGAAATGCGAAAAAGGCTAAACTAGCTTAGCCTAGGCTACTCTCACTAGGGAATACGGCCATGATAAGCTAGTCACGTCGCTCAAAGGTACTGTAAATAAATCCTTTATATATTTTTTATTTACGATGTTAAATAATTGTATACATGTATATTAGATGTACGTAGCACATAGTATAATATTTTGATACCAATTTTTGATATGTATAAACAATTTTGATGTTTTTACCTGGGATTTTACACGCATTAGCTAATTAACATACGTTTGGCTTGCCCGCCATACGGCAAATTTGCGTTCCGATCCCAACCATGGAACTGATTAATCTCGTAAACTGGGGGCCCACTGAAGTTTAACTATAGTTCACACCAGTGACGTGCGGTCACATGAAGCAGGGGATACGGGGCCTCCTCTGCCATCATGGAAAAAATAAAATAAAATCGAAAAATGAATTAAATAGTTGTATCTTACCAGTGATTTTATAAAATAACAATGCCCTTTTTATAGTATATTTTAATTGCTGTTTTTATATTGTATTTTGATTTTCATGTTCATCAATTAAATACGAAGAGATTACGCAACATACACAGTGCGACAGCTAAAACATTGTGGCGCAACACAGCGCTGCAACGCCCTTATCTGGAGGCCTGGGTGCACTCATTTGGCCTGGTCTACTGTGTGCGCTCTTTATATCATCATTTAGTATTAAAATACGATTACCATATGAACTAATTTTTCGTTTTTTCAATTTAGCTGATTGACATAATGATTCGTTTTTTTTTGTCAACTATATTTCTGGAATGTGTTTCTTGTGCCATACAATGATTGTATAACTGCAGTACAATCTTGGTTTACAAGCGGTGCGTTAGGGAGGCTAATTTCTACTGATTTTCAGTACTCCTGTTGGGGGCAGTAATGGTGACAGGGAGTGGCAGTGCAATTAGAAATTTACGTGTAACTCAAGTGCACAGTATTCTATTTTTTCTACTCGTCTTGCGGCCTTTCAAACATTCGTAATCATGAATTATATTTATAAACTTCAACAATATTCATCTTTGGATTTCAACACAAAGAAGGTAATACTATCTAAAGGTAGACCAATGATGGACCAAGGAGACATGCCTCAGTGTACGGATCGGAGAGCCCCGCTCATTTGACACAGACTAGTATACAAGAAAAGGCTGGCTGTGTGGATATCCACTAAGAAAGCGCCATTTCTGCTTCTCCTGCCTTCTTTTTGCATCATGTCGTGTCAGGACATAGATGACATATTTTGAATTTAAAAATCTACAACGAAGCATCTTTCGCCATGAGCAGTCCACCACTCACATCCAAAGCCAGATCGCTCAAAAAACTTTTGGAATGGCAAAGACTGACTTGGCTTTGGATGAACAAAGATTTAACATCAGCATCCACAAGGCTAAAGTGAGAACCAAGAGATTTCAAAAGATCTCATTAATACCACCTTGCTAAAACAGCAGCTAGAATTTCATGCAAATGGTTGCAATCGTGCCAACTATAGTGAACTCTTACATGCTTTTGCCACGAAAAATGACAGGCGAGCTAGACATGTGAAGACATCCACTATATTTTCAGATGGCCTCAGAGATTAAATTAAAGAGAGATTGGATTAAAGAGAGTACCTGAAGCCATTTTTACACACAGTTTTGCACACACGCTGAATTTGGTACGGTTGCATTCAGCAAAATGCATGCCCATGTGCCGCGTGTTTTTCAAAACAGCTGAGAGACTAGCATCATTTTCAACCATTCCACAATGCACACTCACTTACTGGATGATGTTATCAGGCGTCGTTTACCATGAGCAGCACCTACAAGACGGAGCTCCAACTCAAGGTTGGTGCAGACAATAAGCATGCACCACATGGATCTGCACACTTTATTTGAGATCATTTTAGAGAATCCAGACAAGTGGGATAATGACACACTGATGATGGCAGCAGGATACGAACAGTGGTTGTCAAAAGCATCACCTTGCTTTCAGTAAAACTTACCGACACTGACACACACAAAGTGTTGGACATTGAATATTGTCTTGTATGCATTCATGACACTGTTGCATCTCTCGAGTGCATGACACATGAGAATAAACATAGTCAACTTGGACTGACAGAGTGGAGCCAGAGAGTCAATCAAAATTGACAGAAAACAAGTGTTCTGCAACATTTTGGACAGTAGCTGTCAAATGAAGGCTAGGTTTGATCATTTTGGTGAGCTACCTTTCCTTGGTTTGGTGGAATGCACAAAATTCAGGGAAATGTCAAAATGCTTTGATGACAAAAAAAATGCAGAGCATGTCAAAATTTGCCAAATATTTTGATTTCGTAAAAAAACTGAAAGGCACATTTTGTTGGACTATGTAGTTGACAAACAATAAGAGATGAAAGCAACTCTCCAGGACAGTTTCACTTCAGCGAAAGCAGGGATGCACGGAGCCTGTGGCGGGGGATACAGATGATCACGGACTACAAGCCCCCATCACAGAGTTGTGACAGCTCCACTTCTCTGCTAAATCTTCTAAATGACTTCTTCGCTCGCTTTGAGGCACTAAACAACACGTCGGCACAGAAAACATCACCTCCTCCTGGCGAACAGGTGTTAACACTGTCCCCTGACGCCGTGAGAAGGACATTTAGCAGAGTCAACGCCCGCAAAGCCTCTGGTCCTGATAACATCCCGGGACGTGTTCTGAAGGACTGTGCTGGAGAGCTCACAGATGTCTTCACAGACATTTTTAACATCTCCCTGAGCCAAGCTGTTGTTCCCACCTGCTTCAAGACCACCACTATCATCCCGGTCCCGAAGAAGTCATCACCCTCAAGTTTCAACGACTACCGTCCGGTAGCACTCACTCCCATCCTCATGAAGTGCTTTGAACGGCTAGTGCTGAAACACATCAAAACTGTCCTCCCACCCTCCATGGACCCCTCAGTTCGCGTATCGTAACCCAGTTCGCGTATCGGTCGAATCGCTCGACTGACGACGCCATCACCACCACCCTCCACTCAGCCCTCACCCATCTGGACAATAAGAATTCCTACGTCAGAATGCTGTTCATCGACTTCAGTTCAGCCTTCAACACAATCATCCCCCAACAGCTCATCATTAAACTGGACCAGCTGGGGATCAACACATCACTCTGCAACTGGCTGCTGGACTTCCTGACTGGGAGACCTCAGGCAGTCCGGGTCGGCAAAAACACATCCAGTACGACCATATTGAACACTGGGGCACCCCAAGGATGTGTGTTAAGCCCCCTCCTCTTCACTCTGCTGACCCACGACTGCACAGCACTGCACAGCTCCAATCTCCTTGTCAAGTTCGCTGATGACACAACTGTGGCGGGCCTCATCAGCAACGATGACGAGACCATCTATCGGAGCGAGGTGAGCCGCCTGGCCCTGTGGTGTGACCGCAACAATCTCTCTCTAAACGTAGAGAAGACGAAAGAGATTGTTGTGGACTTCAGGAGAACACGCCCTCAGCATGCGCCCCTGACCATCAACGGTGCTGTGGTCGAGAGGGTGAGCAGCACCAAGTTTCTGGGGGTGCATGTCACTGAGGACCTCTCCTGGACCACCAACACCGCATCACTGGCAAAGAAAGCCAACCAGCGCCTCTACTTCCTCCGCAAATTGAGGAGAGCCAGGACCCCGGCCCACATCATGCGGACCTTCTACAGAGGCACCATTGAGAGCATCCTGACAAGCGGCATCACCGTGTGGTACGGAGCCTGCTCCAGCTCCTGTAAGAAAGTCCTCCAACGCATGGTGAGAGCCGCTGAAAAGATCATTGGTACCTCTCTCCCTTCTCTCGGAGAGCTGTACACCTCTCACCTCACCCGCAAAGCCCTCTGCATCGCGAGAGACTCCACCCATCCGTCACACAGCCTCTTCAGCCTGCTGCCATCAGGCAGGAGACTGCGGAGTCTGCGAGCCAGAACAAGCAGACTAAGGGACAGCTTCATCCACCAGGCTGTCAGGATGCTCAACTCTCTCCCTGCTCTGCCCTCGCTCCTCACATCCACTCCACCTGGACTCTGACTTCCCAGTCCCACTCCATTTCATAAGCAACAGTCACTTTACTCACAGTCACTTTACAATAGGCACTTTATAACAGGTACTTTATAGTCACTTATAACAGTCATTTATAAATAGTCATCTAGTCATTTTGTATAACCATCCCTTTTTGCACAACCATGCACACCTGTTTTTATTTTGTGTTTTGTTCATAGATATTGTCAGATTTTACAGTTGTCTATTTTTATATATATTTACTTTTTTTTTAGCTCATTTTTACTTCCCACTAAGGTTAGAGAGTCACGTAATTTCAATTCTCTGCTTGTCCTTGCACATGTGGTAGAATTGACAATAAAGCAAACTTTGACTTTGACTTTGACTTTTTGGCCCAAAAGCATCAAATTGAAACTGTTCCTGAGGCAACCATGTTGTTCATACTCGTGCTCACGGTTCCAGTAACTACAGCATCAGTGGAGAGGTCAAGTTCAGCTCTGAAAAGACTTGAAACATACAGTCAGAACAGGACCGACCATGGACAACTTTCTTCCCTGGCACCGATCTCCATTGAGACAGAGACTTTCAAAACTAGAGGCACAAAAGGAAGACTTCTACAAGCAGGTCATCGATGAGTTCGTTCAGAAGGACCGGCGCATGGAGTTCATTTATTAATAAAGGTGTGATCATAATGTCTTTTTAATTAAATATGCTTTTTTGTGTGCTATTTTATATGCGTAAAAATGCAGATTCACAATTTTAAACAAACTGTTAGTTGCTGCCATTTAAACGTATGAATATGTGTCAAACGATCGCACACTCCACTTAGATCCCCAAACCAAAAGAAATGAAAGAAAACACTGTACTCCATTCAAAAGACAACCACAAAGTAAGGAGCGGCAGAAGACAAGGAAAGATTACACTCAAAACCCCAAAATAAAAACAGTTCATACCAGTAAAAAGAACACAAACCTCACCTTTATATATACAGTGGACCCCTGGGTTACGGCGTCCCTGGCTTACGTTACGATGTGGAATACTGAAGTTTTTTCGTCCCCTCTTTAAGGCATTTATCCCGCTTTACGATTGACATCACCAACTGTCATGACCTGTGGGGTTGGTTGTGTTTGTTCTTTTGTCTCGCTCTTGAGGCGTTTTTAGGTAATTCCTTGTATTTTCTGTTGGCGTCAAACTGCCTCTGCTGCAACACATCACTACAATGCTGGTCTACTTTTGGTCAGCATAATGGGGTCATGAGATGCTGGTCTGCTTTTGGTCGGCACACGGGGTCATAAAGATGGCTGCCTAAAGACTTGATCTTGTGTGAGAGGGCTTTCAATATCATATTTATTATGCATTTTAGTGCTTAATTCGAACTTGAATTGATTATCCACGAGTCCCAAGATTGCTAGTGATGTCAAACAGAGAAGTAAGAAGATGATTTATATGGAAACAAAGCTGGAGATAATCAAGAAATACGAAGAAAACTAAGCTAGCCTAGCCTAGGCTACCCTTACTATGGAATATGGCCATAACAAGCGTCAGTCAAAGTTAAATAAATCCTTTATACACACACACACACACATATATATATATATATATATATATATATATATATATATATATATATATGCAGACGTGTATCAATAATTACTCCGCATTCGCTGACACACCCCAATAACTACTATTACGCATACGTCAAAAAGGCGAAGCGCGCCATTAACTACGAGTAAACAAATAACACGGAAGGCTATAGGTCAGCTACCACTATGCAGCACATCATTTAAAACCCCAAAATGTAGCTATTGAGGGGAGAATTCAAATAAACAAGTTTCCCCAGTTCACACTGAGCACGCTCATAGATCCCCTATGATGATTAAAAATGTTGGATCTTGCTTTTCGCTTGCCTGGATGCGGGTCACCTGGGCCCCCCTCTGGAGCAGCACCCATGGGGCTCAGACGGAAAGGGTAACATGGGTCCCCCTTCCCATGGGCTTATCACCTGTGCTCACATGGGGAATGTCAGTGAGACCTGGAGAGGCGTGATGGAGGAACGGTCCCCTCGATCTAAACCCAAGCAGTTCTTTGTTATTGGATTGATGGACTTCTGTGCTCGTCACAAATTGTCGATAACAAACACCATGTTCAAAGATAGGATTGTCTATATGTGAACTTGGGACCAGGACACCCTAGGCTGCAGTTTGATGATCGAACTTTGTGGTCGTGTCATCAAATTTGCGGCCACATGTTTTGGACACTCGGGCGAAGAGAGGGGCGAAGCTGTCAACAGATCACCACCTGGTGGTGTGTTGGCTCCGATGGTGAGAAAGCCTGGTAGACCCAAATGTATCGTGAGGGTCTGCCGGAAACGACTGGCAGTTACCTTTCAGAAGGAGCTTCAACTCTCACCTCTGGCAGGAGTCCGAGTGGAGCATGTTCCGCAACTCCATTGACAAGGCAGCTGATCACAGTTGTGGCCATATGGTGGTCAGGGCCTGTCGTGGCGGCAAACCTCGAACCCGCTGGTGGACACCAACAGTAAGGAATGCCATCAAGCTGAAGGAGGAGTCCTATCAGGCCATTTTGGCTTATGGGACTCCAGAGACAGCTGACGGGTACCAACTGGCCAAGCGGTGTGTGGCTTCGATGGTCGCCGAGGCAAAAACTTGGGTGTGGGAGGAGTTCGACTTTCGGACAGAGGAGGAAAACGACTTTCGGACAGGTTCGAGGAGATTGTAGTCCACCATCTGGTGTTCCAGTTGGGGGAAACAGTGCACCATTAACACAGGAGATGGGGCTCTGCTGACCTCAACTCAGGACGTCTTGAACTGGTGGGCAGAATACTTCGAAGATCTCCTCAATCCCACCGAAACGTCTTCCTCTGAGGAAGCAGAGTCTTGAACCTCCAAGGTGGGCTCTCCCATCTTTGGGGCTGAAGATGGGATTTTTGAGGTGGTCAAAAAACTCTTTGATGGTAAAGCCCCTGGGGTGGATGAGATCCGCCTAGAGTTTCTAAAGGCTCTGTATGTTGTAGGTCTATCCTGGCTGACACGCCTCTGCAACATCACATGGACATCAGGGACAGCACCTCTGGATAGGCAACGGTAAAAGGAGATGTAGAGGGACAACTCAAAAATCTGACTACCATCATCATAAGTTTTGGGGCTATGAAAGATGTGATGTTGAGGAGCCCATGTCCAGCAAATCCTCTTACACTAACAACCTTAGGGCAGACATGATTTGTCAGCTGCGGACACTCGTAAAGCAGTTCAAAGCAGCAACAGAGGCAGACCATTCAGAAAACGCTCATGACACTGTGTAGGCATACGACACGAAGGGTTGGAAGAGCCAGAAAATGGAGTTTCCTCAGTGCGAACCCCTCTGGTTTTACAAAGAGGCTGCTGGGACAGAAGTGTAGCAGGCACGGAGAAAGTTTCAAAAAAGAAGTAGACGAGTACCTCTTCAATACCAGCAATCCATACCAGCCCTTTCAGTGGAGTTTAATACCACAGAACCCACCTGGAAGGAAGTCCAGGAGGCAGTAACATCTGCAGAGCAAGTTCACCTTCAGGTCCCAGCCATTTGCCTTCAAAGGTGTACAAACGCTGTCCAGACCTCCTCAGAATCCTATTGATGCTGCTGCGAGTGATTTGGTGTAGGGGGACCATCTCGAATCAGTGGAGGCAAGGTTAGGGAATTTAGATTCCAAAAGAGGAAAATTCCACCAAGTTGGATCAGTTCCATCCTGTGTTGAGGCTGCACAATTAATTGAATTTTAATTGGGATCACAATATTGGCTCCCATTATTATTTAAGATGATACTCTGTGATATTAACATTTAAAACCAAAGCTAATTTATTTATTTATTTGAGTTTATTATTATTATTTGTTAGTATTAAGCCTTGAAACCTTGTTTATATACAGCTGGTTTAAAAAAAGGGCAATAAATAATGTAGACATGTTTGACCAATCATGATGCATAATCGTGATTAATAATCATGATTTCAGCATTGACCAAAATAATCGTGATTATTATTTTGGCCATAATCATGCAGCCCTCCTCTGCGTGTAGGGCGAGATCTTCTTTAGAGTTCTCGCCAGGAGAATGACCAATTGTTTCCTTAAGAACAAGTTCATGGACACAGCAGTACAGAAGACCGGCATTTCTGGAGACCCTGGTTGCCTGAAACATACTGGAGTGGTCACGCAGCTAATCAGGGAGGCACGAGTGGAGACCTGGCGGTGCTTTGGCTATATTTTGCCAATGCAAATGAGTCCATCCCCCACAAGTTTCTGCAAGCCACCCTAAACTGACATCACATTCCTTACAAGATCAAGGACCTCATCCTGAACTACTATGGGAACTTCAAGTTGAGAGTTTCATCAGGATGTGTAACATCTGGCTGGCATTGTTTCGAGAAAGGGATCATAACTAATCTCAGAGACACTTTGTGCCTCCATCACTAAATTTGAAGCGTGGTTGTCTACAGTAGACAAGTCAGGTCTACCAGGCAGATTCAAGGCATTGGCTGTTCCGGCATTGCATTCTTCCTCACAACCTTTGGCCTTTGTTGGTGTACAAGGTGATGATGTCCACAGTAGAGACCTTGAAGAGAAAGATCAGTGCCTACCTCAGAAGGTGACTGGATCTGCCACGCAGTTTCACAAGGGAAGCCCTAGTAAGGAGAGGCGCTAGTCTACCAGAGACTCCAGTGATACCAGAGTGGCTTCAACAGGCAGGTGGTTCGGAGAGACAGGAAGTTCAAATCTCAGGAGAGGTTGGAGCTGGCAGAGGCCTTGGTGGGCACGGTGGCAATTGGTCAAGCAGGGCTGGGTGCCATCCCGCAGCCACAAAGCGGCAGAGCCCAGGGCAAAGAAAGACGTGTGGAGAGGTGCGGCATGTGAGGACCAGCAGGATTGTAAGCATGCGGGGAAAGGAGGGCATCAATGAGGTGGGAAGGAGTGCTGGAGAGGAAGCTGACCTGGAAATAGCCACAGTTTTTTAAACTTCCGGAGACAAGTTCACTTTTTACGTAGTCAACAGTGTCCTACCACACCCAGGTAACCTGCACATTTTAGGGAAAGAGTGACAGCTCAACTTGCCCACTCTGTCCAGGAAAGTGCACACTGAAGCATATCATGTGCAGCTTTCCCACGCCTCTTGAAGAAGGTCATTACCGCTGGAGACACCATCAGATGCTGAAGATGGTGTCTGAAACCATATTCAGTACAGTGGCCAACAACAAGCACTCCAACAGCTGCAAGTCAATACCTTTCATGAAATCAGAGAAGAGGCCTGTCTTATTTTATCGGCATCAGACTGGGAAGTACGAGTCGACCTGGAGAGGCAGTTCAAGTTCCCGGAATATGTAACATCAACCTCTCTGAGACTAGACGTGGTGCTGACATCTTTCATTCCATTCAGTCCTTTCATTGGAACTCACAGTGCCTTGGGAGCACTGCATGTAAGAGGCTAATGAGTGCAAGCGACTCAAGTACGAGGAGCTGATCGAAGAATGTTGGAGAGGCTGGAAAGGTCGTGCTGGCAAGAGTTTGCACATCTCATTTCTGCGCAGAGCATTCACACATCAAGCATAAAGCTTTACCCTGACATTGACATAAGGCAGGAAATGTACGGTATGTCATTGTGAAAAAAAAAATCCAGTTCTACTATGCCATTATCCCAACAAGACCAGAGCTGCAAGTACCCTGTATAGCTCCTCACAGCTCTAGTTGTGTTTGAAATTTGAAAGCCTACAGCCTGGCTTGATGTCTGACTCCTGATCTTTTTAAAGGGATAATGTGTAAGATTTAGAGCGTTTTTCATTTCGGACAGGTGCTGCAGGTGCTGCATTTACCATTGTCCGTACCTATAACAAACATGGCCGCGTCCGGAGAAGTGCCACCAACGCTTACTATAATTTAATGATAACTAGACCTATGATTATATTTAAAACATACTTTTAGTCATTAAGAACACATTCATTTGAAAATTTACAATTTGAAATTTACAATCATTGAACTTATTCCTTTTTAATGAAAAATGGTTTAAATCTTACATACTGTCCCTTTAAGGTCTAGTTGAGCCTGTCTTCCTTTAATGGTCCACCATCATCTTTGCACTTAACCCCAGATATCCAAATATTGTAACGAGCTGCTAGCTAGGCATGTTCCTGTCGGGTAGTATTCTCAACTGTACAGTATTTTACAACGAGAAAACCTTTCGTACCCTCCACTATCCACACCATCTATAATTAATATCATTATCTATAAAAATTGTATAACTAAAACGGTATCCTTTTTATCATTAAAAATAATATATAAATTAACTAAGTAAAAATAAATTAACAACTGTTAACTACATTTTTAACAGTGTTTATACATGTTTATTATAGTCTAAAAACAGGGAAAAAAATAACCAAGTGCATACAAATGCCTGAAATAATAATGGGGTCATCCGCACTTCCCCTGGCATCAGGTCGTGGCCCACTTTTTGTGAGGAACTGCAGTAGGGTCCGACAGCAGCAGGTCCAACTGCACGGTTATGGCAAAATAAAAAATAAAATCATTTTGGTCAACATTGAAATCATGATTGGTCAAACTTATTGCCTTTTTTTTTAAACAAGCAGTATATAACCAAGGTTGCAAGTCTGGATACATACAAATAATAACAATGAATTAAAATTAATAAGTAAACAAAATAATAATAATAAAAAATAAAAATTTAAAAAAACACGAGTCCTGGGCAGCGCACATGCAAGCTATTTCCAATCTTTGCCTTTTATACGCAGCTGGGACCAGGGTAACCTTGTCGGATTATTGTCGCCCATGGCCACGACGCAAACAGACTCCACACAGGAAGACCGGAACCAGCTGGATTTGAACTCCTGAACTCTTTTAACTGTGAGGCAGACGTGTTATTCACTGTGCCACCAAACAGTCCCATTTTTAATCAGTGGACCAATAAGTAGCAGCTTGAGCAGGGAAGCCCAGACTTCCCTCTTCCAATTCGCTCAGCTCCTCCAGGAGGACTGTGAGATATAATGTCTCCAGTGTGTCCTGGGTCGTCCCCGGCGTCGCCTCCCAGTGGGACATACCCGGAACACTTCACCAGGGAGGCGTCCTGGAGGTATCCTAAACAAATGCCTGAACCACCTCAACTGTCTCCTCTCAACTGATCGTAATGTTTATATTGTAAACACAGCAGTTTCAGTAAATAATTCCAGTATGAAGACTGAGAATATTTTCTTCTTATTTTTTGAACTCTACAAAAGATAAAGGCAATTATGGTTAAATCCCTTACACACACACAAAAAAAAAAGGTGAATATCATTATTTAATGGCAGACCTGAAGTGTGATCAATTCAGAGCCTATTTTAAACTTAACCCTGAACGAGCAGCTCTACTTGCAAGTTTACTCATGGAATAATGTTGAATCATCATCTACACATAAGATAAGGACGCTATCACTACATGAGTAACATACATACTGTATATGTATGTATGAACTACTAGTTATCATTTGTTGACCTTGAATGGTAATCACAAGTGAGCTAATGGCACTCCCGATTGCTAAGCAATTAGCATAAGCGACTTTTAATACACAATAATAAATATTGCATAGTTACAGTATATCCACACAATAACAAATAAAGAATGAGTAGTTACAGTAAAGCCACTCCAACTCACGTTCAATGTTAGTAGATTATTAAAAATAAATAAATAAATAAATAAATAAATAAATAAAATCTGCTTTAATTTACTGGGGGGAGGTGGTCAATTTTTGATGAAATAATTGTCAGAATAATCAGTTTTAATAAAATAATGTTGACAGCTCTACTCCTCAAGCCATCACTAAGACTACAGTATGTAATAGAAGAACAAGAAAACAAAACTTCTTGAGTATGACCGTAAACCAGTGGCGATTTGTGCGTTTCACACTTATGCTTTAAGTCATTCGACTCGAATAAATACCCCTCAGAATTTCCATTTAAAAATCAATAAATCAGCTACGCCTTTAATGCAGATCAGCCAAGCCATGCCAAGCAACATGGCAATCATAGATGAAGTTTCTTCCACTCTATCTACCCCATATGCTCAGAATGTAAGTCTATTCATTCATCAGTGGTTCATTATTACTGCACTTATTGCTCTATTACTGTCTCTTTTGTTTTTGTTTTATTGTCTACTTCATTATTTGCTTGATTATGGAATGTATTCTGCTCAGAATACATATAGAATAAGAATTTCACTGAGTAGCATGACTATGCACATGGAAATAAAAACTCTTGAATCGTTCTCCTGTATTGGTGCTGGATGACACTTGTTACCTCAGCTATCCCCTCGTAAACCACGGGGTTAGTACCCAGAAGCACATTACCAGTCAACACATATGTTTAAAAGTTGTTGGACATCTTCATGTGGTGTTGTTCACATTAAATCTTGGAGTTCCAAGATGCCTTGCAACATCAAAGCTCGAGCCGCGAATGTGCCCACTTGGCTGGCTCAGTCCAGGGCCGCAGCGAAGCCCCTGGATATACTCAGAGCCCCTCTCTTTCCTTGCTCATTATTGACAAAATGTGACTTATGTGATATTGGTCACTTTAGGAGTCACATCAGATATGCACCCGGCAACTCACTGTGCGGATGTCTGAAGTTGCTCACCGTGGTCCAAAGCCTGCTCAGGAAGTTTGTCTGAATGCTCAGACACATTGAAAATTAGGGAACATTGCTGATGGACCACCACTGCCATAAACATAAAAAAATGAAATAATTTACAATGACTAAGTGGTCAAATAATTTTATCATTCAAAAATATTCAATAAAATAGAGTTTGACAACAACCAGTTGTGATTTTGCAGAAAAAAAGCATGTATATAGGCCTGGGTTTTTATTTTTAATTTTTAAAAAAATTTCAAGGAAATACTATTTGTTTCCAGAAAATTATGTGTTACCAAACTTCAGTAAATCAGGGCTGCCAGAAAAAAATATAAGAGGGGAAGAAAAAGAGACGGGGAGACAATCAACGAGAGTGTAAACAAGATCTACAGAGCGCTCTCTCTAAACTATTTCAGTGGAAAAGGGATTCTGAAGGGTATTTGACTCACCCTTTCCACATGCAGGGAAAAGATGGGGTTGATTATCATGCACCTGCCTTGGTTATTCCACTCTGCTACATGAAAGCCTCACTAACACAGCTTGAGTTAATATAACTTGAAAAAAAAAAGTGGATTAAGGAGGTGGGAGGAAGCATCCAAATGCAGCATGTGTCAATGGTTCACTGGATAAATACAGTATTGTCTACGTATGAGCACACACCTTTTTAAATCTTCTATGAATTAAGAAATAAAGGAACAAAAACTAGTGGACCTCAACAGGACTTATAAATAGACAATGCCTTGTCATATTACAAATAACAACATTTGTCAGCAACCTAGCCACAAATAGAGACTGCAATAAACTACTAAGTACACCAGCTCGAGTGAACAAGCAAGTATGAATGTAAACCTAGTGCTCCGGTCTTTAAACTGGCTTCATGTCACTCAGAATATAGACCAAAACCACTCTGCTTGCATACAAGCCCCCTCAAGATAGCCAAGTACAATCTCTGAAAAGTCACATGCACTGCCTTGGGCTCTGAGAACTCCAAGGAGTGGTCCTCCTTCCTGATGTTAAAATTTGGGACAGCCTTCCAGAAGATGACAGGAGGGTCTTAATTCTGACAAAGTTCAGTTTGGCTGAAAACAGTTCTATTCAGCTATTTTAGATGTTGATAAAACTGGATGCAGTGATAGTGTTAGCACAACACTAAATGTGATATTTTAGGTCAATCAGAGCATGCGATTGAGGGCTACGGCTTGCCAAATTTGGACATTTCTGGCAAAAAGGAGTGTGGCTGCATTTCTTTGCACCCTTGTATATACAGTATGAACTACTTGCTCAATCTTCACAAATGAGGTTGGAAGGAGAATCGAACAAGGAAGCTGAATCATCAATCGCGATCCCTGTTCTGCAGTCTGGTACCAGTCCATGGATCAGTTGGTACTGGGTCACACAGGCTGCACAAGAAATAATTAATTATTTCTGTTTTATGTATTATCTGAGTCTGAAAGATATTTTATTTAGAAAAACATTTTATTTTGGAAACTGACCAGATTCTTTTGATAATACAGCCAACAAATTTGAAGAAAAACAAAGCTTTGTAATGGTTGTTCATCCCTTTGTGCACTGCTATTGGCTGGCAACCGGTTTAGGGTTTCCCCCGCCAACTATCCGAAAACAGCTGGGATCGGCACCAGGAAACCAGCGACGGCGGGATAAAGCTTTGTACAGGCAATACCAGGAATCCTACTTGAAATAATGATTCATCACTGGAAGGAGTTGGGAGCACTACCTTCAAGCTAAAAGGACCCACAAACTGGCCAGGATGGATCCGCAATATCTGGTAACAAACCAGGTGAGCCTAGCACGTCTATGCAAGAAGATGATCAATTGCTGGAGATAGTAAATGACAGCAGGCTTATACTGTAAGTATCTATGAGACAACTCTGTCGGTGTTCTGGATTCAAGTCATGACTGAATACACTGAGGTCGCCGTCACAGCACTCAAAAAACTGATGCCATTTCCAAAATTTGTGTGAGGTGGGGTTTTCTGCAGTGACTGCTACAAAGACAAAACAATGAAGTCGACTGGATATAAGCCACACTTAAGGTGTCAATGGCTTTCATCACTCCTAGGTGGACTTGGCTTAATGTAGAGCAGTGCTTCTCAAATAGTGGGGCGGGCCCCCCTGGAGGGGCGCGAGGTGATGCCAGGGGGGCCGTGGATGATCCCAGGAAAAAGGATTTGTTTTTGTCATGTGGAATGCAATTGCAATAAAGTAATCATTTTCATCACTTTCTTTTTGTTTCAGGCACTTTGGTGCGCTTGCTTCATTTTTTCCATTTTAGACTAAGCTGTAACCCGTATAAACGCGATAAAAATAATGAACAGTTGTTGAAAGTTGATTTATATTGCGTTTTTCTGTTGTCAATGTTAAAAAGAATACATTTGTAGGTGTACTTAAACAATTTTCATCAATAATAATCTTATTTATAGTCAGTGCATCAACTGGGAGGGGGGGCACGAAAAGTTTTCTCTTTTCAAGGGGGGGCCTGGCAAAATATAGTTGAGAAACACTGATGTAGAGAAACAAGCTCAGGGGTTTGGTGTGATGGTAAATTAAAATTGAATGTGCAAATTATATTGGTTTTGTGTTGTCTCTGTGTTATTTTGAAGGCATACTTAGTTTGCAATGTCAGCCAAGTAAACAACAAACATTTTTGAATTAAAGTTTTAGAAAATGCCAGTGGAAAAAATGTGTCCTTGGGAGTACATGGCCAGAAACTGCACCTGTTGTTAATTCCATGAACACCAATACAGCTGAAATTGATTAACCAGGACCTCAGCTGCTTAACCAACCAGAAAATTATCAGATGAGTTTAATTCAATTAATGCCAGGCCCAATTAAAAAAAAAAAAAAGGGTTCCTTTAATTTTTGTGAGCAGTGTATTTACATCTATTTGAGTTTCTTAACGTTGTAAAACCACAGCTGCTCACATAAGTTAACATAACACAAGGTTATGTTATCTTTATTCTTTGTTGTTGGTCAGCTTTAGAACAACAACGGGTACAGCAGTCACTACCAAAGAAACTCATACTTCATTAGAAGTTAAACCAACAATGTGTCAAGGTAAAATGTCATTATTTATATGCATACTTTTCACTAGAAAGTTGAAAATACCATGCCACCCCCTAAAACTCAGGATGAGTCAACCTACTTGGTGATTTGGCATGGAATGACCCCATTTTGTAATTTCATGCAGCTTTCAAGCTCTTTAAAATGCCTTATACAGTGGGCCCCCGTGTTACAAGATTAATCCGTTCCGCGGTTATGGCGGGCAATCCAAACCTATATTAAATACCTAATGCGTTTAGAACCCCAGGTAAAAACATCAAAATTGTATGTACATATTAAAAGTTGGTACCAAAATAGTACAGTGAGTGCTACGTATTTATATATAACATAAATGAATACAATCAGAAAACATCATAAATAAAAAATATAGAAAGGATTTATTTACCTTTGAGTGGCACTTGTTATGCCCATATTCCCTAGTAAGGGTAGCCTAGCTTCGTATTTCTTGATTATCTCCAGCTTCGTTTCCATATAAATCATCTTCTTACTTCTCTCTAACGTCACCAGCAATCTTGGGACACATGGCTAACCCATTCAACTTGAATTAAGCAGTAAAATGCACAATAAATACAGTTTTGTAACCACTCACGATAGAACAAAGCTTTATCGTTCCGCCATTTTGAAACAAGCGAGGCCGACCAATAGCAGACCAGCACCTCCGTGAAGAAACGCCGACCAATAGCAGACCAGCATTGTAGTAACGCGTTGCATGGAAGCAGTTTGACAGCAATAGTAAATAAGTGAAATTACCTAAAAACGCCAGCAGATGGAGGCAAAACAACACAAATACAGCCAATCCCCTAGGGTCATGACAGTTGTTTTTGTTGCAAAGCCAGGAGAATACCGTGAAGAGGGGACAAAAAAACTCAGTATTCCACATTGCAACATGAAAAAAGGTAAGCCAGGGACGCTGTAACATGGGGGACCACTGTATAGGAATTTTGCATTACATGCATGCTTTCCTTGCCTAATCTAATTTGTTTAATTCATTGGAACAGTACCGTGGCAAAATCAACAGTGCGGCTTGTGTGACATGGCAAATATTGCCTGTAATTTTAGTCAAATTTATTTTTTGAAAGTTGGTATTGGTAAGCACAAATTCTTACCTTAATGCAGGATTAATTGCAATAGACCAAACTCTGTCAAACAGGGAAATTACATCCCTGGGGCAGTAGGAGGCCAACGTCCAGATCTAGAGATGAAATTGGAGTTAGAAGCCCATTAAGCAAACCCTGCAATGTGTTCTCCATAAACAGATAAAATTACATGTTACACAAAATGCAGTAACATGTCAACTATACCGTAATTGATGCTACCTAAGTTATAATGTGCAATACAAATGGAAAAGGTGCCGTGACCTTGGTTGTTTGGTCTCTTGATCCACTGATGATGAGTTCATTTTTTGAGTCGATGCAGTTTACTTCCTGATTATGACCTAATAACTTCATTGAGCTGTCACTTTGTCTACTGTGGACCACAATCTTGCCATCACTAAAACAGACAAAGCGAGTTGTTACAATGACAAATCTCTCATTTGGAAGAATGGAGCGGAGCTGAAAGATGTTTCAGAAAGATCATTCAGATTACAATACACCTTAATCTCTCTCTCTCTCTCTCTCTCTCTCTCTCAGAGAGAGAGAGAGAGGAGGCGTATTCATGGCAGGAGAGGAAGTTGTTTAGGTGGACAAACAGAAAACTCTCCTGTTCAAGTTGTCCGCAATAAGCTCTTGTATGTGTTCCCGAGAAGTGTAACAATATCTGAGCAGCCATATTTACGAGCAGTAGAATCCCGTTATATTTATATTGAATGGGAATTTTGAGATTTTAAGTTTTGTTTTATCTTGTTTTGTATTCTTTTATATGCTAAGAAAATTTGTGATATGAAGGGGAAAAAAAACATACAGAAGCGACCGTGTCTCAAAGTTTCACTGTATTTGATAAATTACAAAAGATTTCTCCTTGTTGTATTTTTATATATTATATTTTTATATGAGTGACATGACAGAACTGTTTCATTTACGGTTGATAGCACTGTCACTAGTATCCTGTGCTGGAACTTGTGGCAAAATGATACCAGTGTATTCCTGCCACATGACTGTCATCTGAAAGAGTATTCCCAACTGCTGGGGACATAATAACACAGACAAGAACATGCTTGAAATAAAAAAAAAAATGTTTTTTTTTTTTGTTTTGTTTTTTTTTAAAGAATGTTTAATGTGTGCTCAGCGATGTCAATGATGAGTGGCTTCTGAAAAATAAAGAGAAATCGTCTATTTTTATGATTTCCTTCAGTTTTTACTGTCATATATATATATATATATATATATATATATATATATATATATATATATATATATATATATATATATATATATGTGCCATAGATTTTTTTCTTTTAACCAAACATTGCCCAATATATGGCAATACACTTTTAATATTCAATACCCAGCCCTAATTGTGATGAATACACCTTGTTTACAGATATGATAAAAGTCAAGAAAAGACTAAAAAATGTAAACACTACCTTCCACCACTGATCAGGTGAGAGTCAGTAAGAACAAATCTACAGACATCTGCGTGGTGACCAGGGTAGATTTTCAGAGGGGTATGCCGTATCTTTTTGCAGTCTTGACGCAGAAGGTAGGCTCTTATTTCTGCAGCCTGAGACAAAAAAAGTGTGTCCCCATCCAGCTGCAACCATGGCAACAATCTATAGAAACATTTTCATGTGAAGTTAGTTACATTGTCTATCACATTTTTAAATTACATATTTACTATATTAACTGGTCATGATGAAAAAACGTTTCACTTTCGAGCCTTTCATCTTCTTAAGCAGTGAGTGTCTCTCCCTTTGAGGGTCACTACAATTTCTCTCATCATAAAATAATTACTGCTTCATTGTTTGGCATTTGTCAACATGTATTTAAATTATTAGAGTGGAGTGTGACAGGAGCCAACCGTTTCATTCGCAGCGTGAGTATACAAGTGAAAGTAATGGTAACCTGTTGATTAATGTTCTTTATAAATTATATTAAGGGCCCAATTTTTCTTTTTTTCAAACACACAGTGCAATAATCCATTTCTATTTTTGCTCATTTTTAACCTGTCTGACCAATCTGAGCCCTATGGACAAAAGCCGTATGTGTACAAAAAATATTCAACAGATAAAGTAGATAGTCTTCTTGTTGTCTGCAGTCTGGTTCCTGACAACAGTTAAAGCGCACTTGAGCATGGCATAGCCATAGACCACTCAAACCAACTCAAGTGGTGATATGAGTGATCCCATCCGCAGTATGCAGCATATTTACGAAAGAATGCAAGGTGTATTGTCATTTAGGAGATAATAATATGTATATTTATAGTAAGTTGAAAACAAAATGTGCAAGGGCATTGTAGTCGAACTGAACAGAGTGTAAAGGCCATCCATTATCTTCTACTTTATTCGGGCTCGGTTCGCGGGGGCAGCAGCCTCATTAGGGAAGCCCAGACTGTCCTCTACCAGGCCACTTCGTCCAGCTCCTCCGGAAGGATCCCCAACCATTCCCAGATTAGCTGAGAGACAGCTGGGGCCTCCTCCCAGTGGGACATGCCCGGACCGGAACACCTCACAAGGGAGGCATCCCAACAAGTTGCCCAAAGCACCTCAATTGGCCCCTCTCAATGCGGAGGAGAAATGACTCGACGCTGAGCACCTCCTGGATGACCGGACTTCTTACCTTATCTCTAAGTGAGAGCCCGGACACCCCACGAAGGAAACTCATTTCGCCCCATGTATCTAGGATCTCATTCTTTCTGTCACGGCCCACAACTTGTGGCCATGTATTTTTTAAATGTGTAACATCTACAATAAATTACAAAAACATTCACACAAACTTGCAACAAACATTTAAGTCGTCACATACTTTGTTTTCCATTTAACAGGCGTAGTCCTTTTACAAACACCATTACACCAGTTTTGAGCAATCTTCACTCGATCCTTAAGCCGGATGTGAGGATATCTGCAGTAGAAGGGATAATAGAATATCATTATTGTCATTAATAGACCTTGTCATTGTTGAGTGTAAGGGCAGTATTACTTGTGAACCACCTATCTAAAATAAATTAGATAAGTTATAAGTTACAGTCCACAGCTATTACCTGAAGCACATTTTTTCCAGCTTTTTAAGGTATCTCTGCTTAAAGTAAATGTTCATCTGATCTTCTTTTTTTTCTCCATTATCTTCCTCCATTTGAAAGTTTCTTTCAACCCATTTGTCAGAATAAGTGTTTTATATTTTTCAATCTGTAGGGATGGTAAAACTTGAAAATAACATGTAAGTACAGCAGTAACATTACCCACATTAGAGATATAGACTTCAGGAACTGTTGGGTAGTTAGAAGTCAGTCAAAAATGAACAGCAACAGCATTCAAAGAAAGTGGGTAGGTTTAAGGAAGTAGTTTTTCACCTGTTTTCAATAATATCCCAAGAACTTCGTGAATTAATCTAAAGTGTGCAGCAAAGGCCAAGACACTCAGTGGATGAATCAAGTCTATCATATTAGCAATGCACATTTACATTTCATTGAGACTTTTTTTTTCAATTATGCCCTAATAAAATGTCACAGACAAGGTTTTGATTTTTTTTTTTTTTTTTGGGGGGGGGGGGGGGGGGGTCATGTGTTCAATAACTTCGAGAAAGTTAAGAATTACTGGTATAGGGGCTGGATGGTTGTCTCGATTACAATTTGTAATTATGTTGGTAAACATCTAGGGCTTGTCAAAAAGAATTGGGAGCGAAAACAAGTGAAGTGCATTAGTCTCCTGTGGCAATATTTTGAGTAGGGGACAGTGAGGGTTTTGATTTGAAATATATTCCTTGTGACCCCAGTCCTGGAATGTTTCTGGCACAACTTGTATGTGAATTGTATGTAAAATATTTATAACCACCGGTTGTGCCAAAGGTAACAAGACACAGACACACATGTATGTGTGTGTGTATATACGGGTATTGTATACACTTTTGGACCAAAGCACATTGAAGTATGCCCTTTTGTCTTTTAAAAGTGGCTTAATCTGTATGTCTTAAATCCAGGTAACGATTACTTTACTTAGCGGAGAGCTCGTTCATTCAATCAATCACAGCATTACGGGTTGTGTAAACTGAAGGTGAAATAAAAAAACACGCTCACGTGATTTATCTTACATGTCTGTCCAATATGGGGTTATTCCAGTGTTTAACAACTCCTTGGCAATCTTCTTCCACACTACATCGCGGCTCACAATATGGCAAATTTCTTTAGAAACCTGAGCGAGACGACTCAGTGTTTTGGCGTCTAGGTAAGATAATATGTGATACAAAACATCCTCTGGTAAATAGAACAGCAGCATTTTGCGAGCTTTAAACAGGCAGCGATTCTCTCCGCACACACGACTCGGGGTAAAAAATAAAAAAATAAATCAAAATAAATACATAAAAACTGGTGAAAATAGCACATTAGTCATGGATCAACCCGGAAGACGACAACAGCCCGTTCAGGTCACGTGAGGTTTCTTACGCGATGACGGCGTGACGTAGTTTACGTGATGACGTAGGGCGCCGCTTTATGCTAAAACTAGGTGAGTACTGTTGTATTTTAAGACCTGGTCGTCAAATTTGTTCAATTTCTCCCTTTTTATTTTTGATTGTTGCAGAGTTATTGGCAATACACCGTGTATTGCCAATAAGAATTGGATTATTCTAAACGTGTATTATACATGTTTCGTATAATCCAATTCATAAAGGGGTATCTTTTTTTTTTTTGCAAGAAAAAAAAAGTGACCCAACAAGCAGAGACAGATCTATTTTTTTAGGAGATAAACAGCAGGTTTAAAATGCTTTGCTTTTGATTTAAAAATTGTCAATGGCATCTGGATAACAGGTAAATAAATCGAAATGTGAGATTTTGTGTTCAGCTCAGAGCAAAGACAATTTGAGTTGTAAATCTGTAAAGCAGGAAGTCACTTATCTTGGCATTCATATTAGTAAAAATGTTAAAGATAGCCAGCATAATTTTTCTACCAAACTAAAGAAAGCAAAAATTATTTTTGATCTATGGCTTCAAAGGGATCTTTCATTGTTGGGTAGAGTGCTCATATACAAGGCTGAAGAGGTATTTCAGTTTGTTTATCCTGCTTTGTTTCTGATGTTCAAGACTCAACATATAAAAACATTGATGACATCATAATGTGTCAAAGTCCGCCTGATAAACAAAGAGACAATAAAGGGGCGCTTGACTGAAGTGCGTATAGAAATGTTCTAAGCAAACACTCTAAAACGGATGCGTATTTTATCAAATTAGAAGTAAATACAATCATTTTAAACCTTCTAGATCAGGGGTCGGCAACCCGCGGCTCTCGAGTCGCATGCGGCTCTTTACCGCCGCCCTAGTGGCTCCCCAGAGCTTTTTCAAAGATATTTGAGGATGTAAAAAAATGGGGGAGAGAATTTTTTTTGTTTTAATATGGTTTCTGTAGGAGGACACATATGACAGAAACATTCTTAAAGTTTTATAATTCTCTATAAATGTGTAGAATAAATACAGTATTACGTTTCAACATTTCTGTCAACGAAGATTTACGTCAAAGCCTGCGACACGCGTTTCTATTAGCAAGGCGGGATGCCAGGCAAGTGGCCGTTGTAAACAAACCAGCGGCTGTGATGGGCCATGCATCCCAAAGGGAAAAAGAGAAAAATAACTGAGGAAATTAGGATTCAGCATTTCTTGGACTGAATCATTTGCATTCATTGTCAATACGGAAGTAGTACCTGAATGTTTGCTCTGTAGCAAGAAGTTGTCAAATAACAAAATGAGTAATGTGGAGATAATAAAACGTGGCAAACTGTTCACAGATGGTGACGACATGAAGGAATCATTCATCAACATATGAGAACACCTATTTACAGACTTCATAAACAAAACCGGGATTAAAAAAAAAAAAAAAAAGACATGCTATATGCTTAGACTCCACTAAGACAGTGAAGGAAAGAGCGATTAAAATGGCAGGCAACATCACCGATCAACAAATCAAGGGTATGAATTCAGTGCCAGCATACTCAGTTGCCTGTGATGTGTGATGTAATCGATATTGAACAGACTACACGTTTATGCAGGTATGTGGCTGATGTTTTATTTTCATAAATGCAGGCTGCGTTTTATTGCACTCTGTTGCCCACTCTCTTGTGCACGTTATGCAGTTCCATTTGATTTTTTTGCGAATCCTTAAAATAAAAACTTCAGATATCTGCTTTCTTTATCTTCACCAAAGCAATGAACCATAATTCATTAATATTGTAATGAAGTTAAACTTAAGGCGGCATCGCCTACATACATACAGCATGGTTGCCTTCATTATAAGGCTTGACTTGTACTCGTAGAAATCCGGTATATATAATCATTTTAAGCCTTGTAAATGACATGATATTACTTATTTTGCATTTGAATTAAAAAAGTAATGTTTTTATAAGTCGATACTGTGGAAAAATAACTCGTCTTATACTTGGAGAATTAGTATATATAATAATTTTAAAGGGAGTACATGTAATTTTTTGCATGTGCCCTTGGGAGCTTTAGGGGCATTACAGTAAATACAGCAATACTCAGTTCCTCCGGCTGTCCGTAGCTACAACAGACATGGCAACCTCCGGAGGAGTGCCACCCCCCCATGTAACATAGTTTAATGATAACTAGACCTATGATTATATTTAAAACATACTGTTGGTTGTTAAGAACACATTTATCTTCAAGATTTTGACATTTATAATAATTCAATGTTTTCATTTTTAATGAACAACGGTCTAAATCTTACATATTTAAGCCTTGTAAATGACATGATATTTATTTCACATTCAACATAATGTTATTCCAATACTGATATGTGGAAAAAATGGGTTTGTTTTGAGTTTTGTGGTTATAAGTCGACCCCTCTAATATGGGGTTTGAAAATGAAGGGAAAAAAAATCTACTTTTACTCTGAGAAATACAGTAATTAAAAATAGTTATTATTGCAATTAATTAATTTTACAAGTAGTTGTTTTAGTTAGAACAGTAGGATTGAAGCTGTTTGTACATGTATTGTAGGTGTTTGTGTGTAGGACATACCTTTTTTCCATCACAGACCAAATAGTCCGACTGATATTTTGCGAATTGACTAAAATATGCTACCTTCATGCCGTGGTGATAACGTACATTTCAGATCTGTGACCTATGATTCACGACAGATCATTTTATTTATTGTTTGATTTGTCTTGCCTGGTACTTACTGGGCTGCTAACTGATCATGGACTGATGATTGGGGAACACTAAAATAGGGCCTGTGGCCCTGTCGAGCCTTACGCCTCTGCTGTCATACTTGGAGGAGATGCAGTCATGGATGTAGAGAATATACATACAAGAGTGGAGGGAACACACAGCCTCAGTGTCCCTGTGCTCACTATTCTGATATCTGATATCTGGGTACCAAATCTGACTTATGGTCTCTTAAGGCAGCAGGGGTTGTCCGGAATTGAACCGCTTCTGAGACAGCCTGCTTGGGATGGCTGTGTCAAATGCTGAACTGCAGTCTATAAACAGCCTTTGAGAATACAATAGGTGTCCTTTTTTCAAAGCCTGTGAAAGCTGCATGGATGAGTGGGTTGATGGCATCGTCAGTGGAGCGGTTCTGAGGATAAGCAAACTGGAGAGGATCCACTGTGTCTGGGGACTCCCTTCTTTATGCGTCATGACTACTTCCTCGAAGCACTTCATCACTACTGAGGTTAGTGCAATGAGGCGGAAGTCGTTTAGGCAGGTTACTAGGTTTTTTTTGGGAAGAGTTCTCAAGTGGTGGATTTTAAACAGGTGGGCACCCATTTTGATCAACCTGTGTGTAGTGCACTGTTTATGCTTAAATGCCAAGGAATAGAAGAAGTTAGAACACACCAAGTCAAAGAGCATCAGGAGAGAGGGAGGGGTAAAAACAGCAGTTTGTGTGAAGAAAATGGGCAAGCTTAAACTTGTAAACAAGTAGTGGTGAGTGGCATGACTTGATAGATGTGACATCTTTCGTCAAAAAATCTAGCAAAGTAAAACTAAAGTATGACATTAAGTGAAATGTATCACTAATTCCAATGGTTATTTTATGAGTAAAAAAATTAAGAATTGTCTTAAAATATTCAAAAATTCAACAAATACCAACAAACAGGAACAGCACTGAAAGAGCCAGTCTTTTAAACGGCTTTGGGTTCCCTTTTAAGACCCAAAAGTCACTCAAATCAACTCAAATCGTTACCATGATTTTAACGATGAAATCGCCATAAATATTTTCCATCCATCCATTCGTTTTCTTGCCCACTTGTCCTCATAAAGTGTTTTGGGCTTGCTGGGGCCTACTCCAGCTCATGTCTTTGTGCAGCGGGCGGAGTACACTCTGAACTGGTTGCTAGCCAGGGCACACAGTGACTAATGACCAATCATGCCCAGTGATGTAATGCTCCCTTGAGAGGTGGGTGTACTTCTCAAATTTTCACCTTTTTTGTTTAAGTATTAGAACCAGTAAAATGTAAGACAACTCTGACAAAAATCCGTCATTTCGACTCAGTATTATAAAATTATCATGACTTGATTAGGAGAAGTTTGTAGTTCCATTATTAGTGGTCACGCAAGCAGAATGGATGAATGTAAAATGTATTCATCCTGAGGCATGCAATGTTTTGGTTAATTTTTGGACATTTATTGGAATTCTTAAATTTGTTAATTACTCCACAGGTCTGGCAAGCCATTATTGATTTCTGCTTCATAAAAAACAGAAATTATACATCTCCCTGTCTCTCTCTCTCACACACACTACAGTACATTGATCACAGTCATCAGTAAGACGCGGGTCCCCCGCTTTACATTAACAAATCTGCGTCACCAAGTGTCAGGTTCATTTGTCAGACATTTGTAAGAACTGTACACAAAAAAGGAGACAAGGCAATCTTCCCAACTCATGCATGAGGGGAGCTAAGAGGAACTGGCCAAGGACAATTCTACTGCGCTCTGCCAGTCTCTCTGACCCCTCTCACTTTTATTTGATACAGAGATGCCTAACAACATGAAGGTCCCGGACTTCAAGGGGCAGGAAAAAATGTATGTACAGTATATGGCCGGAACCTTGTGTACTTGTCCTTCTATGTGTGAGCATGTGGGTGAGAAACTAATGCATGTATGATAAAATATTACACGTAGCAAGATAAAATATTATGCATAGCAAGACATCAATAAGAGTCACAGCTGCGGGAGCGCTCCAACTGGCAGGCTTGAGCGCCCTTCCTTCTGCTTGAGACAAAACAATACCAAGACAGTTTTTCTCACACTCATTCTCACAGCATACCTTTTCTTCTTTGCAAGCAATTATATTTGATAGCAGATTTATAGTCTCTGTAATCCTATACCACAATCGTTCACACACTGAAGCATTTCTTCATTGCATGCATTTCATTTTTGGAGCAAATGCATAATCACTATATTTACAATTATTCTAACACCAAGTTTAAATATTTTCAGCAAGAAGAAGCATACAGGAGATTATTGAATGAAATACGCGGGAGGGTTTATCTAACTTAAAACAATAAATTTATAGAAAAAAAATGTATTCAATGTTAACAGTAGCTTTGTAAAAAGGAAAAAAAAAAAAAAAAACCTGGACAGACTATAGACCAGGGATGGCCAAGTCCGGTCCTGGAGAGCCACAATCCAGCCTCCGATCTTTCCCTACACCCAACACACCTGATTCAGATTGTGAGCTCATCAGCCTGCTTCACGGATTCTGATAATGACCCGGATTTGCAGCAGGTGTGTTGCTCGAAGGGTAACATCGAAAACAGCCTGGATTGTGGCGCTCGAGGACTGGACTTGGCCACCCCCTGCTATAGACAAATAGTGTCTCGGACTCAATGTCCCCCACCTCCGGCAGAATTTCCCCCACGTTTTATTTTTGGAGGGTTAGGGTTAGGGTTAGGGCACCTACCTTACCTTTATTTACAGAAATCGTAAAAATGCAATAATAGTAAAAGTAACTACACTGTATATTTATATATTTATGAAGTTGAAATATAAATATTATTTAATTTGTTATAATTAGAGTATTATGACTTTTGAAGACTTTTGCATTATGGGAGTTCAGGCTAAATCAATCATCGAATTCATTGAAAGGAATGAAAACGTCATATGTTGACTGCCAGTGGTCAACCCAAAAATTTAAATTGCGCCTCGTTCACAAGTTGCCATTGAAAGGATTAAATTGTGGGAAATGCATGATAAAACATTAGGGGTTTAAATACAGTGGGCCCCCGTGTTACGAACTTAATCCGTTCAGCGGCTATGCTCATAACTCGAATTGCTCGTTTGACGGGCAATCCAAACCTATGTTAATTAGTGAATGCATGCAACGCGTGCAAAAACCTTAAGTAAAAACATCACGACTTTATACACATATTAAAAATTAGTAACATAATCTACTGTACCGTTAAATTAAATAACATAAATATACAAAGGAAAAATAATATTTACCTTTGGGGCGACGTGACTTGAGCTGGTGGTGGGCTGAGGCGGAGGAGAGCAGAGACGAACCCGCAGAATGTATTTACTTTTTTGATTAAATGAGAACTTTTCTTAAATGAGAACATATCACCAGCAATTTCCTTCTCTTTAATCCATAATAGAAGAAGCCTCTCCATTTTGTTGTTGACCGAGTTCCGTCCCCTGTCAAGGAAAGTCTTGCCCTTAGAAGAGTGCCGAGAGGTTACGGCCATACTTACTAGCAAGATTAACTATGTGTGCGCCTCCTTCGTATTTTTTTCTTATCTCCTGCTTCGTTTCTATTGTCATCATCCTCTTACTTCTTCCTTTACTGCCACTTGCAATTTTAGAAGCCATGTCTAACAGATAAAGTTTGCAAAGTCTTCACAACACACCGACCAGCTGTGCCATCAAGCTAGATGAAAGCGTTCGGCCAATAGCATATCGGCATTTCTGTGATTGACGTGACGCCGGCCAATAGCTTATCGGCATCTCCGTGACTGAGACCGTGACTGTGACCTTAATCGACCAATAGCATATCGGCATCTCCGTGACTGAGACCGTGACTGAGACTGTGACCTTATAAGACCAATAGCATATCGGGGTTGACATGCGACAATAGTTATTTTTGTTGATGCAGCAAAGCGAAAAAAAATAGTGCGGACACACTGACCGGCATGTTGGATTGTTCGTAAGACGAAAGGTTTGTGCGTAAGAGGGAGACAAAAAACGCCCCGGTCCACATTCGTAAGATGAAAAATATGTAAAACAGGGAGTTCATAAACCGGGGGCCTACTGTATATACATATTAAAAAAAAATAAAATAAAAAAAAAAAAAAAAAAAATATATATATATATATATATATATATATATATATATATATATATACAGTGGGCCCCCGGTTTACGCTATTAATCCATTTCGTGGTTGGGATTGTAACACGAATTTGCATATGGCGCTCGATCCAAACCAATGTTAATTAGCTAATGCATGTAAAACCCCAGCTAATAATATATATAATATATATATATATATATATATATATATATATATATATATATATATCAAAAATTGGCATCAAAATAGTGTAGTAAGTAGTATCTATATGTAATATGCATGCATACAATTAAATAACATCATAAATAAAAACATATATAAAGGATTCATTTACCTTTGAGTGACGCTTGTTATGGCCATATTCCCTAGTAAGGGTAGCCTAGGCTAGGCTAGTTTAGCTTTCTTTGTATTTCTTGATTATATCCATGTTCGTTTCCATATAAATCATCTTCTTAATTCTTTCTTTGACATCACTAGCAATCTTGGGCCTCATGGATAACAAATTAAAGGTTGAAATAAGCACTAAAATGCATAATAAATACGATATTGAAAGCATTCTTCACACGAGATCAAGTCTTTAGGCAGCCATCTTTGTGACCCAGTGTGCCGACCAATAGCAGACCAGTATCTTCGTGACCCCATCACGTTGACCAGTAGTAGACCAGTATCTTAGGAAGTCGAGACGTCGACCAATAGCAGACCTGCATTGTAGTGACGCGTTGCAGCGGAAGCAGTTTGACACCAACAGAAAATAAGAGCAATTACCCAAAACGCCTCAAGAGGGAGGCAAAACAACAAATACAACCAACCCCATGGGTTTTGACAGTTGTTGATGTTATCGTAAAGCAGGATAAATGCCTTAAAGAGTGTATTCCACATCGAAACTATGATATACTGTACACTCTATATGGTCTATCGCCCCCTCAGTGCATCGCAGGTTGTATTTCTTGTATGACAGCATGCCAGACAAACGAGGTAACTATAAATGCCCTTGCCATGGACGTCGAACTACTGCAGTACACATATTTACCGGTACTTAAATCATAAATTATTAAACCTTATACAGCAATATAAATCATAAAATAGCTTTCAGACTGATATTAAAAATACATAAAATGGAAATAGTTCATTTTTGGGTGCCGGCTACCAGTTGATCCATGGACCAGTACCGGTCCATGGACCGGTGGTTGGGGACCCCTGTCGTTTACAGAGCTTAACAATCATGCAGCTGATGTGGGTTCAATATCCATTCATTTACTTGTTATTGACAACCGGTTCAGTCTTTTCTGTCTTTTACATTGGTGGCACTGTGTATCTCCTGTGATAAACTTAAACTTTAACTTTGTTAAACTGAAATCACATATTCATATTTGGCTGTGACACAGAGATAACAATAAACAATAAGGCTGTATTACAGGGTAAAATGTATTGTTTGGTACACATTTAAGGGTAGTTCGGTGGAACAGTGGTCAGCACATCCGCCTCATACTTCAGAGTCCCGTGTTCAGTTGCAGCTCGCTCTGTCCTTCCTAAGGAATTTGCATGTTTTTTTCGAGGCCTCCTGGGCTCTCCCCTGGGCACCTCGACCTGCTCCACACTCCAAAAACATGCATGATAGGTGTATTTTATTTAGGTGTGATTGGGTGAGTGAATGGTTGTTCGTCCCTGTGTGCCCTGCAATTGGCTCTCAACCAGCTCAGAGTATCCATGCCTACCACCTGCAAACAGCTGGGGTAGGCACCAACAAGCCAGCGACCCTAATGAGGATGAGCAGGAAATGGTTAGTTGGTACACATTTAAAGTGTTTCTTGAAATAAAATTCTGCAATAACACTGGAGATTGACTGAAACAAACAATTGACTTAAAATGGTACGTATTTTTAACCAGCAAGGCTGAACATACATTCAAAAAATGTCTTTACTCAACAGCCTCACTGATATCAAGAGTCAAAATATCTACGTATACTGTATTGTAAAATACAAAGGTTTGGCAATTTTGTAAGTTATTTAAATAAATATTTAAGATGGCATTTCTACTGAATGTGTATACGATCGAATGCATATATATAATTCTTTTAATTAGGTACATATTACAGACGTAGTAAAGTTGAATGAAAATAGAAACCAGCCAAGTGCAGCCATCAGAGCTGCTATGAGCTATGAGCTGCTTCAAATGACTATCAAAAGTTGATTGACCTTGTGACATTTTGTGAGGCGCCTAACCGTTTAGCATCAGTAGCATCAATTTGTGCTCATTCACATCATAAGGGCCCTTACACATTCCGTTACAATTGACATTCCAGCAGAGCTTTGATCATCTAAACACAACTCACAATAATTGAAATATGCAAATCATTTGTCTTTCCTTGTTTCTTGTATTCAGTTTTTATAAGGGAATTGTTGAACGTGTTATGCTCAAAAAGGCCATTTCCCAAACACCAGGCCATCGGAAAAAATCATTTATGGTTGGGTTTCCAGCTGAACTGTCATGGTTAAAAGGAAATGAAGGGTTTTGAAGGGGGTTCAGGAGTGAAGGGGAACGTTTGAGGCTTGGGGGTGCGGTGTATGTCTTTCCTTTTGATCTTTTTAGGGCAAAGGCTGTGGGGGTGGGAGGGTTGGTTCTGAGCTGGCAAACACATTTAGCCACTAATTGTTCAGATCAGACTGACAATCAGTCTTAGAAATGCATGGACAAACAAAGGTTTACAGCTCCAATTGGAAAAGTCAACAGGTCTCACACAGGGCCCATACATAAACAATGAAACTGTTGAGATGGATCTCTACTTTGATCAGTTGTTTGCGTTTCAATTATCCAGGCTGGTCAAACCAATGGCTTATGTTAACCTTACACATAAAATGGGCTGGTCAGAATTATCCTATGTTGTTTTTTTTTTGTTTGTTTGTTTTTTTACAATGCACATTTAAATACATCCACCCATCTATCAAAATGATTACATCTCAACATCTCACAAATTTGGCCAAAATGCAAAATTTTAAAAGATGCACAAGAACACAATTTAAGTTGACTCGACATAAAAAAGTTATTCTCGTGGTCACTGAGAAAAATATGAATCATTCTATCTATTTATAGCAGGGGTGTCAAACTCGTTTTAGGTTGCGGGCTGCATAGAGGAAAATTTATCCTCTAATGGATAGGACCAATAAAATCATGGTATTTATATATTTATAACTTTAAAACAACAACTTCAGATTTATTATTCTTTTTTTAATACTGTCCAAAATAGTGCAAGCATCCCTATTAATCATAAAAAATGAACAATACTCTTAATCATAAAACGTTTTAAGTCTTTAATTTATTGAACAAATTTGGCTCATTTGTATACTTTAAAAACAAAATCATCTCACGTATCGGATTAAACCCGTTTGTGGTCCAGAACCAAGCTGGATCTTGAAGAATATAGACTCTTCACCCATCCCAGTTCACCATATATTAAGGGTGAATTTTTTTTTCCATTTGCTTCTATTTCTATTCCAGGACAATGTATTTGAATTTCCTGAAAACATGTGGGCTAAGTACAGTAGATATCCATTTGAATTGCATTAATCCTCAATCAAAAATATTGCCAAACGAGATTGTCCAAGAAAAGCCTTAATGAGCATCTCACTCCTATTGTGCATCAACAAAAGTTGTTTGTTCCCTTGCAAAATTTTCATGTAACTACAAGTTTCAGAGCCAATGCAACAAGTTGTTAGAGGCTGCAAGTGCTTTTTGATTAGAGCAGTTGTGTTAACTTGTGGCATTTGAAGCTGCTTAGTGAGGCAGGGTCACGTTCCCTGTTCACCCCTGCTATTCTACGGCCTCCACAGGGGGGGTCGTGGCAAGGGGTTAAATTGCTCCCTAAGCAAATGAAAATGCTAGCTTTGTTTGTTTATTCTTAGGGTTGGTAGTTGCGCTCAATAAAATGGATGAAAGTGATCTTACCCCCGTTTTTTTGCACCGGAATTGCTCCACATTTGCATGGCAGCATGGCAACACAGAAGGTGTGATTTTTCCCACAAGCTGGTTCAATAGAGCTAGACCAATACCCTAATTTAATCCATTTAGAGTCTGCTCTCTTTCCAGTGCATGCAAATTTAAGCACTAGTGTAATAAACGCATTGGACTGTCATTCATAATTTTCTCATTACTAAAAAAAAAAAAAAAAAAAATGCTCAAGGTTGTCGGGTTACATGACTAAGATATACCAAGGGTTGAATTTTAAGTGTTCTTATGTCTGGCAGCTTCAATTGAAAGTCGTATGAAAAGAAAACACTGTGCTAATCCAATGTGGAAGGATTTAAGGAGATTAATGTCAAGTATTGTCAGGACCATTTTAGTCAAGGAGCTGGCTCAGACTGGCTTTGTAGGTTAATTACTGAGGAACTGCTTCATTTCTCCATTGTATTTCATTACTGTAATATAACACTCTATTATATACTGTAAGAATTCAAACTTTCGGATGTTTGGACTCTCTGCAACAGTGGTTTTCTCACTTATACAGTTGTATGTTTGTTAATAATATTAAAAGAATTTTTCCATTTAATTTTCTAATATAAACATTTTTTTCTTTTTTTTTTGCAAACCAGACCAAGAGAAAGAGGTAAACCAGTGTCTCAGAATTGATTTCAGTGTTTGAAATTTTCACTGCAATGGACTTGATTGGCTCGGGATGGGCTCGGGACCAAAATACTGTTCTCAAAAATTTTGATCTGACTTTTGACCAAAATGATGGAAATTAGAACTGTATTTGGTATTTGAATGATCCCAACTCAGCTTCCTAAGCAATCTCAAGATATTCAATGTTATCTATAATGTCCAAAATGCTGCCCCTTCACTCTGATACCTTCTCACTGGCTGCCTGTCAACAACTGAATAATGGTCTAATTAATCAGCATCATTTTAATAATCAAATAATCTTTTTTTTTTTAAACTTAGAATTCTCCAAATCCTCTCATTTCACCCTCTCAAAAATAACTATTCATTGATTTGTTTTAAATTCTTAAGGGAAGGAGACTGATTTTATATATATATATATATATATATATATATATATATATATATATATATATATATATATATATATATAAAAGGACATTTGCAAATGTCTGCTTTGTAAAACAATGTTGAACAGTAACAGACTTGGTTTCATCTCCTTTCGTATTATATTAGTTGATTGTTGTAGTTTTTTTTTTTTTAGTTTTTTTTAATTATTAAAGAATCATCAACAATAAATAACAAAGAACGAAAAATGTATTAATGAACAGGAGTAGTGAAAAATTATTTTGAGAAACACTTTCCTGCTATTTTATTTTTTCCTGATTATCCACCTATTCAATGGAATAATCAATAGAATAATTGATTCTAAAGTATTGGCTAGTGGCAGTTTGCACAAATATTTATATATATATATATATATATATATATATATATATATATATATATATATATATATATATATATATATATATATATATATTCCATCCTCACATTTAGTATCCCTAGCAAACGAAGTTTTCATGTCCATGTAAATTGCTAGGAATTATTTCAATGAGTAATATAATTCTGAATAAGACACTATTGGCCTGAAAACCTGAGGCTCACTGGCGAGTGCCTAGTGATCAGGTTACATGGGTCTTCTTTCTCATGGGCTCACCACCTGTGGGAGGGGCCATAGGGGTCGGGTGCAGTGTGAGCCTTGGCGCTTCGATCCCCGTCTACAGAAGCTAGCTCTTGGGACATAGAATATCACCTCTCTGGCAGGGAAGGAGCCTGAGCTGGAGTGTGAGGCCGAGAAGTGCCGACTAGATATTGAGAGTGAGAGGTGCAGAGCAAGTGTGGGCATACTTTTTGCCCCCCAGCTCAGCGCCTGTACCCACCCTTTTTGGAGTCCTTGGACGGTGTGCTGGAGAGCGCTCCCTCTGGGGCATCCCTCCTTTTGCTCATTTTTCCTTGTTTTGGACACTTGGGTGAAGAGAGGGGTGGAGCTGTCAACTGACCACCACCTGGTGGTGTGTTTGCTCCAATGGTGGGTGAGGATGCTGGTCAGACCTGGCAGGCCCAAATGTATCGTAAGGGTCTGCCCGGGAACGTCTGGCAGAGTCCCCTGTCAGAAGAAGTTTCAACATCCACCTCCGATTTCTCCCACGCCCCTAACCTTGAGCAACCATACACGGCACCCCAGCAGCCGCAGCTTCCCAAGCAGCCAGTCACGACGCCGCTGCAGCTTCCCGAGCAACCAGTCACGCCGCCGCCGTGGCTTCCCTAGCAGCCAATCACGTCGCCGCTGCAGCTTCCCAAGCAGACGGTCATGGCACTGCAGCCACCTCCAGAGCCGCCAGCCATGGCTCAGTTGCAGCTGTCTCCAGAGGCACCAGTCAAGGCCCCGCCGCAGCTTCCTGAGCTGCCTGCCATGGCACTGCAGTCACAGCTTCCTGACCCACCTGCCACGGCACTGCCGCAGTCTCTTGAGCCTACACCACAGCAGCCAGTCAGCCGCTGACTGTTGCCTCCTCCCCAGGTCAGTTTTATAAACTCACTGCTGTATGTGACATGCCCCCAGAGGCCGGTCCCAGTCGGCATCCAGCCAACGCCTCCCGGATCTTCGCCAGTTGTCGGTGTCAAGCCGCCGCCGCCCGGTTCCTCCTCCGCTGGCATCTAGCTGATGCTGCCTGGTTCTCCACCCAAAACCTGACATCAGCCAGTCTGCAGCGGTACCTGGTCCTGAAAGTTGCCTCTCTTCTGGCATCGTGGACGCCCTCCGGACTCGCCCCGGCAGGTTCACCTCATCTGGCGTTCTGGGCGCTCTCCAGACTCGCTCCACTGGGCTCATCGGGCCTAGCGCCCGGTCCTCTAGGCCCTACACCTCGGGCGTACCCCGGTCTGTGCCTGTGGCATTTTTTGACGTTTTCTGTTGGATTTTTTCGGGTTTTGTGTAAACAACAAACATTTTTTTTGTTTCTAACCCCCTTTTGAACAGTTTTTAATGGCATCTCAAAATTAGGTAAACGAGTGATGATCTCAGTTAAAATTTGACTAAAAAGTAATAACGGCCTTCCGACAGAAACTAGAGGTACAATTCATCCCATGATTGAACTGGGTTTGACACCCCTCTTTTAATCAGAATACGAATAGATGAATGTTTCTTTTTTTGGAAATCCAGTCAAAATGATGCAATGTGGGGCGCAATTCCCAACTTAAGACTTACAATATTTTAGAAGCTAACATTTCAAGTATGACATGAATTATGATGTATCATTAATCGCAGTGTTTATATTCTGAGTAAAACTGATGATTTAAAAGAAACATAAAAAAAACACACATTAACAAGCTAACAGTTCAGTGAATGGTTCATGAATGAACAGTTTCCCTTTAAAGCAAGGGTTCTCAAAGTGGGCTCAACGGACCCCTGGTGTCTGCGGCCTGACTGCAGGGGTCCGTGAAATAATTTGGGTGTTTTGGAACTGATTTATTTGATCTTTTAACAGTTACAGATTTGTGCCTTGTTTGGCTTATTCTTTGTTTGTTAGCCCCACTTCTGGCGCATGTTGTTTTTTTTGTTGGAATGTTGTCATTTATGCTAATATGCCCAAAATTAGTCATTTGTTGGTCCAACTTGTGACTGTTGACAGTTATCTTCAGCATGTTATATTGTGTTGCCTTGTATACGTTTAGCTCATTTGTATTTCATCTTGGTAAATGTTAGCAAATGCAAATGTTTTGCATTGATATTCATACTTGTTTGCATGTGATTAATGCCTTGCATTGAAAGGAATATTTGTAATTCAGTTATGCAGGGTCAGGCAAAATGATCTGACATATTTGTAGGTTTAATAAAAGACAAACAAGATAAAGAAACAAAAAAGTGTTTTTATTTTCAAAAAGCTCTTACTGCTACCACATTTTCTGGAGTTCTGGGAGTGCAAGGCCGGCACCTTGATTTTCATTTCATTACAGATCCAGTAGCTCTGAAGCTGGTAACCCATAACAAGATTGTGTTACGAGCTTGGACTGGATCACGTCTACCAAGTCTGAAGTGCAAACAGAACGCTCATGTTGCAGTTAAAGAAATGTTTGTTTTGATAAACTTTTCCACAATGAAAGTGCGATGTTCACCAGTCCAATTCATTACATCAATTGAAAAAGAAACAAAAAATAATGGCACTATTCAAAAACAAAACAAAAAGGCATTATATGAAAAAATGGCTTTTCAAAATTAAAACCCTTTTTATTTATTTATTTGTTTACTTTATTTGTTTTTATTAAACCTACAAATGTGTCAGATCATATGATATCATGTGTCAGATCGTTTGTCATAAAGAGGTGTACAATTTGCATTTTATATTTTCTAAACTTTAGTATCGCTGAAAAATAACAAATATATTTGGTGTCAAATTGAATATGTTGCTGAATAAAAAGGGTACTTATGTTTGGCTTGATTTTTGTGTTTGTTTGTTTGTTTTGTTCCCGCAAACATTTGCAATGGGGATACTTGGAAAATTTGCTTTCTAAAGGTCCCTGACTCCAAAAAGTTTGAGAACCCTTGCTTTAAAAACCCAAATGTCCCATTGCTATATAATGAACATCAGTTTAGGGCTGAATCTGTCGCCATTATCCCAAATGTGACGTCAGTCAATGTGAATTGAACTGCAAGCAAAGCTCTTTCAATCAGCTTTAGAGAAGCTTTTTGCTATCCTGCTGGCAAACAAATACAAACAGACTGTCCAACAGAGAAAAATTAACTCACCATCTAGATATCAACAAAGGTATATTCACACATACTGTATAAATTATGTTTTGGTTTGTTTATGATCATTTTAACAATATCTCATTTGATGTTGATAAATAAACTATCCGTACAGTATCAGATTCAGATTCAGATGTATTCTTTTGTGACATTCACACATTCTTTCCACCCATACCTGCATTCACACTTGGTATTCTACATGTGGTGATTAGTCAATCACGTAAACTTTGAGGAGTTAAAAGCCAGTAGATGAAAGAATGACAATGGAGCCCGGCGTAAGCTAAAGCCTGTGAACAAACATTGCTATATCGTCCTAACAACAGCAAAGTGCCCTGACACTGACATGCTGCTATGTGCTAAAAAGAAAGGAGGGAGTGATCTTTGCAAATTGAAATGACTTTGTTATCCTGGTTGAGGTCAGATGAAGAATACCCTCCTTGTTGGCTTTCCCTGTTCAGGTTGCATCTGGGGTGATGTGAAAGGCAATAGTATTTCCTTCTCTTACTGAAAGGGTGTTAGTGCAAGGCAAACGTGAGAAAAAAAACAAACAAACTTACAACTGCAAATTTTTTGTAAATGAACAAATGATTGATGATGTAATAATATAATTATTCTAAGAAGAACAGCAACAAACATTTTCATCTCAATTAAGTAGAAGAAAAATTTTACATCTCAGTTAAGCAATATTAATGGGCTATAATTGTTCCATCCATCCATCCGTAGCGGTTTATCCACACCAGGGTCGTTGGCTTGCTGTTGCCTATCCCAGCCGTCTTAGGGCTGTAGGCGGGGGACATCTGGGTCTGATGGCCAGTCAATCATAGGGCACACAAGACAAACAACCATTCACACTCACAATCACACATAAGGGCACTCTGGAGTGTCCAATACATATAACATGCATGTTTTTAGAACGTGGGAGGAGACTGGAGTTTAAGACCCACGTGAGCACAGGGAGAACATGCAAACTCCAAACAAAAAATTATTTTGTTAATGTATTTGCATGTTTCTCTCATAAACCTTAAATATATTGTAGGTGGCTGCGTATTGCATTCTTGGAAATACATCAAGCAGTGTGTAATTTTTTCATTACACTTTAAATCCATTATGACAGTTATTCAGTGAATATTTTTATATGTTGCAAAAATTTACAGCTTTGAAAGTGTCACATTACACATTCTATTAAAATTAACATGATAGGATGTGGAGTACTTTCTCGTTAGCCTTATTAGTACTTCCGCCAGCCTTAGAAAGGCGTGCAGAGAAGAAAAAAAAAATTGTCAAGAACAACGCACACTACAACACAGTATTTGTTTTTTTTAACACTGTACAATTAACAGTGATTAACTTAATACTGAAGAGACAGTTATAAATGAAGTTGTCATTTTTTTTGTTTTTTTTATATTTGTATAACCAAAAATGTACTTATTTATATGATGGCTTTTTAAAATATTAATGTATTTTTTAAATAAAGGTCTTACAATAGTGGCTGTTGCACTACGGCATGTATTCTAAGCATTTTTTTATACTGTATGTACTAAAACAAATTTTAGGTGGGAGAGGGAGGGAGATTCCACGTCAGGGGGATTTCTACATCATCATCACTTTCAGAGGCCTTTGAATGTTTGTATTATTGTTTACCTGTTTTATAAAATAAAAGATAAGTTGCAAAAGAAGTGGAACACAAAGCCACATCCCGTGGGAAACCCTGAAAGCCCAAATTGGGTCAATTCTGGGTGGGTCACAGACGGCCTTGAACAATTACCTTAAATTTTTAATGTGAGCCCAATGTTGGACTTGTCTTTTGATTAAAATGTTCTTAATCATTTTCTTTGTGTTTTTTAAAAAAAACACTATAAGTTATGCTATAAAAAAAAAGATTTGCATAAATCTTTATTTTAAATCCCGCAGTTTGCCTGGCTGGTTTACCTGTAATTGAAAAACTGTTCTTAGTGAAATCAATCTTCCAAAGCAAAACTGATTAAAATCCAAGCACTAGCAAACAAGAATTTATTATCAGTATTTTGTTGCACATTTAAATAAATATTTCATCCTGAAACTTGTTTTACACATCAAATATAATAGACATTTTTTATGTATAAAAACAGACATACAAGGGGGCAAAGCACAAGAAGGTTGGGGGGGATAAGTTCAAGGTTTCTTTCGAACGCCTTTTGTGCCCAAAAACACGGTCAGTGTAAGAGATATGTTATAATCAAATATAGTTGCCTTTGTTACACCAGATTCCCCAGAATTTTCCTTTGTTTGAATTGTGTCATCACAGTATTTTCTTCTCTATGTAGTCTGGAAAAGGGGCAACCCAAGATATGTAGTCTGGAAATCTGCCAGTGTCACCACAGGAACATGGTCCGTGGTTATGAACTTCACTCCAAAGAGAAATGTGATTCTAAAAGTTCAATATGTTCAAGTTCTCTTGAGCAGCGGGTAAGAGTGTACAAAAAAGACCCCAATAGCAAAACAGAGCTTTAAGAAAATCATTCTACACTCTCTCACTCTGTCAACAATAAGTCCTTGAGTTTTGTGTATCTAAAAAAATATAAGTTTTCATTTTTGATTTTCCAGTCAAGAATTAAAAAACTGATGTACAAAAATAGAGTTCTCATTTGTCTCATTTTTGTCTTTTTACAGTCTTTCACTCAAAAAATGATACAACTACATATTAAGATATAGTGTTGCTCAGGTAACAGGAGCAGTAAAGAGCAATGATGAATTGATCAGTCTGTTTCTCTTCTGCCTCATCATCTTTTTTCGACTCAATTCCTCAGCGCTCTGATGTGTACTGTGTACGTTTAGTCCTTTGATTAAAAGGGTAGTGAATGAAGCCAAATGGTCGGTGGTGGCTGGGATGTGCAGCCTGCTGACCCCTTGGTAGTCTCTTCATAAAATGGACCTCACGCTGATGCTGCCGTGTCCGTGAGCCTTTTCTTGGCCGTCCTCGACGGGTGAAGGCCATATACCATCCCTCGTACCGGGCATTCCTCAGTGCAGTGTAGTTGTTCTCCAACACAATCTCGGTGAAGATGCAGTCACGGCCTTGTCCATTTTTCTGCAAAACCCAACATCACAGTAACGCACACATGGTTTTTGCTTCCTTCGAAATAAAATGACAAAATATGAACTTGCATGCTCACAGAGATCTTGAAGCCTCATATTATATACATTACAAATGCGGAGGTAAATAGGGATGTTCAGTTACCAACTGGTGATAATTCACTGAGGGGGATGGAGGCAAGAAGGGGCAGCAGACTGAACATTTATGCTCTAAATATTTAAGAATGAGTATGATGAACAGGTATGTCCAAAATACTCGTTGTGTTGTATCTTTTTACACAAAAACTCATGGGGCGTGGACATGCTGTAATTGAGATATGGACAGATGGTATTCGAGGCAGGGTGCTAGGTGGGTGTGTACACAGGGCAGTGTGTTTATGTGTGTGCTGAGAAGGCTGGGGATGAAAGGGTAAAATTTGACATATAATATTCTCGCCTTACAGATATTCTATAGAACTGTTTTTGATATCATGACATTGTTACATGTTAAGTGAATATGTTGCTTATTCTTATCTAAATATCTTGCACCTTTGACGCTGTTCCTGTAAGGAAATATTGTTATGGAAATAGTTAACTCACACGATAGTAACACCTCTCACCTTCCCAATGAGCTTCCCCCTTTTGTTCATGCAAATGTAGAGGCCGGTCTCGGCACCCTTGATGCGCACACGGCTTCCAAATGTGTCTGTCTCCACAATTAGTTTCGCTGAAAAAGAGAGAAAAGGTCACCATTGGCAAATGTACTGTAGGTCTGTTGACATAGTATAATGAGAAAGCATGAATGATGATCTAACACACTTTTAATCATATTTCTCATATCCGCCTCATGTGACCTGCGTAATTGACTGAACTGATTCATAACATATGCCAAGACTCAAAATACACACAGATACACACACACATACACACACACCCCTACACACACGCACACATACACACATTTATACAATAGATAGATAGATAGATAGATAGATAGATAGATAGATAGATAGATAGATAGATAGATAGATAGATAGATAGACATGAAAAATACATGAAAAACTTGCCCAAATGAAAAATATGTAAATACATATTTCTCGGTACATTTATGACAAACAAGATCTGAAAATAAGCGTTTTCAAGTGAGCAACTAAACTGAGAGGAGATTGTGGGCAAAGCATGAAACGCGTGCCAGTTTGTTCATCTCTAAGCATATCGGGAGCATTAGCAGTCACAAACATTATTTGGAACAGTATACACAGTATTTTCATTCATTTACATGTATGTTATAATATTTGTGTGTGAATTAATTTGGAGTTTGCTTTGTTTTATTTTATTTTGGTTTGTGGACATTCTCAAGGTTGGTATTGTGTTGATTACCAACCATTTGCTTTCTGTTCTTGTATTAATATTAGTTCCTGGTTCGTGTTAATTCGAATAGTCGTTGTGTAGTTGCTGCTATATTAATCGATCAACAACACCTGCCGCACAGGAATATGTATCATATGATTGGGACCCGCGATAGGGAAAAGCCTAAAAACCCTAACCCTTACACATTTACCAGATCTGTGACAGTCAAACTCCATTCGTTAACAGCGGAGTGAAACGTTGCATTTACAAATTTGTCCATCACACAAGTTAACAAAAGGAGACAAAGACTGCTTTCAATGAGGACGGAACAGTTGACTTTCCTCCTTTGTATGGTAACGTCAAAGCACAACCCGCCTCGGACGTTGCTTCTGAATTTTAGCTCTCGAGCAAATGAAAACAACAACAAGAGACATACTGTAGTGAAAAGTAAATGAGGGACAGAGGTGGAGCGGACAAGCTGTGAGTTTGTGTAAGTGTGAGTGGCTACGCACTAGATTTGATGGATGCAGTGGCAGTCCGTGCGTTTCACACTTAGGCCTTTAGTGATTCGGCCCCCACAGAAGCACACGTACATATTACTGGGCTACACAGGCTATTTTCCGGAGCATTTAAATATCAATAAACCCGCATCATCAGTTGAAACTTATCATTTTACGTGATACTACCAGAACTTGAAATAATGAAAAATAATATTAAATTATTGATCATCAAAGTTTTATGAAGTCCACCAAGTATTATGTCAGTGCGGCATGTTGGTGACGGATGTGGGAAGGTGGATCCAAAATGCAGGGAGGCAGAATTACTCGCAGAAGCTGGGCAAAACAAGAAACACTAGAGCTACACTCAGCTGGAACACACACTCATGACAGGTGACAAAAATTACAATAACGACAGACACCAGGTAAAAACAATATGAACCCAAAAGCAAAATATGTCAAACTCCACAAAATAAAGCCACAACAGGAAAACCCCAGACAGAACGTGACACCAAAGCAGGCAAGGTTTAACAAGATTGCGCGCTTAATTACAAATCACACTTTAATATAAGAAAATCATTTTATTTCTTGACCACTAATTGAAGGTGAACAAAATGAAATTATGAAAACATATTAAACATGAAAAAAATAAATCAAATGCTCGACTCACCAAAATGTGTCTCCCACTTCTTTCAATACAAAATCCTTTCTTCTTTCTTTCCTCAGAAAGACTTCAATTACTTGCTTGTAGAGTTTCTGCGTTTCATTTCCAATAATAAATCTTTTTGCATTGACATGGTTGGTCCAATTTCCGATTTGTTCTTCTTCAGACATTGTGGGTTTAAAAAAAAAAAAAAAGCAAGTAGATTTGACTTTTCTGCTAAATGCCCGCAGGTCTAGCTTTGATGTACGCTAAGCCTCATAGTTGCCGTTAGCTTACAGTTGAGCAACATGTTATTTTCTTTTTATTTATTTATTTTTTTATCAATATATTATATATTACATGGTGGAGCATCCAGTCATGTCACGTTCAACGTGAAGCCTCTAGATGGCTCGATTGACTATTTCTACTATTAAGCATGAGCGCCACTGACATATTCATCTGCGCTTGCGCAGTAGCCCGTGCCATGTTGATGCGAATGCCCTACCTTCTGGCAAAGGCAGATTTCAGACAGCATAGCGACACAAGTTAGCTAAATTCTAATTGGCTAAAAACTAACAACTACAGCGCTGCAAGAAGCGTGACTAAATGGATATAAAATGACAGAAAAGAACAGAAAATGGAGAATATTTATAATAATATATATAATATAATAATATATATAATATATAATATATAATATATAATAATATATATAATATATATAATATATATATAATAATATATAATATATATAATATATATAATAATATATATAATATATATATATAATATATATATATATATATATATATATATTATATTATATTTTATATTATATATTATATTTATATATTTATACTATATTTATACAGTGGGCCCCCGTGTTACAAACTTAATCCGTTCAGCAGCTAGACTTGTAACTCGAATTGGCCGTTATACAACGGGCAATCCAAACCTATGTTAATTAGTGAATGCGTGCAACGCGTGCAAAAACCTTAGGTAAAAACATCACGACTTTATACACATATTAAAAATTAGTAACATAATCTACTGTACAGTCAAATTAAATAACATAAATATACAAAGGAAAAATGACATTTACCTTTGGGGCAACGTGACTTAAGCTGATGGTGGGTGGAGGCGGAGGGGAGCAGGGATGAACCCGCAGAATTTATTTTATTTTTTTCTTAAATGAGAACTTTTCTTAAACGAGAACATATCACCGACGATTTCCTCCTCTTTAATCCATAATAGAAGAAGTCTCTCCATTTTGTTGTTGACCGAGGTCCGTCCCCTGACAAGGAAAGTCTTGCCCTTAGAAGACTTGCTTGAGTGGTTACGGCCATACTCACTAGCAAGTTTAACTATGCGTGCGCCTCCATATTTTTTTATTATCTCCTGCTTCGTTTCTATTGTCATCATCCTCTTATACTTCTTCCTTTGCCGCCACTTGCAATTTTAGAAGCCATGTCTAACAGATAAAGTTTGCAAAGTCTTCACAACACACTGACCAGCTCATGCCATCAAGCTAGATGAGGGCGTTTGGCCAATAGCATATCGGCATTTCTGTGATTGACGTGACGCCGGCCAATAGCATATCCACATCTCCGTGACTGAGACCGTGACTGTGACCTTAATCGACCAATAGCATATCGGCATTTCCGTCACATGCGAGAAAAGTTATTTTAGTTGATGCTGCAAAGCGAAAAAAATAGTGCGGACACACTGACCGGCATGTTGGATGGTTCGTAAGATGAAAGGTTTGTGCGTAAGAGGGGGACAAGAAATACGCTGCGGTCCACGTCATAAGATGAAAAATACGTAAAACAGGGGGTTCGTAAACCGGGGGCCCACTGTACATATATATATATATATATATATATATATATATATATATATATATATATATATATATATATATATATATATATATATATATATACAGGTATATAGAAAAAGTACATGTAAAATGAAATTGACTTCTATTATAGATATCATAATTATTCAAGTTTATTATAATTATGATAATATCAGGTTATTTTAGGCTAGCAGAGAAGGCCTTGCTGGCCCTAACGCACCACCGCTGGATAGATGGCAGGATTGTTTTTTCAAAACATTTGAGATACAATGTTTTATGTATGTTTATCTTTATTTATGTTCTATTCATTTATGATCTAAAGACAATACGAAGTTATTGAATGTTTATTTATTAGACTCCTCTATATGACTAGGTCAGGAGTGTCAGGAGGTTTAATCTGGCCCGCACGATTATTTTGTGATGCATATAAAAAAAAAAGAATGGTCTAAAGAAGACAATTTTGAATGTTCCATCACTTATAGTATTACATGAATTGCAATATATTCCTAGTATTTATTTTAAGAGTAAAACATTGATGTTTTCAAATAAACTAGAAAAAAAACCCATAAAAGTAAAAATATTTATTCTTTATTTATATATTATTTATTCTATTTATTGTTCATATTACTAATATGCACCAATTGGAGCAGTGCTCCCAATTTTGTATTGTATTGTATTGTATCGTATTGTACATACGTTTACAGGGGGGTCCTCGACTTATGACGTGGATCCGTTGAGATGCGGTGTAAAGTTGCACCACCATACAAATAATAACAAAAAAAAGATAAAAAAATTACTCTATACATACTGTACTGTAAAGTATTATACTATTGTTCTACCCCTTTTTGCCCCCGTTTCGTCGGGTAAACTTTGCTCTTGCACCGCATTTTATTTTGTAGATAACTCTTGTTTTGAAGGGCCGAGCAACTGGAAAAGCGCAGCAGCCATTTTCGCCGGGGGTTATTCTGTAACAAGCAGTGCGGACGAACAAGTGATACCCACGGCCGGCAAAAATGGTTTAAGAAACGCCTAATAATATCTCATTTCACTTTGATCATGATGGCTTTTCTTTTCTGAAGAATCTGCCTTACGCTTTGGAGCTATAATGAAGGGCAAAAAGTTAAAAAAAACAACAAAAAAACGATCAAACACGGGAGAGAGAGAGAGAGAAAAAAAGACTGAGAGACGCCTAGAGCAGGGGTGTCCAAACTTTTTGCAAAGGGGCCCAGATTTGGTGTGTTAAAAATGTAGGGGGGCCAACCTTGGCTGGCGTTTTTTTACTCATAACAGCAATTAATTTAGATACATTTCAGCGAGCCGTTCTGTGTTTAACATTTGCATTTTTATTTTCATTTCAGCTATCTTAAGCATGAGTTTTAGTTAATTTGAAACATGCATATAAAAATTGAATAGACATTAAATATTGAAATTGAATATTCACTTAACTTCACTTTTTTTAACACTAACGTTTTTGTAACAGTTGAACAGAAGTAATAGTACTCTTGGGTGCGAATTACATTAGAAACAAACAAAAAAAAAATCTCACCACGTCAGTTTACTATTTATATAATTTTTTAACACAAAAACAGAGAAATGAACAAGTGATAGTCATACCAACAAGTGCAGGACTCATTTAAAATAAGGTCTGGCTCTATGGCAGTAGTATGGATGCGCAAGATGTCTTATAAGTGAGAGTCCGATAGCCGTGCCACACGGTTCTTATTTAAGGTCATAACCGAGAATATCTTCTCACAGGAATACGTCGACCCGAACAAGTTTCACATTTTCTTACCAAATGCTTGAATCTCTCGGAACTTGTCCTTATCCAGCTCCACACTGCAGCGCAACCTTCCTCCTTATGTTGATTGTCGCCATTTTAGAAAATTAGAGGCTCATACAGTCAATTACTCACATACTAATTTGCTGTTCCTAACTGAGCCTATAGATAGCAGCATTTAGCGCACGCAGGTAAAAGCGCTGCTGCCAAATGTATTAATTCTCCATGCGGGCCAGACGTTATTGATTTTATGAAGCAGGCCTCTTCCCGGATGGAAATTGACCATGGGCCTCATTTGGCCCCCGGGCCGGACTTTGGACATGTCTGCCGTAGAGTATCCATCCGTTGCATGCTAGAAACTAGTTTACAATTGTTAACGGCGCGCGTTCCTAACCTTGAAATACCATAAATCGAGATGTTGTAACCCGTGGACCCTTTATTGCAGAGCAGTTTTGTGAGCCAATTACTTAATTTGACTTACTTTCTAACTTCAGAGAATTTCTTGGAGCTTCTTATTAATAGTTATATGTTATTATTTACAATTGGGTTTTGTATTTATATGCTCAGCTTTCTTAATATCACACAGAGTTTGCAACAAATTATAATTTCTTATCTAAAAACAAATCGAAATTGCTTTAAAAACAATAACAACAATAATGATAATAAAGATATGATCTATTGCAGTGCTTCCCATGTATGGGTACAGACACTGCAGTGTGGTACATGGAAACATTTATATTTTAGTTTAAAGATGCTAAGTAACTATTCTCAGTCATTTCATAAACTTTGTCAAGAAAATGATGTGGGTGCTCAATGTTGTTTACCTGCCTCGTGCATTGCTTGTTGTTGTTTACCTGCCTCGGGCTTTAATTGCTTCTCAATTATTTTATACAAAGTCCACCCCCAAGGAAAGAGAAAACATTTTATGTCCCCCACTCCCCCAGTGCAGTAACTATAAATGATTATTGGTGAAAATTGTATAAATACTGTATATCTTTTTTTTTTTTTTTTACACGAACAAAGGAAAAGAGCAATTTCACTCACTAATTAACATTTTATGTATTTTACACAAATTACAGCGGTCCCAAAAAGAGTGCTTAAACTGTATCAAAGTGCCTGAAAAAGTCAATCCACATTCGAACTAGAAACAATTTTGACCAACTGACCCATTTAATGCTGAAAAACAAATAAATGAATAAACAATGAATACATGTAAATTGTTGTGGAATATCAAGACAAAATATCTTACTTAACTTGATGAAAAGGTATAGAAATAGAAGATTGTGCTGTTTTTTTTATAAATCACATGAATCATTAATGTGATTTAGAAAAAAAATGTTGAATTAAAAAGTTTTGAACTTCAGCACAATGAGAGCACCACTTTGCCACGTGGTGGTACACTACTCCCTCAGTCAGCGCAAGGGAGGGAAGAAATCTTGAATTATTTCCATCCACTTATCTATTTTCATAGCCGCTTATCCTCACGTGAGGCGCAGACGCGCTGCAGCCTGCTGGAGCCTACCCAAGCTGTGTGCCCTGAACTGGTTACCAGACAACCGCATGGCCCACACAACTACTCACACTCCTTAATGCACCCAAGGCCAATTTGGATTGTCCAATATACCTCCCAAGCATGTTTTGGGAATGTGGGAGGAAAGCGGAGTACCTGAAGAAAACCCACTCAGGCACGGGGGAGAACATGCAGTATCCAAACAGGAAGGCTGGAGCTTGAATCAAAACGACACCTCTGCACTGTTAGGCCGACGAACCATTCATTCACCATCCTGCATTTCATTTATTTTACGTAAATATTTTCAAGTTAACACACTACTTATTTTTAAATTAAAAATGATAATGCCTGAGAATTAAGATCAATTAAAAATAAGGAGACGAAAAACAATTATTTAAAAACTGAGGACCATTGTGAGAACAAATGACATAAGTGATATCCTAATTACTGTACATCAATATCCTAAATAGTTCTTACTATGTTAAAATATGTTTAATCTTATGGGCTGTGACTCCTTGCTGACACATGATGTACTACTTTTAATTCTTTTTCAGTTCAAATCAGTGCTTTTTTAAAGACCCCTCTCTAACTTGTGGTTCTCATAGCGAGGTCGTCCGTGGCCTGACTGCAGGGGGTCTGTGAAATCATTTGGGTTATTAATAAAAGAATATATATTTGCGTACATTTCATTTTATTTTACATTTAATTGTGAAAATATTCATGACTTTATAATAAAGCAATCAACTAGTTTAATATATCATTAAAACTAATAATTTTGAATTTTTTCAAAATGCGTTTTGTGGCTATTAATGCTTGCCAACAAGGCAATGAAGATAGCAAAGCTAAAGCGGCATTTTTTATTTCTTTACAATGCTGTTTTTGACTAAATAATAGGCAGAAACCTGTTAGGGGAAATTTTAACTGGTTTGTTTTAGGGAGGCATGCAATTTGCAATTTTCATTTTCTAAACTTCAGTATAGCTGAAAAGTAACAAATATACATATTGTCAAATTGAATTACTTAATGTGATTATGATTTTTTTTTAATGTTTTGTTTTGTTTCCACAAACATTTGCAGAGGGAGTCGTCAGAACATTTGCTTTCTTAAAGGGGTCCTTGTCTCCAAAAAGTTTGAGAACCTTTGCTCTAACTAATTTGCCTGATCATTTCGCTGTTCCTTGTTGGATATTCTCTGCTTTATAGTGGTTCCAGGCACATGTCTGTGAAAAACAAAGTCCATCATACAAGCACTTAATTCTGTGTGAACAACTTCGCTCTACCAATTTGAAATTTGCTTAGCAATTAGCATAACTTCTCTCCATCCAATCTCAGCATCGCTTGGTTAGAAGGATCAGAAGTGCAACTTATTCACGGACTCGGGCTGGAGTTCAAACTGACAGAAAACTTGTTTTAAACGAGCTCACATACCCTAATTTTTGATAATGTCAAATGACTACCAGGGATTAGTTCATTAGTTCAAAAACGAACTAAGTATATTAGTTCAAAAACCATTTAGAACAGTCAGTGGCTGCATGATGCTCTTAGTGATCCCATGTGCGAAGTTCACAATTTATAAGCTAAAGCGCTCATTTTGAGAATTGTGATGTGTACATATACAACAGAAACAGAAAAGCTTTTCAAAGTATTTCTTTTCCCTTCTTTATCCACACATACAACACACGAATCTGTGAAATCATTCCCATGGATTTATGCCTCCTGAAATTCCTTCAAAATGATATAACCAGGTGTCTTTCAATTTAAGGAGGCAGCCCCATCATCTCCATCAGAAATTTATTTTCAAATAAATCTGCATAAGTGAAACTTCACATTCATCTGTGTAGGCCAAAAAGTACAGTATTGCTAAGAAATGATGGGTGTTGGAGCCAAAAAGCTTTTTGTATATTCTAATTTGTTTATATTAAAGTTAAACAAATTGTCTGAAGACATGCCAATCTATGGTGGGTGGAACCATGGTTGCCATGGTTACATAAATACGTGCCAGTTGGTGATTGCACTCAGGTGCGATAGGGCAAGACGCAAACAGTTTGCGAACGTGCGAACGTGCGAACGTGAGTGGTCTTTAAGTTTGGTTTGTAACCCGAATTATTGTTTTGTCAAGATATTGAACGAAAAGGAATGTGGACGAAATAAACGGATTGGCATATCCAACGCAACGCAAAGAGACTATTGAAATTATTTGATTGACGCACGCGTCAAAACAAAACTTATCCAGTTGCCCTGCTGTCCAGCCTATAGGCAAAGGCTGTACAATGGGCTTCCCTGTATATGGATTGCTTTTAAACCAGATGGGGAAAAAGGTCTGGATTTATAAAGCTGAGTGAATTTGCAAAGAAATAGTTATGTTGGCAGGCCCTTTTTAGTTTTTTACACGCTTGGTATTTGAAAAAGAATCGTCTCATCATAACTGTACAAAATTTGAGTGATCCATGTTGTCTTAAAATTATGGTAGCTTTATTCCATGTTCAACTACTTGAGTGGTGGGGAATTAAACTGGAGGTAACCTGTGGAGCATAGTTGAACTGAATACAGATCTATTATCAAGACCCCAACATGTATTTCCTTTTGCCAATATAATTTTTCTAATCTGATAAATGTATGCCTGTGACCTTTGTGAGCATAAGCAGTTATGACAATGGATGGGTGAATTATTAGTTTGTGCAGGCCTATGCAGGCCACACTATGATTTTCACCTTCAACATGGTGTTGTGGGGGTATATATATTTTCAGTTATATTCATATTTTTATACGAGTCACGCTTCACTCCTCACACCCCCCTTGACACCTCTTACACTATCCTAAAATAACTAAAACTACAAGGGAATGTTCTGAAGAACCACTTGCACTTATTTGAATTCAGAAGATTTTTGGAGTAGAACTATGCAGGAAGCTTTTGGGCGGTTGCTGTAACCCTTAAATGGTTCTTCCAGATTTAGAGAATCTCTGGAGGATGTACAGCACCAACCCCAGTCAAAATTACTCTTTTTGAGCTTTTGCTTGTCCAAACTGAACAAATCCAAATGATGTAAAAGATCACCTGAAATTGTGACTAGTGAAATTTTCATTCATACTTATGTGTGAAATGTTATATGAATTACCCAGCTCAATGAGTAAAAGATGACAGAATGTGTCGCTATAGAAATAAAAAACAAAACAAAAAACTGTTCCATGCTGCCTTATTTCAATGATACTAAAGTGCAATATTGATCTTTATTCTGGTCTTTCATTTAAGAAATTAAAATTTGTCATTGAATGAATTTAAACGAAATCACTCTTTATATATATATATATATATATATATATATATATATATAACAAATTTGAAAATGTAAAATATGAATTTGATATGCTATGTTCATTCATTTGAAATTTCACTCATAGGGATCAATTCTAAATTTTAATAATTGTAAATTCTCTAACATCGGTCAAAAAACATCAAAATGCCTTTATAGGGACATGTGAACCTTACCGTGGGCATCTCCATCATCAGCCATTGCATTGATCTTCTTGTTAGGCAGGACCTGCACATGTTTGCCGCTGGTCCGACTGTATAGCTGGTAGATCCGGATCAACCTGCGGCTCACGCGGTCTGTCACTTTGCTCTGCTCGCTTACATGCTGCGTGAAATTAGGCGGGGACTGATTGGTTACCTGTCAAAAATTAGATGTCATCACAATCAGTAGGCTACGTGTATATCTATCGATCGATCGATCGATCGATCGATCGATCGATCGATCTATCTATCTATCTATCTATCTATCTATCTATCTATCTATCTATCTATCTATCTATCTATCTATCCATCTATCTATCTATCTATCTATCTATCTATCTATCTATCTATCTATCTATCTTAATTAAGAGCGTATTCAAATCGGTGGGCCGTCCGTTCAGCTGCAGATTTCACATAATATTCAAATCCAATTGGATGCGGGTCACAGATCATTTATTTTAAATTGAAGTCCCTGAATGAATATCCCTAAAAAAAATAAATAAATACACACACACACACACACACACACACACACACACCCGCACGCCCATGTGTGTGTGTGTGTGTGTGTGTATATATATATATATATATATATATATATATATATATATATATATATATATATATATATATATATATATATATGCAGAGCGTATAAATAAAAATAAAAATACATGCAACTTACCTGCGCGTAGAAGAAGAAAGCGTAAAAGTGTATAAACCTGTAAATATTACGAATGAGATTTAGTCAGCGGTTTGGAACACATGACAATAATTTTGAAAAAGAGCAGGTACTCACACGTAGCTGCATCTATTGGTGAGTCGCATATTGGATGTAGGAGAAAAGCTCTTTCAGGAAATTTGAAGGAATTTTCAGTGCTGTCAGTCGAGACGTTCTTGTAGGAAATCGATCGATCAAGCTCCAGGTGAGCTGATCCAAATCCAGAAAAGTCAGGGGTACTGGCAGGGGCTCACAGACCCACAGCAGACTTGTTTTTTTACCATATCAAAGTCAAACGGACATAGTCCGCTGATGCTCAATTGAGCACATCCGATAGTTGATTAATGACTTCAACTGGTCGTTTAAAATAGTATGTTGGGAAAAGTTCACTTGCAGAAGCAGAAATGTTTGTTGAATTGTTGTAAAAGTCGCGGCATGGTTGAGTGGATATATTTTGAACTTTTAAAACCAGAAAGTCTTATAGAAATAAATCCGATTATTTATTTATTATGATTTTTTTTTTTTTTTTTGCAATCCCCGTACGCGAAGGTCCTCCCCGTTCCAGGTGTGAGCGATCCTGCGCCGGCTCGGTCCCGTCACAAGTTTCGGAGAGACTCGAGGACCTAGATCCACTTGGCTGTGGTCGAAATGCACGCGGAACGCTCCTTCTCCACAATCTTTGCTCCCATCCCACACGCTGTCAGGCGTCTCACTCGGCGTTCCTCCCGGTTAAAATGTCAGGCGATCCGCTAAGAGCAAGCCCCTTTTTTCTTCAGAACAAAAGCAGACACCCCCCCCCCCCCCCCCCCCCCACGCCAAACCCTCCCACCCCCTTTGATTTGAAACATCTCTTTACCTGAGAGAAATGCCCAAGTCTCATGAGAGACTGCGAGGGAGTATAGGGGGGCATTTACTCCACGGGATGCCAATGCCGACCCGAACCCTGTGCGAACACCATCCCAAGGCCGTCCCGATCCATAAGCAATGCACCCCGTTTGGCCCTGCGCACCCGTCATCGCTTCTCTATAGTTTCGGGATGCTGAAATGCTCCCTTTTGTGTATTGATAAAGCAACGTGTCAGACATTAAAAGGATTACAAAAGATTAGGGCGTTTAAAAGACACTTCTTTCATTTGTAAATGCGGCGAAGAGAAGAAACTAACAGACTTGTTGATAATTTGCTGACAATAAACAAGGAATTTAATTACGATTCAATCTGACGCGCGATTACTAACTGCGATTTGCCCTCCCCACGCCCAAATTGGTTTCATGTATACGAATCATCAGTTTTTTTTCCCTTGCACACCATAATTAGCTTGGCCACCACGCAGACGCCGTTATCTGTATAGCTATAGGTGAAACTGCGCTTCAATCACAGTCAGGATTTGTCATTCAATCAGCCAAATTTGAACTTTGCATCATCACCGAGCATCATTCTGAGCTGCCACCAAAAAAGCAATACATGCACCAACATACAGAGCTTGATCAAACGTCAGCAGTGAGAAATGGAACAAAATCAAGAGCACAGAACTATCTGAAAGAACGTTCAATTTTCTACATGATTCGTTCAAACAGGACGAACATCGCTTGTTTTTTTTTTGGCTCTCTGCCAGACACATCCCAGTGAGACTATTTTGAGCAGGGTGGCCACCAGTGGGGGCTGGTGAGAGGAGAACCTGATGTGCAATTGTGCCTCTGTGGTCCTGACGGTCTGAAGTGGTGTGACCAAACAATGAATGATTGCTGTAGTGATTCTGCCGTCCTCACCGAAAGCTTTTTTTTTTTTTTTTTTAGTTCACCAGGTTATTTTGTTTTCCGTTACATACAACTGTCTGTTCAGGTAGAATGAACATGTTCTCTGAAAAATGAGTTAGCTTAGAATTTTGATCAGTTGTTTGGGTAACTCAAACAGTGTTTAGGATTTTTTTCATGAGATTCCTTAAAAGAGAAGTCAACCACCAAAAATGATTGCCCATTCCATGTTCCATGTGCCCCCACTAGTCTAAATATGGTGTTCTGACTAATATTGCATTTGTGGAATATCAGTTAAGCAGCACAATCCACCCGCTTTTATCTGTCTTAAAGGGTGGCCATTTTATCACTTGCTGTTGACTTGTCAAAATTTGTCTTTACAATAATATGTACTGTGCGGCCCCACAAGTTTGAACACTGTGTTCTGGTTGAAACTGTTTGTGAAGCAACAAAATCCACCATTTTTTTTTTTTTTTTATCCCTCTTTGGGCTGGCAATTTTGCAACTTGCTGTCAGCAGTTACAAAGAGCTCATCTTACAAGCATCCCATGGCTAAACACAGAAAACAGCTAAGTGTGAACCTAGATCGACATGATTTTCAGTAGGCAGCAAGTGGCAAAAAAAACCCTCTAAGAGAGATAAAAATGACTCGATATTGCTGCTCAATCAATATTTCACAGATGGATTTATTTTTCAGAATACTGTTTAGCCTAGTAGGACTGCATGGAACATGTTATTCTCAAGAACATTTTCTAGTTATAGTTATATAGTTGTACAGCAGTGCTTCTAAAATAGATTTTGCTTGCCCCCCCCCCAACGGAAAGAGAAAACATTTCTTGCCACCCCACTTGCCAAGCCGACCATAAATAAGGTTATTATCTAATTAAATTGTATAAGCATACTGAAATTTTATCCTTTTTAACACTGTCAAAACAAAACAAAAACAATATAAACCAACTTTCAACAACTGTTAACTACTTTTTTTTTTTTACAGCATTTAAAAAGATCAGCAGAAAAATACCTAAGTGCATTGAAGTGCCTGAAAAGAAAATGGCAATTCTTCTTTCATCACATCTACACTTCACATGGCAAAACAAATTCTTTTCCCTGGGGTTATCGCAATGGGGCCTGCTCCACTATCCAAAAGGGACAGGTGCACAGAAACATTTTGTTATATCTATTTTTGTCTTTTTTTACATTTCCACTAAAATTAGGTAATGGTAATGCAACCTGTTTCCCTGCATGCCTAGCTGCATTTGTAAATAGTTGAGGTCTTTTGACAGCTTTGGTTTTTGCTAATTACGATACATGTTTTAGGATTAATATTATTTATTGTTCGTTCTCCTGTTGTGTTTTTTTAAACTTACTTCTTGTAAACAATTATTTTCAAAACATTGATTTTATTTATAGTAAATGGATGGATACAGCCATTCTTGAGGATTTTAAGCATGTTAGATTTATTCATGCTGAATAGATGATGCAATTGTGATCAAATTCAAAATAAATATGTATTAGCAGATTTTAAACAATTCTTTGTTTCATTGACATGTAATAAGTCAATATAAAACAAAATTTATTGGACTTTTAAAGATCGCTTTTAAGTAAGCTAATTCAAATGTTTGGAATTTTTATATGCCAATGAATTCCAAAAATTACAAAAAGTTAATTAAAATGATTTTAAAATTAATTCAAAAGGATTCTGTAAATGTCGACACAATTACTAAAACACACTCTTCCCACAAGCATGCATTCCAAATAAATGTAATTTCCCTCACAATCCATGTTTCTTAACCTTACCAAGGAATTTTGCGTATAGTATGTGAGAATGATTGTTTTCTGTTTCAGGATGACTCTGCTGTGGTTTACACAAAAAGGTTCATAGATGGATGACTGGCTGGAGGTGTTTGGCGTTGAATAACTCAAATGGCTGATGGAATGAGCTAGACTTGACTATTTGAACTCAAAGTAAGATTATGAACCAGACAAGCCACTTGTCTAGAATGAGTGATGTTTGACCCCACAAATTCAATTTGTCTGTTTTCACAGACATACACTTTCAAGGGGGGAGGCCAACTCCACATTTAGATATTATGATACAGTTTCATTAATGTATTTAGGTACATGTATCTTTAGATCTTTAGGTATGCCTCTGTCTATCGTGGTACAGTATAGTTGACATTAAACCACTGTATGAGACATTTGGTGGGTGTGTCAATTTAAGATTAAAACTGTATGCGTGCATGTGTGTGTGTGTGAGGGAGAGAGAGAGATGAGCAGCAGGTAGCTGCCACTCTGTAGCTTTGCTCAGGGTCTAGCTGCCCTCCCCTTAACCCCCAGAGCCCCTGCATCCATCAGCAGCCTGGCAGGGGGCGTATGCCCTTCCCCCCGGCTACTGCTCTCCGGCTACCTTACAGTCTCTTTCCACACATGACCAGGTTCCACCAGCAGAGTTATGGAAATAAATTATTGAATCATTCATATTTGACAGACAAAACAGAAAACAAAGAATCATCCACCATCCAGTGAGGTTTCGATAGAACAAGTATAAACGAAGACATCATGTGCACAATTATGGGTGATTTCAATATTCATATGAACTCCCCACTAGAGCCACTTACTGTAGCTTTCCAATCAATAATCGATGCATTTGGTTTTACACAAATAATAAAAGCAGCAACACACCAGAATGGTAATATCTTAGACTTAGTGCTAACCCATGGCCTAACTGCCTCAAACGTCACAATTCTGCCGCGTTCTAACGTTATGTCTGATCATTACCTTATAACATTTGAAGTCCTAGCTCAGTGTGGTCTTGTTGTCCACAACCAAGGCTTTAAGAGCCGTGATATTAATTCTTTAACCACTGCTGCACTTTATGAATTACTACCTTCCGCAACAGCTGCCTTTCCGTCTTTCACTGGCTCAGTCGATAATCTCGCGAATGATTTTAATTCGGTTCTTTTAAAGTCCCTTAACTCTATTGCGCCGCTGAAACTTAAAACTCGTCCGAAGCGGCACACTCCGTGGTTTACGGAGGAAACGCGTATGTGTAAATTGTTAAGTAGACAACTTGAGCGTAAATGGCGAACAACTAAACTCGAGGTTTTCCGTCAGGCCTGGTGCGATAGCTTGCTGAAATACAAAGAGGCTCTTAGGTTAGCAAAAACCAATCACTTTTCCAAAATGATTAGTCTTAATAAAAACAACCCAAAGTATTTATTTGAGACTGTAGCGCAGCTAACACAGCAGCAGCAGATTAATCATAATTCCCTCCATTCAGCACACGATTTCATGCAATTCTTTACTCAGCGGATTCAGCTAATAAGGGAAGAAATAAAAAAGGCAGCGCCGCTCACCACCTCGACTATGAGTGTTGATGCTAGTTCGGACAATCAGGTTCATGAAAGTCTGGCTACCCTGTCCCAGTTTGATTTAGTATCCCTGGAGTGTCTTACACAACTAGTTAATGCAGCAAAGCCGACGTCCTGCATGCTCGACCCGCTTCCAGGCAAACTCGTCAAAGATTTATTCCCGGTCTTAGGGTCATCTGTCTTGAATATTATCAACATGTCACTCTCCTCTGGCATTGTACCTGAGACTTTTAAGATGGCTGTCATTCAACCATTACTTAAGAAACCTCACCTAGATCCTGAAGATCTCGCTAACTATAGGCCAGTGTCACACCTTCCGTTTATCGCCAAAATTCTTGAGAAAGTTGTAGCACGACAGCTTAGCGATTTTATGATAGACAACAATAGATTTGAACTCCTTCAGTCAGGTTTTAGGGCCAACCACTCAACTGAGACAGCCCTAGTAAAAGTGACGAATGATCTTCTATTAGCCTTGGATTTCAACGTCTCATCAGTACTATTACTCCTTGATCTTAGTGCCGCATTTGACACTATTGATCATCATATTCTTATAGAACGTCTTAGATCATGTGTTGGTATCTCGGGATCAGCACTTTCTTGGTTCAGATCTTACATCCTGGGAAGGACGCATAGTGTTTCTTATGGTGATGCGATCTCTGAGTCTTTCTCCATCTCATGTGGTGTCCCGCAGGGGTCAGTACTTGGTCCCTTACTGTTCAACATCTACATGATTCCTCTCGGCGATATTATACGCAAACATGCTATTAGTTTTCATTGCTATGCTGATGATACCCAACTCTATATGCCCCTAGAAATAACGGATCCGTGCAAGTGCAGTAAACTGGAGGCTTGCCTTGCCGAGATTAAACAATGGATGTCTTCCAATTTTCTGCTTCTCAACCCTAATAAAACTGAGATGTTAGTTATTGGCCCTGCTCATCATCAGCACTTGCTTAAGAATACCACGCTGAACCTAGAAAACTGTATTATTTCCCAAAGTAGTTCTGCAAAAAATCTCGGCGTGATATTTGACTCCACTCTCTCCTTTCGAACACATATTAATAACATGACAAGAACGGCGTTTTTTCACCTCCGCAATATAGCTAAAATTCGCCCTATTCTTTCTCTTAGCGATGCAGAAACATTAATTCATGCATTTGTTACGTCGCGCCTAGACTATTGCAACATTTTGTTTTCTGGACTTCCCATGTCCTACATTAAAAGCCTGCAGTGTGTACAGAATGCAGCAGCGAGACTATTGACAAGGACGAGAAAGTTTGATCATATTACTCCGATTCTAGCTGACCTGCATTGGCTTCCAATACACGTGAGATGTGATTTTAAGGTGCTGTTAATTACTTATAAAATTCTACACGGTTTAGCTCCTTCCTATCTCGTCGACTTAGTATCACCTTATGTTCCGCCCCGACAACTTCGATCGCAAAATGCCGGTTTGCTATCGACCCCACGGGCTAAAAAGAAGTCTGCGGGATCAAGGGCATTTTCCATTCGCGCGCCAGTACTATGGAATGCCCTACCTATGGAAGTTCGCGCAGCCACCTCAGTAGAAATCTTTAAATCCCGACTAAAAACACATTTATATTCAAAAGCATTTAGTTAATTTAGCCTGTCTGTAGCCTTCTTCCTTTTTCTTTTTTCCTGCACCCCTCTTCCGGCTGGGGGAGGGGGCTAGCTAGATGGTGAGGGTTGACTTGACCGCCTCCATTGGGTCCTGCGTTGGTCGACCATCATGGGTTAGGAGTTCGGCCGTCTGCAGTCCACCTGGCTGGAATGTGGGATGGTTCCTGCCCAATGGCCTTGCCTGCTGTCAAGACATCACTGCACTATATAGCACATTATGTTTTCTGTAATTTATGTTGTTTCTGTGTCTGGTACATGCAGCATCCACTTCAACCTGTGGGCCTGAAAGGGGGCTCCTCCCACCTGTGGTCCCTTCTGGAGGTTTCTGATTTTCCCCTAATTTGGGGTTTTTGAGTTTTTCCTTCCCCTTCTGGGAGCTTTGACAGGGGATGCTGTTGTGTACCCTATACTGAAAAGATGTCTCTGTACGACCTCTTTTCATTCTGTGAAGCCCTTTGAGACTTCGGTGATTTAGGGCTATATAAATAAAATTTGATTGATTGATTGATTGATTGATATCCTAAGCACTAAAATCAACAACGTTGGACTCTCTATATTTTTTGAAAAAGCTCAGAAACCAAACACTATCATAAATGGTGTAGTTTTTGGTTTATTATAGTACAGAATGAATTAATAATGGTGAATGTGAAACATTATTACTACACATCAACTATTGCTCATGAATATTGAAACATTGTATAGTGGAAAAGGACAAATCACACATACAGTACACAAATAAGAACTAACTGTAAAGCAGGGGTGTCAAAGTCATTTTTATTGTGGGCCACATTGTAGTTATAATTTCTGTCGGAGGGCCGTTATGACTGTGAAGTCAAATAAATTTGAAATATAAGCGTCACACATTTACCGTATTTTCTGGACTATAAGTCGCAACGGTATATAAGCCGCAGCAGCAAAAACATATTACATATTACATACAAAAGAAAACCATATTTTGCCATGGATAAACCGCACTGGACTATAAGCCGCAGGTCATAATATCAGATATTTATGCAAAAAGATGGTATATGAAAGTTTTCTTTTTATCTATCTATCTATCTATCTATCTATCTATCTATCTATCTATCTATCTATCTATCTATCTATCTATCTATCTATCTATCTATCTATCTATATTTTTTTTTTAAATCATCTACCAACTGCAACATCCTCTCTTTAACAGCATTCTGTCTCCCATTGTTTAATTGATAGATGAATTTAGTGAACATTGCACACACTGCACCTAAGTAATATATACAATCATAATATTATAAATACAATCATATATACTGTATATTGTATATCAAACAGAAACTTTTATACAAGATCTTTATGCCGTCCTCACTCCGATGCGTCGGGTTTTTCGCCAGCTAGACGACTGGATAATGACGTTTCAAACAACCAGATTGTCTTTCCTTTTGCTCTGCTTTATTTGAACAATGGCCATAGACCATTACCCTCTTTAGGTCGCCTTAAAACGAGAAAAATAAAATCGCTAATGATACATAGCACCTCTCGAGCTAACAAACAAGTTGCACAATGAAAAAAATACTCTTCTTTCCGATGTCTCTAACGATAAACAAAACAGATGAACAGTATCATCATTTTGACAACTTGTGTACTTACGGACAATTCTCGTCCAAGGCAAAACAAAATTAGATCAACAATCCTTGAACATTAACCTATCATCTTTGCATGCTGTCACATTCATGTCTACTGAGAAAACAATATTTCGAAGTAACCAGAAGAGGGTGCTCTAAGTCTATGTACAAATCTTAAACGACAAAGGTGGTACTGCATTTTGAAGGGCAGAATAACCTTATTCAATTTAGACATTTTTTAAAAATATTTTTAATAATATAATTTAAAAAGCATTGATTCACATCTTTGCAGTTCTATTTCATAGTTGTTTCATAAACTGACACCTTGAGCAGATACGCACATTTGCTTGACTGGTGGGGAAAAAAGGGATTCAAATACAAAATAAGTTTTTGTACTGTGTCATGTCTTTAAAGGTTTACAATAAAATACAAAGTAAATGATTTGAATTGAGTGCAAAGCAGGGATCTCCAAACTCGGTCCTCATGGGCCGCTGCCCTGCATATTGGATCCTGATCATTTGAATCAGGTGTGTCGGGGAAAGAAACCTAGAAAACATGCAGAGCAGTGGCCTTCGAGGACCAAGTTTGCAATGCAATAGTAGTGTAATGCCTTATATTTCAAATGCAGACATACTGCAATGTAAATAATTACTTTGAAATCACAGTAATAAGTAATAAATAAGGCATTACAGCTTTGAAGTAACCTACACAACACTGGTTCCCTGATGTTAAAAAATGACATTGATTGTCCCACATGCCTATATTAATTTTTTTTTCTGAAGCAATATTTTCAGACTCTTTTTCTTATATTGTTAATAAATAGACATATCTTTTCTTTTATATTTTAGACACTTCTACATGTTGTGTTTGGGATAATGCACAGTGTAAATAATGTGGCCTTGTTTGTCATATGAAGGTCAGGGTGCAGGGCTGAGGACCCAAATGCAGCAAAGCTAGGAGGCAGGGAGTTCTTGGAAAAGGTCATTTAATGAAACACATGGTAAACAAGGCAAGCAAAATGTCCAAAATACAAAGTCCAAAAGAATGAAGTAATAAACCAAAATATTAAAAACAAATACAAATAAAGACGAAATAAACTTACAACAAAAAATTTGGTAAGACACATCACTCGGTAGTGGTTACGAGGTCCCGGGGCTTCAAAACCTGCGTCGAGTAATGGAGTGGGTAGTTCGGCGAGGCATGTGCTGAGTCTTGATTCGTTTGGAGGAGGGGCCGAAAGACTTGACTTACGAAGCCTCGCTGCAGCACATGACTGATTTCAGGAACTAGTTTGTGATTTAGAATAGCTTCATGCACCACCACCGCATCAGTCACTTGCAACACCTGCACCATTCTCATGGATAGGCATTCTTTCCTGGAGAGAAGTGTCCGTCTGCTAGAACAGAGTAGTTTGCTAATCGTAGATCAGGCAGACACAGCTGATAGTGCTGGCCTTAGCCCTCCCGCTAGTCCAGTCAGCATTATCCCTATGCCGCTAGCGTCGGCTAGTGCTGGTTGTCGCCTTACCTGCTAGTTTTGCTAGCATTAGTTCTAAGCAGCCTGCTGGCTGTGGTGAGCCTGTTCAGAGGCATAATTGTTTTATCGCCCTTGTTAGGCACAGTCCATTTCAGTCTACTGGCTCCCGCACATAAGTTATAGAGGACTCCATCACCGATGACATTAAACTTAAAACGCCAGCCACTGTAATGTGTATTCCTGGGTCCAGAGCACCCGACATTGAAGCTAGTCTTAGAGAGCTGGCACGCAAGAGGCCTAGACACCAGTATAGTGCAAACAATACTAGTTACTCAGACATAATGATAAATGTTGGCTTCAACGATACGAGAATGAGGCAGTCTGAGATTACAAAGAAGAAAATAGCTAAGACTTGCAATCTGGCTAGAAAGATGAGTCGGCATCAAGTAATTGTCTCTGGCCCTCTGCCTGCGAAAGGCAATGATGAGAGATTTAGCAGATTATTCTCGCTTAATCGGTGGATGGCTAGTTTCTGTAGACAGCAAGGTTTCCAGTTTGTCGATAATTGGCCCTTTTTCTGGGGCCGGCCAACCTGCTAAAGAAGGACAGCCTTCACCCTAACTGGGAAGGCGCCATCACTCTTTCTCGAAACATAGATTACTGTTTGAGCCTTCCATGACTTCTCACATTAGAACAGTGGTCCCCAACCTTTTGATCGCCACAGACCGGACAACGCCTTAGATTTGTATTGCGGACGGGGGGGGGGGGGGGGGGGGGGGGGGGGGGCTGCTCTAAAAACCACATCATCCTTCTCACTGTGTGTGTAATATCAACAGCGGCCAGAGGTGCCGCCAAAAAAAAACAAAGATCAAACGCAAACACAAATGTATGAACTGAAATTATGCTACGTGCACACCGAACGCCAAAATTCGCGTCACTACACTCATTCGCGGGGCTTCCTGCCGCTGTTATACTTTTTTGTCGTGTGAGGAGAGGGGACACATAAACTCATATGAGCAGACATGTGTCTTAACCTGGTGGAACCCAGGAACAGAACCAGATGGAACCCATAATGGGTAAACACAGTTGTGGCCTACAGTACATGGGTCACATGAAGTTCACACAGCTAGAACCCAGTTAAGGCCCTTTCAGATGCTAGTTCAAGCCCTTATAAGCAAAACCACTTGAGGAAGACATTGGTCGGACATAACATTGCCCCTTAAGAACTCACCTAACAACAGTCAGAAACTCATATAAGCCCATATGGGCTGACATGTAGCATCCTTGTCGAACCTAGGAGCAAAACCAGATGGAGCTCATAATGGGGAAACTGAAATGTGGCCTTACCAGGATCACCTATACTTCACCCAGCTAAACCCCCGTTAAGACCCATTCAGAACCCTGTTCAAGCCCGGATGAGTGAAGTGGAACACATTTGGTTCCCACATAAAATAGTCACACCCACAGTCACACCCACCTTAGACCAGTAAAATAAAAAAATAAATAAAAAAAATCTGGTTAGGCAGACAGAACTGTTGTTATGAATACTGGTTTCCCACTTGAATGTTGCTTGTGTGCTTTCTTGACACATCTTTTGCTTTGTTGGCAACTCCAATTTATTTCAATGTCATATTTTTATTTTTAATCTTTTCTAGTTTTGGCTTCTCCATTCGGTCAGTCTCTGACTCCAATTAACGATTGCTCCAACATTAGCTTGTGTTGTTGTTTTTTTGTCATAGTGGTCGACCTTAGACTGAAGTCATAAAGAGTGTGGCAGCCAGATCGTGAGAGGCAGATTTTCACTGAACAAGCTGTTTCCCTTTCTGGTTAGAAATCCAGACATGACAAAATAAAATAAAATAAAAATCTTATTTCAGAAGAAATTGATTTTCAAATGAATGAAATTCAGTTTTATTTTTAAGTTAGGCTCATGTTTTATTTTTTCAGTGTACCTGGAAAATGCGTACTGCAGTTTTGATCATCTTAACCCTTGATTTTTGCCAGTGGCCTTTGATGGAGCCCCTATCCAACTCAAAATTACTAGCATCAAAATTATTGAATTGGGGTGTCTTGAAGTGAAAAATAATACAAAATTTAGAATGAAGCCCAGAAAAAAATTATCCAATTCATACAAAAATACAGATAGTGTTAACATGGGGCAGTGCATCTTGAAATGCGGCTTTGGTGCCATCTTTTTTATGTGCTCTCACTTACCTAAGTGCAGCCATCTGCCACCTCCCTCTGTTCTTTATGCCTCACACTGGTGTGATTTCCACTGTGCTGCCTGCCTGCTTTACTCAAAGATTGTGCAGCATCAACAACTCAACTGTAGCTACTGTTACATTGCCATGCATTCTTTGAATCTTGAGTGATCATAGTTTACAGTATTCATCAACTATTTATTATTGATCAAATATGAACAAACCATTCATCAAAAACACACACATCCACACACAGAGTCAATTTTTTTTAACCATTTTAAGCAGTATAAAGCTTATATTATGTCTGTAATTAATTTTCTGACTGAATCAATTTTCATGTACAATCAATATCTTTAAAAACACATTTTTCCACTCGTTGTCGACTGAAAATGATACACATTTGCTCATTGCTTGGGTAGCAATTATCACAACCCACCTGATGGTATTGAGACATTCATAAGTTGAGCAGGTACCTGACCCTTCAGCACATGGGATGTCATTTTCAATCAACAGCAAGTGGCAACTATTTTTTTATGCTATTGATCAACAAGTTAGGCCTAAAATTAACCATAGACAAACTAATAACTTTTTACTGCTGCACAAAAGTAACTGGACCCTCCTTTTATCAAAATGTAATTACAGTATCAATGTTTTACTCCACAGGTGTCAAACTCAAGCCAGATCGGGCCCACCACATCAGTGGTCCCCAACCCCCGGTCCGGTCCGTGGATCAACTGGTACCGGGCCGCGTGGGCTGCACCCGAAATAATGTTTTGGAGATAATTGTCGCGTGACTGGGCGCAAATGCACATTGGGCGACGCGATGGACACGAAAGAAGCGAGGCGAATGGCCGCGCGCGGTCACGAGAAGCGAAATTTCACCTTTTCTGCGTTTCCCATCGCGACAGCCAATCAACTTCGGGAACATTCAACGGCTCACGCAGGGGGCAGGAATGAATCATGGCGGCCGCTTTGCGGTCACCGGGAGCAATCCAACATGACCAGCTGAGCTTCCAATACAAAACAGAGCCAAGCAAGAGCACTCACCTGGCTTGTAGAAAGGCGGAAGCGAGAACATGGGACAACAGGTATGTGCAGCATTTGCTTCACTTAACAGCTGTTGAACTGTAGTTACTGTGCTCAGCTAATGATAGTGCAGCTTTGTAAGCACAATATTTAGCACAGTCCCGGCCACTTGATTGCGACATTGAAACTTTTATTTTTTGGCAGGCGAGTAGTGCCGCAAAGAATAAAGGTGCTGTCGGTGAAAATATTGGCTCTGTCACATCCCAGAAAAGTGAAACTTCTCAGCAATGCTTTTTTTTCAGGATCTACCGTAAAGTGCACAGCAAGCTTGCTCCGCTCCATTCCCCTCCCCTCCCCTCCCCTCTCCTCTCCTCGCGTGACAAAAAAGTGCAACAGCGACAAAAAGCCCCACGAATGAGTGTAGTGACGCAAATTTTGGCGTTCGTGGTGCACGTAGCATAATTCCAGTTCATACGTTTGTGTTTGCGTTTGTGTTTGATCTTTGTTTTTTTGGCGGCGCCTCTGGCCGCTGTTGATATGACACACACAACAAGCTCGGTGCACTCTCCTCCTCTCTCCTCGCGCAACAAAAAGTACAACAGTGATAAAAAAGCCCCGCGAATGAGTGTAGCGATTTGGCGAATGATTCGGCGTTCAGTGTGCACGTAGCATAACAGTTCATACGTTTGTGATGCGGTTTTTAGAGCAGCCAACCTTGGTCCGGTCCGCGGTGATCAAAAGGTTGGGGACCACTGCATCACATCATTTTATGTGGCCCACTAAATGCTGATTTACCTTCAAGTTTCTGGCTAAAATACCAACCTTGCAAGTTGTCTTCAACTTTTAAAATGTTCGGGGTGAAAAACCAACCATTTATTTTCTCTCCAGTCTCTCTTTGGAACAGTTTTTACCAGCCTCTTTTCCAAAGTTCTCTAAGTGTGTGACGAACACACTTAAAATCCATTTGATTCACAGTACTTCCGGCCCTCTCACAGAAACTAAAACAACAATGTGGCCGACGGCAAAAATGAGTTTGGTACCCCTGTTCTACTGACATAGGTGTCAAACTCCAGTCCTTGTAGCCGGTATCCTGTATGTTTTCCGGGTTTCTGTCCCAAACACACCTGATTCAAATGATTAGCTTATTAGCAAGCTCCACGGGAGCTTGAAAATTATCCTAATCATTTGAATCAGGTGTGTTTGAGAGAGAGGGTTTAAAAACATGCCGGACACTGACCCTCAAGTACTGGTGTTTGACACTTGTGTTCTACTCCATGTGTTGTTGAAACACATTATATAGCCACATTATATTTGCTATATCCAATCCCATTCTTCTGCTCTGTAACATATTGTTCCCATTAACTTTACAGCAGAAGAATAAAGTCACAATGTGGTTAAGTTTCTTTTTTTTTCTTTACTAAAGCAAACCCAGACAACATAGAATGTATTGATACTACAGACATACTGGATCCTGTATTTATTGTTGTGACTGGCGGTAACTTGTTTGTTCTTTGATGTTACAGTTGAAAATATTGGAACTGTAGATACATTTTATGGGAGAGGACTGAGTATCATGTTGGGGCTGTATTTGTCTGGCTTTTCTCTTGGCGCTTTCTGCTAAGCCTTCACTCCTCCAGCCAGGCAGGGAGGCCAGGTGTTTTGTCTCAGGGGAATGCAAGGTCCACTTTCAGGTATATCTGAATGAAATTAGAGTAGCGTTCATATTGAACACTGTGCCTACCGATGAGCTAACACTGTAAAGGGTAAAATGGACTAGGCTAAGAGCTGATCCCTGCGGCACTCCATAGGTGACTGTGGAGCTGGGATTTTGAGTCACCCCCTGGAGACACTCTCTGTTCTACCTATAATACTGGAACAACTTGAGGAGGGGGCCTGAGATTGTCACCACGGACTGGGGCCAATGCACAAGGCTGTTATGGTACACCATTTCGAGTGGAGAGCTCAAGAAGAACAAGAAGGTAGTGTGAACCAATGTTAGCGGTCACCAGTGGTTTGGTTCCTCGTGAGAGCTGGTACACTGTTGTGTGCTCTGTGGAAACTGGATTTAAATTGATGAATCAGATTGTATGAGTAAAGGTAAAGAACGCTGGCATGAAGTGGCAGGTTGGAGATGTGGTGATAGTTTGCCAGGTTTGTGTAACCTGATGAGAGAGTTACTTGAATCGGTTTTGAGAGAGTAGCAAGGGACGCTAGAACAATGTATTCTCCTACTGAGGAGGAAACTGGAATAAAAGGCCGAATAGATAAAATCAACCTTGGTGGTGAGGTCATAACCGGTAGTGCAGATCCAAGGTTTCAGTAAATACTCAACATTAGGAAACAACTGTATCATCCTTGCAGAGCAGTTGCTAATTTTGTCAGGGTAGAATTGATTTTTCAACGTGATTAGCACCTTAACATAGGCTCTTTGGTGGTCACAATACACTTGCTTATGGACTACTAAGTCAAAAGCAACAAATCCACATTCAAGGGCCAGATCAGCTCTCTCTATAATTTAGATAATAATTGGATTAATGGTGGTAGTGTAGAGTGTTTATCTCTACCAGTGGCGGTCCGTGCATGTCACACTTAGGCCTTCAGTGATTCGACCCCTCAAGAGGAAACGTCCGCATTACTGGGCTACACAGGCTATTTTTCAGAGCATTTAACCATCAATAAACCCACATCAGCAATTAAAACTTATAATAAGTAATAATAATTTCACACTTTTTGTCCACAAAGTTTTATGACGTCCACAAAGAACAGGCAAGCTTTCACAAGATTGATCGCTAAATTACAAATGACAATTTAATACAAGTGTCAAGTCTGGGGAGTGGTGGCCTAACATAACCTGGCATCATTATCATAACTATAATAAACTATAATAATTGTATTAATTATAATGAAAGTCAAATTTATTTTTAATTAATTTTTACTAAATATACTTACTATACATTTTTTATTTATAAAACTATTCTCCATATTCTGTTCTTTTCGTGTCATATCCATTTTGTTACGCTCCTTCTAGTGTTGTAGTTTTACGTTGGGGTTTTTAGCCAATTCAGCTACTTGTGTCACCAGGCTGTATGAAATCTGCATGCTCACGGAGGCACTAGGGCATTCGCGTCAACCGTTGCGGGCTTCTGTGCAAGCGCAGATGGATATGTGAACGGCCTGTATGACTTAATAGACAGTTGTAATAGCCAACCGAGTCATAAGATTGCCATCTAGAGGCCTCACATCGAACGTGACGTGAGTGGATGCTCACTGCAGGAAGGCGGTGCAATGCTCAACCAACAAGCTACGCGGTGTTGGCTTTGCCTGATTGCTTTAGAGGCGTAGCGTAGCTATTAGCTAACCTGTTCCGACTTGGCCGTACTTCTGACTGGGCTACCACGCTACCAAGCTCTGTACAACTAACACTGGCAAATGGTTCTGCTGGGAATGCCTTTTGTTAGCAAAGGATCGATTTGGTGTTTGGAGCTACACTGGATTTGCAAAATTAAATTGTTAAACAAGGCAGGAACAGGACACCAAAGCACGGTTGGACACACATGCTACGGTGCTTTTAAATACTTATGGGTACACCCGAGTGGATATACAGTATTGTACTTCTCAGTTTGAAGGTAAAGAGAGCTCCTCAATGCGCTATGCTGCTTTTAAAAAAAACTTTTGGGAACACCCCAGTGAATACACTGTATCTCATTGCGAAGAGAAAGAGAGCATGAAGAGGTCAAGAAAAATCATGAGATACTGAAAGACTGATCGATTGTGACCACTGTTTGTTTTTGTGAATGCAAGCCTTTTCTTTGTTTATGGTTTCGTGTTATTTTATTTCATTTGTATCCAATTAATAGTCAAGTAATAAACATGTTTTTATATTAAACTGCGATTTGTAATTTGGTCTTCAGACACTTTTGTGGATATTTATTTTAATTTATTAATTTTTTTATGTTTTGATAGCATCAAGTGTAATGACAAGTTTTAATGGCTGATGTGGGTTTATTGACATTAAAAAGCTCCCGAAAATAGCCTGTGTAGCCCAGTAATGCATACGTGTGCGCATTCGGGGTATTTATTCGAGAGTCGAGAGACATCACAGAAGGTGGACGTGTGAAAGTCATGGACCGCCACTGCGTCTGGGCATGGTGAGTTGGGAGGAGGAAGGAAGTGGACCCAAAAAATGCAGGAATACAGTGATCCCTCGTTTATAGCGAAGTGAAGTTAAGCCTTTTATAACAATACACTTGAAATTTTAACTTATAACAAAAGAAATCTAGGTTAAAGTCAGATTTCCAAAGATGTGCATTTCTCTGTTGCTGTCTGTGTGCCTACATTAGTGTGTGCGTTTGCTCTCGGCACGCCTACGAGTCACGTCAAGCTTCAGAGCACAATGCGCTGTAAAAAATATCCACACTGTAAAAAATCCATGACGTAGCGAAGCCGTGAAAGATGAACCGTGATAGAGCGACGGCTCACTGTACTAAGAAATATGTGGCTCCATAAAGGAAATTTTATCAAGGAAATGAGGAAGGTCTGAATCGGGAGCAAAACTGGACATAGTTTCACCAAAGACGTGGACCAAATCAAACTAACAATAACGCAGACAATAAAGGGAATAAAGTGGAGCAGAAACATGAACAAAACCCCCTTAACCCAAAACAACCAAACCCAACTAAGCATGAAAATTGAATATGAATGACATAAAAGGACAAAAACCTTTGAACTCACCCAAAACGGCTGTTGCCTTGCTTGTAGAGTTTGTCTTCACGTTTCATTTCCAATGATAAATCCTTTTGTATTGACATGGACGCCAATGCTGAAAGTCGTGTGAGTCCAATTTCCATTTTGCTCTTCTTCAGCTATTGCGGGTTTAAAAATTAAATAAATAAATAAATAAGCGTCCGCGGGTCTGACTTCTATGTATGCTATGCGCACGAGCCAACGTTAGCTGATTGGGCCACCTTTTTTTCTTTTTTTTCTTATTTTTTTTCTGAAATAACTTTATTTAACTGCTTCCAACATTAAACTTGGTGGATCAATATAGCACCGCCTTCCTGCAGTGAGTGTCCACGTGAGGCCTCTAGATGGTGATCTTATGACTCGATTGGCTATTGCAGCTGTCTTACAAAAAATGATGGGCCCGTACACAACATGTTATTGCACACTGCACAGAAGACTTCAACTGTTCAAGCGAATGTGCAACACCTTCGGGCTCAGGCAGACATGAAGTCTGCCTGGCGACACATGTTAGCTGAATTCTAATTGGCTAAAAACTCTACACTAAAACTGCAGCACTTGTTGGAATTAAAAAGAATTATATATATATATATATATATATATATATATATATATATATATATATATATATATATATATATATATATATATATATATAAAGTAAAAGTAAATGTAAAATTAAATTGACTTTTATTATAGTTACTTTAATTATTATAGTTTATAGTTATGATAATGTCAGGGTATATAAGGCTAGCAGAGAAGGCTTTGCTGGCCCTGACGGTTCACCACTGATCTCAACTATTGTAAACATGGTGAGACTGTTTTAAAGTTGTATATTTTTTATTTTTTTTATTTTATGTTTTTTTTTACAAAAGCATATTTTTTAAATAAAGGGAGATTAGTCACAACACAATTTAGACAGATGCATGAGGTGTATGATTTAAATCAAATGAGATTTTTCCGTCTGTGGTTTCTTTTAATATGACTTTGTTACCTCAAATTTATTGACATAATTTCCATTCTAAATGCTTCCACAAGGTCAAGATACAAAAAGGAAATCCCATGTTATATTTTGTGAGATGTACAACATTTACAACCAGAAAATGTTGGACTTAGATTTACCCTCCTACTAGTCAAATTAGAAGTACAAAGATCAAATTCCTTCTTTAAAAAAAAAAAAAATCTACCACAATTTCACCATGTCAACATTATGACAGATCAACTCTTAGGCTGTTGATGAGGAAGAAGTAACATATTTGTTAATGAATTAATTGCTCGTAATGATTTTCCAATGTGTGGGTATCATCAAATTACGGCATGGGGGTTGATGACCACCACAGTGTCCTTGTCACGCACACACTCATCTAATTACACATCCAGACCTACACACTGGTCTCGGAAGCTGTCCTTTGACGCATTCATGTAGCCAGGAATGATGTCAGAGGGTCATGTTGATACAAAGGTCTGCAAAGATTCTATAGAGAGCCTCACATATGTTTCACGACTTGAGTACTTACTTGGAGATGACCTCAGTCCAAGTTCCTTCTTGAAAGAAGGCGAAAAACATTCATTGGCCATAATATCACAGCCTCTTCAAATCTTCAATTAAAAGTTTTTTTAGAATTTCATTAGGAGTGTGACTGGAACCAATAGAATTTTCATGGAAAGATCTTACTGGGGTGGGGGGGCGGGGTTAGTTGGCTGTTAGCAACAACAGCAGCTCGTGTTAGCTGAGGTTCTTACGGCATTATTTTTCAAAAAAAGAAGTGGGCAGACTTAACCAATGTCCGAGTCCTTCCTTGTTCACACTTACTCAAACCGAGAGGAAAAGTGATGACTTCTCCAGCTAATTCAATTAAGAGTCCACTGGCAGGAGAACACGGGAAGGTAATTCATTTGACACGTTTATTAATTGTGTTCTTTTGGCATATACACACAATCATAAACTACTGTATTTTTCGGACTATAAGCTACGATTTTTTCATCATGATTTGAGCCTTGTGGCTTATAGTCCAGTGCGGTTTATCTGCTTGTTTTTCCCACTGATCAACCAAATGTGTTGTCAAGGAGTCAGTTTATGGAACAACTATGAAATAGAACAAAATAGAAATTTGATATACGGTATACAGTATACATGGTTGTATTTATAAATTTATGATTGTATATATTATTTATTTTCAGTGTGTGCAATGTCCACTAAAACAATCTATTAATTAAACAACGGGAGACAGAATGCTATTGATGTATTGATTTCTAGTTTGAACTGCTATTTAACACTGCAGTATTCTGTTGGTAATACCCATCAATCTATTTTCTATAAATATAATGTTGGAACTAAATATAGAAGGCATGTTCAGTCTGTTGAAGAGAGGATGTTGCAGTTTGTAGACAATTAAAAAAAAAAAAAAAAAAAAAAAGAACCTTTAAGTTTCATATTACCACCATATACCTGCGGCCTATAGTGCTGCTCATCCATGTTAAAAGATGATATTTTTTTTTGCTCAATTTTTGCTGCTGCAGCTTATATACTGGTGCGCCTTATAGTCTGGAAAATACGATAAGTCCAACGCGGATAAAGCTTAATTGCAGTGATTTATGGTAAAATTAACTTGAACTGCATAATGAGGAAAAGGAAAGACAATATATGAATATATGGAACACACGCAACAAATATGTAACTTACAGATCTAAACACAAGAACATATGAAGAGTTTACTCTGTTATTCTGTTTATTCAGTTTATTCTGTTTTGCTCCAGTTTTTACATTGCTGCGTGTTGGTGCGTCTTCTACATGGTAACATAGAAAATATCAGAATTTGCACCCCAAATTAAGGGTGCATCTTAAGCACGGATGCATCTTAAATTTGGTAGATTGGAGTTTTGTTTTGTTTTGTTTTTCCTCTGTAAAGGGAAATTCAACCCAAAAAGTTTTATTTTACAAAAATATGTTCCATTCAACCCCATACAACAACCCAGTATTGTAATTGTTATTGCGCTTGTTTTATATGAATTGTGGCTAAATCAACCATTTTTTTTCTCAGACTGTCATTTTGCTTCATGCTGCCAACAAAAATTTGGATCACAGTCACTCAGGACTCAGGTAAATGACAAATCATGGCACACCTGATTGCGGACTCAAGCCCTGTGACATTCACGACCTGAGCCATGAAAAATGGCTGTTCCCCAGATGAATTAAAACAGGTGGATTTTGATGTGTGATTCATATTCCATGGACAATTTTAATCAGAATACCAGGTTAATACTAGTAGGGAGGTAATAAGCATTTGGGGGTTGACTTCCTCTTCAAATGTTTGAATCTTATATGAAACGTTTTTTAATGTTAAATGTTTGCTATGATACAGTTCTGTATTGTCCTGTAAATAGTGCTACAAGATGGCGCGTGTACAGGTCGTGGCTCTTTTTCTATTTACCGGTATATTTCATTATTAATATGGACTAATCAGACCAGCGCAATTTAAACATATTAACTACAGATGAAACTTTCAGATTTTATAGATCATCGCACATTGTTCTAAATTGGGTTGTACATTTGCACGTGTTTAAAAAACCCATAAGAGAATTTAAGGGTTTCTCACTTTGATGTAGTTTATCTGGCTGAAATGCTTTATTGAAATGTTCCTAGCCAAATTTTAGAAATTATTGTAGCCTGCACATCAAAAAGTTTGCAATCCCTGCTTTGGAATCACCATCGAGATTGGTTTGAAAAGCGTTTCCGATATAACTGCTTAGCCGCACAAAATGTCTAAAGGAAATACAACCACTTAGGACCAAGCAAGGCTATCTCTGGGCTAATGGAAAAATGAAAAACTTTCTAGACCCAGTCAAGAGGTGTGGCTGCAGCATTTTGTACTTGTTGTAATTGCAACATATACTGAATATGAACATAGAAAAACGTTGTGGTAGTGTGAATGGAAGAACAAATTGATAGCCTACAGTTGAACAACTGAGCAGGATCCCAATTAAAACAAACAAACCAAAAAAGTTGGCCCAAAGGTCTCTCTGTCTACGTGAATCTATCATACGAGCAACTTTCAATCTTGTCAGTGTCAAGCTATTATTTGTACGTTTTCTTTACTTACAGTCCAAACAAAAAATGTAGTTTGTAGTCTCACAATCTTTTTTGAAAACTATGTGTCATCAAGAACATGAACTACCATAGTGAAACTGAACTTGTTTCGCTAAAAGTATAATGCTATTTCCGTTCATGAACAATAATGACAAAAATCCAACTAATAAACAAACATAAGAACGGAATTGCATACTCTCTCCAGAATTTGTAGTTTGGTGCAATGTGTAACTTTAAAAGATGGTGCATAGTGACAATGACATTAGAATGAGCTCGTGGGGACTGCAGTCTTTAAATTCCTGGACATCCAACCACCAAATGGGCATGGTGATGAGTGGAGCAACATGTGTATTCCCACACGCGCATATGAACAACCCCCCCCCCCCCCCCCCCCCCCCCACACACACACACACACACACACACGCACGCACGCACACACATGGACACACAGTGTTTAGTACTTTCCTCATATGCAACATATTACTTAATTGTTGTGGACCTTTTATGAGTGTGATGTAATTTAGAAGTAAAATCAAAACTTAATGTAACTAACATAATGTTGTTAACAGCTAAAAATGAGCCCCAGTTATTTTCATATTAGGGTTAGGGTGACTACCACTGGCCAAATGCAGATTTTAACTGCAGGTTTGGAGTGAGAATTAAAAAAAAAAAAAAAAACAGGGAGAAACAAAGTGAAAAACCAGAGTGTAGAGTAGGGCAAGAGAAAAAAGAGAAAAGCTTGAAAAGGAATACATATCATCATCTTCAGAGATGTTGTGTTTTCCTCTGCCCCCTCCTTCAAAGAGATGCTAGCTGTGATGATTTGACCACATGTCATGCTTGTAGTTAGAGTTTGAGCGCAGTACCTGAACAGTGCTTATGACATCTGCCATGGGCTCAGGCAAACCTGCAGATGCAGAACACTTGTCAGGTTGCCACGATACTTACTGCATGTTTTCTGAGGAAAAGAAAAGCGGTCAACAGTTTGACTATGTCTGTGCTCAGAGAAGTGGTAATAGACCATGATGATGGCACTGGAGTTTATTTGCAGCTAAACGTGAGTTCATATTCATATTATATATCATATTTCTATTTTTATTTATTGTATATTAGACATTATGTTTAACGAACCAAAAAGAATATTTATTCAGGAATTAAAAGTCCACATCACCGGTCATAAAAATGTTCATTTACAAATATATTATCAGTAGTTACCAATTGTTTTATTATTTCTTTTGCTTCACTTCAAGTATTCCTTCATTTCAAGATCAAGATACATTTGTATCCCTCCTTTTGCTGTCACATTACCATGGTGGAGGGGCCCCAATGATCCAAGGAGCTAAGTTGTCTGGGGCTTCATGCCCCTGGTAGGGATTCCCATAGCAAACTGGTCCTAGGTGACGGACCAGACTAAGCACAGCTCACTGATTTTATATGATGAGTAAAATTATTGGATAAGGTTTTCCCTTGCTTGGACGCGGACCACCAGGGCCCCCCTCTGGCTGGGTACCACCCAATGAGGCAATGTGGTTTGCCCCCTCTCATGGGTTAAACACCTGTGGGAGGGGCAAAAAGGGTCAGGTGCAAAGAGAGTTGGGTGGCAACCAAGGGTGAGGACCTTGGCGCACTGATTCACGGCTACATAATCTAGCTTCTAGGGACATGTAACCTTTCCGACGGGAAAGAAGCATGACCTGGTATGCGAGATCAAGAAGTTGAGACTAGATATAGTCGGACTAGCCTCTACACACAGCTTGGTCTCTGGCACCAGTCCTCTTGAGAGTGGTTGGACTCTCTTCCACCCTGGAGTAGCCCGCAGTGAGAGGTGCAGAGCAGGTGTGGGCATATTTTTTGGCCTCCAACTCAGTGTCTGTACATTGAAGGTCACTGCAAAGGTAGCCACCCTACATCTTTGGGTGAGGGGACAAGTCTTGACTGTTGCTTGTGCTTACGCATCAAACAACAACTCAGCGAACCCACTCTTTTTGGAGTGCTTGGGGGGGTTGTTGGGGAACACTCCCTCTGGGAACTCATTCTGCTGGGACACTTCAGTGCTCACCTGGACAATGACGGTGACCTGGATAAACTTGATTGGGAGGAATGGTTCCCCCAATCCCAACCCAAGCGAGCTTTGTTACTGGACTTATGTGCTCATCAACGATTGTCCATAAAGAAAACCATGTTTAAACACAAAGGTGTCCATATGTTCTTTTGGTACCAGGACACCCTAGGCTGCATTTCAATGATCGATTATCATCGGATTTGCGGCCACATGTTTTGGATACTCCATCGATAAGAGAGGCGAATCTTTCATTTGATCACAACCGAGGATGCCAGTCAGACCTGGTAGACCCAAACGTATCATGAGGCACCTCAGGAGGGAAAAGCAGTGCATCTATGACAGATGTGGTGTGCAAAAAAGGCAGACCAAACAGAGACTGAACACAAAGTATTCAATCAAAGATTGTTGATGAACAGAAAGAGCATTTACATGCAGAGCATTTACGTGCGGACAAAAACATGAATGAAAAGTATCAACAAAGAATCGACTAGGATATCAACATGAGAAAACACCTGAATAGTAATTCTAACTTGGACTCCTGGCGTTTGCTGCTGTCACTGTTTTAGCCTTAGCTGGAGAGATGAATGATATTTTTTCTTTTTCTATTTTTCTATTTTACCACCACCCGTCGGGCCTGTGTCCGGTGTTTCTCTTTATTTTTGAGGACTGTTTTCATTCTTCGTCAGCTAGTGATTTGCCGATTCTCTGAACAACTCCTAGCTTCGTTCGTCCTCGTTTTCGTGCAGCTCTGCTAGCGCAAGTATTCGCCCGGGTGTACGAAGGTAAGCATGGCTTCATGTACCTCCACCGGATCAGTCACTTGCAACACCTGCATTATTCTCATGGAGAGGCTTTCTCTCCAAGAGGGCCATGTCCGTGAGCGAGAGCAGAGTTTGCTAATCGTAGATCAGACGGACAGATATGATAGTGACAGTGCGGGCCGTAGCTCTCCCGCTATGCCGCTAGCCTACCTGCTAGTCTGGCTAGCATTAGCCCTAACAAGCCCACTAGCCGTGGTGAGCCAGTTCAGACGCATTATCGTTTTAGCCCCTTTGCTAGGCACACTCCATCTCAGTCTACTGGCTCCCCCACATTAGTTATAGGGAACTCCATCACCCATAGCAGTAATCTTAAAACGTAAGCCACAATCATGTGTAATCCTGGGGCCAGAGCACTCGACATTGAATCTAATCTTAGGGAGCTGAAACGCAAGAGGCCTGGACACCGGCTAAGTGCAAAGAACACTAGTTACTCGGACATAGTGATACATCTTGGCTCCAACGATACTAGAATGTGGCAGTCTGAGATTACAAAGAAGAACATAGCTAGGACTTGTAATTTCGCTAGAAAGATGAGTTGGCATCAAGTTATTGTCTCTGGCCCTCTGACTACGAGAGGCAATGATGAGAGGTTTAGCAGATTATTCTCGCTTAACCGGTGGATGGCTAGTTTCTGTAGAGAGCAGGGTTTCCAGTTTCTAGATAAATGGCCGTCTTTCTGGGGACGGCCCGACCTGCTAAAGATGTATGGCCTTCACCCTAACTGGGAAGGCGCCATCACTCTTTCTAGAAACAAAAAAATACTGTTTGAGCCTTCCATGACTTCTCGCATTAGAGCAATATTTTAGATTTAATGTTAACCCGTGGCCTAACTGCCTCGAGTGTCCCAATTTTGCCGTATACTAACGCTTTGTCTGATCATTATCTTATAACATTCAAAGTCCTAGCTCAGTGTTATCTTATTGACCACAACCAAGGCTTTAAGAGCCGAAATATTAACTCATCAACCACAGCTGCACTTTTTGAACTACTGCCTTCCGCAACAGCTGCCTTTCCGTCTTTCATTAGTTCAGTCGATAAACTCACAAATGATTTTAATATGGTTCTTTTTAAATTCCCTAAACTCTATAGCACCGTTAGGACTTAAAACTTGTCCGAAGCAGCACACTCCGTGGTTTACGGGTGAAACGTGCACGCTTAAATTGTAAAGTAGAAAACATGACTGTAAATGGTAAACAACCAAACTCGAGGTCTGTTACGATAGCTTAGTGAAATATAAAGAGGCTCTTAGCTTAGCTGAAACAAATTACTTTTCCAAAATGATTGGTTCTAATAAATACAACCCCAAATATTTATTTGATACGGTAGCAAAGCTAACGCAACAGCAGCAGATTAATCATAGTTCCCTCCATTCAGCACACGATTTCATGCAATTCTGTGTTCAGCAGATTCAGTTAATAAGGGACAAAATAAAAAAGGCAGCGGCACTAACCCTCTCTGGTTCTGTGATTGCTGATGCTAGTTTGGACAATCAGATTAATGAAAGTCTGGTAACCCTGTCCCAGTTTGATTTAGTATCCCTGGAGTGTCTTACACACCTGGTTCATGCAGCAAAGTCAACATCCTGCATGCTCGACCCGCTTCCAGGCAAACTTGTTCAAGACTTATTTCTGATTTTACGATGATCTGTCTTGAATATTATCCATCTGTCGCTCTCCTCTGGCATTGTACCTGAAGCTTTTAACACAGCTGTCATTCAACCATTACTTAAGAAACTTCACCTAGATCTCTCTAATTATCGATCAGTGTCATATATTCAGTTTATTGCAAAAATTCTTGAGAAAGTTTAAGCACAACAGCTTAGCGATTTCATGATTGATAAAAATAGATTTGAACTCCTTCAGTCAAGATTTAGGGCCGACCACTCAACTGAGACAGCCCTTGTAAAAGTGACGAATGATCTTCTCTTAGCCATGGATTCCAACATCTCATCAATATTATTATTGCTTGATCTTATTGCCACATTTGACACTATTGATCATCACAATCTTATAGAACGTCTTAAATCATGTGTTGGTATCTCGGGATCAGCACTTTCTTGGTTCAGATCTTACATCCTGGGAAGGACGCAAAGTGTCTCTCCTGGCAATGAGATCTCTGAATCTTTCTCTATCTCATGTGGTGTCCTGCAGGGGTCAGTACTTGGTCCCTCACTGTTCAACGTCTAGATGATTCCTCTTAGCGATATTATACGTAAACATGCTATTAGTTTTCATTGCTATGCTGATGATACCCAACTGTACATGTATTTAGAAATAACAGATCCGTGCAAGTGCAGTAAACTGGAGGCCTGCCTTGCCGAGATTAAACAATGGATGTCTTCCAATTTTCTGCTTCTTAACCCTAGTAAAACAGAGATGTTAAGTATTGGCCCTGCTCATCATCAGCACTTGATTAAGAATACCACCTTGAACCTGGATAACTACTATTTCCCAAAGTAGTTTTGTAAAAAACCTCGGCGTGATATTTGACTCAGCTCTTTTCGGACATTTATTAATAACATGACAAGAACAGTGTTTTTTTTCACCTCTGCAATATAGCTAAAATTTGCCCTATACTTTCTCCTAGCGATGCTGAAACATTAATTCATGCATTTGTTACGTCGTGCCTAGACTATTGTAACGTTTTGCTTTCTGGGCTTCCCATGTCCTGCGTCAAAAGCCTGCAGTCTGTACAGAATGCAGCAAAGAGACTATTGACAAGGACGAAAAAGTTTAATCATATTACTCCGATTCTAGCTGACCTGCATTGGCTTCCAATACACATGAGATGTGATTTTAAGAATGTGATTTTATAAAATTTTACACGGTTTAGCTCCTTCCTATCTTGTCGACTTACCATCACTATATATTCCGTCCCGACAACGTTGGTCACAAAATGCCGGTTTGCTGTCGACCCCACGAGCTAAAAAGAAGTCCACAGGATCAAGGGCATTTTCCATTTGTGCGCCAGTACTATGGAATGCCCTACCTATGGAGGTTTGCACAGCCACCTCAGTAGAAATCTTTAAATCCCAACCAAAAACACATTTATACTCAAAAGCATTTAGTCAATTGGGCCTGTCTGCAGCTTTCTTCTTTTTTTTTTTTCTGCCCCCTTCTCCCGGCTCGGAGAGGGGGCTAGCTAGATGGTGAAGGTTGACTTGACCACCCCCATTTGGCCCTGCGCTGATCGACCATCGCGGGTTAAGAGATCGACCGTGGGCGGTCCACTTGGTTTGACTGTATTAAGGTTCCTGCCCAATGGCTTTGCCTGCTGTCAAGTCATCATTGCACTATATAACACAATATGTTTTCTGTAATCTATATTGTTCACCTGTACCTGTCTGAAATGTGTATCTATTTGTATGTATTTGGTGCATGCAGCATCCACTCCAACCTGTGGGCCTGGAAGGGGACTCCTCCCACCTGTGGTCCCTTTCTGGAGGTTTCTTATTTTCCCCTAATTGGGGTTTTTGAGATTTTCCTTCTCCTTCTGGGAGCTTTGACAGGGGATGTTGTTGTGTACCTTACACCGAAAAGATGTCTCTGTATGACTTCTGTTTTTGAAAGAAGTCTCGACATGACCTCTTTTCATTTTTGAAGCCCTTTTGCGACTTCGGTGATTTAGGGCTATACAAATAAAATTTGATTGATTGATTGATTGATTGATTGAACTCATAGAAAAACAGAAATCATGACTAGACTCTAGAGAAAAAGGAACAGCTAAAAATCAGTAGTAGATGTGGGGATCAAAAACGCAGATGCGTTAACTAAGAATAAGCGTAGAAATAAAATATTTATGAAGAACTTAAATATTATACTTATACTATGAAGAAGGATATAGAAACAATGCTCAGAACAAGGAGAGATTAAGGAGAGAGTAACATTAGCAAATGCAGAGAATAATGCAATATCATCACTGTGCTATGGCAGCACTTAAATAGCCAGTAAATGACAAATAATATTCAGGTGCGCAGCTGGTGGTTCCACTCCCCAGTGAAGGAAACATGATTTCCTACAACCACAGAAACGACCCCAAGGGGGAGACACAGAGCCCAGACATGACAGCACTCAACACTGTGTACAGTGGAGATGGTTTGCTGCTGACCTAAACTCAGGACACTGTGAGTCAGTGGGCAAAATACTTCAAAGACCTCAAATCCACCAGTATGTCTTCTTTGAATAAGCGGAGTCTGGAAACTCTGAGGTGGACTCTTATCTCTTGTGCCAGAAGTCACTGATGTGGTCAAAATACCCTTTGGTGGCAAGACCCTAGGGGTGGATGAGATCTGCTCAGAGTTTCTAAAGGCTCTGGATGTTGTGGGGCTGTCCTAGTGACACAGGAAACAGTGACCCTGGATTGGCAGACCGAGGTGGTGGTTCTCCTTTTTAAGAGGGGTGTATTCCAAATACAGAGGGCTTATACTCCTTAGCCTCCCCGGTAAGACCCAGACGGTCTACATGTGTTTGTGGACTTGGAGAAGGTGTTCGACCATGTCCCTAGGTGAGTTATGTGTGTGTGTGTGTGTGTGTGGGGGGGGGGGGGGGGGTGCTGATGCAGGTTGTTTGGACCCTGTACCACTGTTGTCAGAGTTTCGTCCATAATGCAGGTAGTAAGTTCAATTCATTTCCATGAGAGTTGGACTCTGCCAAGGGTGCCCCTTTGTCACCGATTCCGTTCAGTACATTTATGTATCTCTAGGTGGAGCCAAAGCATTGAGGGGGTTTGGGAGTCTCAGCATTGCATCTCTATTATTTGCAGATGATGTTGTGCTGTTGGCTTCTTCGAGCAGTGATTTCTAACTCTCACTCTTAGTAAAGCGGTTCCCACATCTGTGACCATGGTCCTCAGTTGATAAAGGGTGGAGTCCCCATTCCAGGTCAAGGATGAGGTCGTGGCCCAAGTGGAGGAGTTCAAGTATCTTGGGGTCTTGTTCATTTGTTCTTTCCCATAGAATAGGTCATAAAGTCATTTCAGCAAAATGGAGCAAATGTTGAAATCTGAAATCTATCTTAAATTTGCATTGAGGTCACACTATTCAATCCACTTTGACTAATAATGTATTATGCGTACAGATTGGATTTTTTAAAATACTAGCCATTAAAATGTAATCTAATTTTTTTTCAGTCAGTAGGCCACACTATACTTCTAAGTTCTCTCAGAGTGCTGTGATGAATGTATTATTTATTTATTATCTAAGTTTATAATAAGTTTATACAACAGCTGCCCTTTGTCACAGATTCTGTTCATTACCTCTATGGAGAGAATTTCTAGGCACCGCTGATGTGTTGAGAGGGTCTGGTTTGGGGTCTCAAAATTGCATCTCAGCTCTTCCCGGATGATGTGGTGCTGTGGGTGTATTCAGGCCATGATCTCCAACTCTCACTGAAGTGGTTCACAATCGATTGTGAAGAAACTGGGATAAAAATCAGCATCTCCAAATCTGTGACCAAGGTCCTCATTTGGTAAAGGGTGGAGTGCTCATTCCAGGTTGTGGATGAGGTCGTGGCCCAAGTGGAGGAGTTCAAGTTTCTTGGGGTCTTGTTCACAAGCGAGGGTAGGATGGAATGGGGGCTTCCCAAGCCGTTCAATGCAGCATCAGCTGTCTATTTATCGGTCGATTTATGTCTCTACCCTTGTCAATGGTAGGAGGGGCTCAGTGTCAAGCCGCTGCTCCTCCACTTTAAGAGGAGTCAGTTGATGGGGTTTGGCCATCTAGTAAGGATGCCACCTGAATGCGTCCATGGTGAGGTGTTCCGGTTATCTCTCACAGAGAGGGTGTCCTGGGTTGTCCCCAGGACCGGAAACACTATGTGTCTTAACTGGCCTGAGAACGCCTAGGGATCCACCCGAAGGGGATGAGCGAAGTGGCTGGGGAGACCGAAGTCTGGGCTTCCCTGTTGTAGGTGCTGCCCCCGCGACCTGACCTCGGATGAAGACGTGTATAATGGATGAATGGATGGATACGGTTGTACATTTCATGAATGATTTTTCTTTTTCATATTGTTATTGATTTAGATATAAGTGTTTCACAAGTGCCAAAACTTCACAACTAAATATTAAGTGCACAATATTTTTTTTTGTTTTGTTTTTCAAATACAAATTAGTTTGTTCAGATATCAAAATAATTTTATAAAAAGTCCAATAATGGGGTTCATAAATACTTTGAATCAGATTAGCGGCACGGTGGAAGAGGGGTTAGCACGTCTGCCTCACAGTTCAGAGTCCTGAGTTCAATTCCAGCTCGCTACTGTCTTCTAGGGTTCTCTCAGGGCATTCTAGCTTCCTTCCACACTTCACAAACGTTCATGGAAGATGTTTTAGACACTCTAAAATTGTCCTTAGGTGGAATTGGGTGCGTGACTGGTTGTTTATCCTTGTGTGCCATGCATTTGGCTGGAAACTAGTTCAGGGGCATCATGTCTTGTTGGTAAAGTGGTGCTTTTCCAGCCGAGAAGCTGTGGGTTTCATCTCCCGACCATCTTGACCATGTCAAAGTGTCCTTGAGCAAGTTGCTCCTAATGTCCACTGCCTACTGCCCAAAGGCAGCTGGGCTGGGCACCTGCAACCCAGCAAACCCAATGGGGATTAGCGGCTATAGAAAATGGATGGCTGGCTGGATGGATGGATGGATGGATGGATGGATGGATGGCTGGCTGGCTGGCTGGCTGGCTGGATGGATGGATTCGTCACATTGAGATTATTTCGGAGTCCCTCCAGTCCAGAATGCACACAGCCAGCCAGAGGAATGCTCTTCAGCAAGTGCATTTGAGATGGTCTGGGAGGTTAGCGGGGTTATGTGACATTTTAGTGGAGAAAGACAAGGCTCTTATCTCTGCTCCACCCTGACAGGGGTTGATCACGATGGGTGGCGACAGAGTTAGTTACAAATATCTGACAGTAGCTGATGACCCTGAGAAGTCATGGGGACATTCACTGTTCAGCTAGATGGACTGACAGCACATTCACTCCCACTTGTACACCTCTTCATGTATCTATCTGTGTATTAGATGTATTGTGAAACATCACAATTATTTAGTAATACTATCTATCTGTGTATTAGATGTATTGTGAAACATCACGATTATTTAGTAATACTACTGTAGGAACAGTGGTTCTCTAAACATTACTGTTTCTAAATGGAATAAATTAAATAAAATAAAACAGCTTGATGACAGCAGTTGCCTCTCACCAAAGATGACAAAAGATTGTCTGTGAAGCACAAATGTTTTACTACAATGTCTCACAAAATTGTCTCATTAAATGCAAAAACACTTGGTTCATTGCAACAGTATTCAATTGACAGTTGGAAATTTTGTCAGTGTTATTGTGCGCTTGTGTAGGCGTGTGTGTGTGTGCGCGTGTTATTCGTCATAATTTACAAAACAAAATCACACACACAAACACACACACAGACAAACACACACACACTCCCAAAATTCTTTGCATTGGACACTGGTTACCTGCCTGGAAAAAAAAAAAAAAAAAAAACATTGAAAAAAGGCTAAGAACCACGTTTGAAAAACTTCTACAATTTTGGCAAAAAAAAACTACCCAATGCGTCATCCAAAGACAACAGCTATCATTCACTGCAAGATGACACAAATTACAGATTTCAATGGATTTGAAGCCTTTATTCAATTTAAAATCACTTTTGATAAAATAAAACTGTCTAAATATTGTTATATTTATTCTTATTGTTTTTTTTTTATTGGACTCTATTTACTATTCATTGCTTTTTTCTACTCAAAATCAGTGTTTTTTTGCCAGTAAGTTGTCTTTAAAAAGAGCCTAGATTTCTGTTTGGAATGGTGTTTTGAAAATAAATGAAAAAGCCAAGGAACACAGTACTATTTCCTGACAGTTCTATTCAAAAGTATAATGGCTAATAGCTACCCTTGTAATCACTATATAATAGTCAACCATTCATTGTTTAGCCAGTGTTCTTTTCAGGGTTTGTTTGAACTTGAGCTAATTTTCAGCTATAGCAACAGATCCCCCAAAATAAACATGCAGTAGCAGGAAGCATGTTTTCAACTTTTTACGATAAACACAACCTGGGTAAATGAGAATCTAAGTAGACATTCTGTATAAGCATTGCACTAGTTTTGCTAGCTGTATAGTGCACTGGTAGCTTTTCTTCTGATTCATTTCCTTGTTTGTCCCATTTAGAGTTTGTCAATATGTTGCGTATCTGGCTTTTGCTTGCTCAAAACCTTCTTCATAGTCTGTGGCTCAGAAAACCCCTTGGTGCGAGTATCACGCATGCACAGGCTCAAATCTGGAAGCACTGGCAGTGAGTTTACAATTATTTGCAGACTTTTGTGTTTCCAACTTCCTACTTTGCATTTTAAGGCCTTTTTACTGCGATTTCACTTTGTTAGAATCACATCATTTATACTTGTACTCTCTCTTGAAGAAAACTTTTAGCTTTTAGTGTCCCATACACTTCAAAACAGACAAAAACCACACAAATGAAACTATTAATCAATAATGTAAATATATTATACTGACTAAAATGAGAGTGGCATGGTTATAATCTGGTTTGCCCCCATCTTCCTTATGGAATTTGCATGTCCTCTCATGCTTGCGTGGGTCTTCTCTGAGCACTCCAGTCTCCTCCCACGTTCCAAAAACATGCATGGTTGGTGTAATGAGCACTCCAAACTGCCCGTAGGTGTGATTGTGAGTGTGAATGGTTGGTCATCTATGTGTCCAGCAATTGGTTGGCAACCAATATCCCCCTACTATCCAGAGATTGTTGGGTTGGGCACCAGGAAGCCAACAACCCTAGTGACCATAAAATATCCAAAATGAACCTGATAAGGTATGCAATATTAAGTATAATTGATCATATTAACAGTTGTTTGAGCAGGTTCCTGAGTGAGAAAGACAAAAAAATATATGCAGACTGCTAAAAACACTTCAGAAATATGGACGTTTTACTCATAGGTAAAACGGCAGAGTTCACCCTTTATTTACTATTGTGAGCAATACAAATCACCACCTTTGTCTGATACAATTGACTACCAAGCAGAAATTATTACCATATATTAAAATATTGGATAATCTTTCTTGAATTGTGTTGAATGGGAGATTAATAGAGGTTTTTGTGGACTATCTAACACCATGAGGATGTAATTGATAACATAATTGTTCTAAAATGATCTAGTATCATCTCTACAGCATGATGAACTGTATTTATTTCCCTATTCCTGAAGCCAATGCGTTTTTTTTTTCACTTGGTGTGTACCTGTGTATGTGTGCGTGCGTGGGTGTGTGCGTGTGTGTGTGTGTGCGTGTGTGTATGTGTGGTAGTGGGGGTGGTGGGGGGTGCGTTTATATGTTGGGGTGGGAGCAGGCTGTACCAGTTGATTCATCTGATGTCACATGAGGTGGCTGTCTGACAGGAGCTGTCACTGAAATAGCAGGGGGGTTCTTATCAATCGCCCCCTGGACTGCCAGTCAAATCTCCTAACTACAGTAACCCAGGCTTGTAATCTGAACAGCTGTCACATTGCTCTTTGACTGAATCTGTGTCTGCAACCAAAATGGCAATCTAATTGCTCTTTCTTGGCCATAGAATAGGTCATAAAGTCATTTCAGCGAAATGGAGCAAATGTTGAAATCTGAAATCTATCTTAAATTTGCATTGAGGTCACACTATTCATTCCACTTTGGCTAATATTGTATTATGCGTACAGATTGGATTTTTTAAAATACTAGCCATTAAAGTGTAATCTAATTTTTTTTCAGTCAGTGGGCCACATTATACTTCTAAGTTCTCTCAGAGTGCTGTGATGAATTTATTATTTATTTATTATCTAAGTTTATAATAAGTTCATACAACAGCTGCCCTTTGTCACAGATTCTGTTCATTACCTCTATGGAGAGAATTTCTAGGCACCGCTGATGTGTTGAGAGGGTCTGGTTTGGGGTCTCAACATTGCATCTCAGCTCTTCCCGGATGATGTGGTGCTGTGGGTGTATTCAGGCCATGATCTCCAACTCTCACTGAAGTGGTTCACAATCGATTGTGAAGAAACTGGGATAAAAATCAGCATCTCCAAATCTGTGACCAAGGTCCTCATTTGGTAAAGGGTGGAATGCTCATTCCAGGTTGTGGATGAGGTCCTGTCCCAAGTGGAGGAGTTCAAGTATCTTGGGGTCTTGTTCACGAGTGAATGGGGGATGGACAAGCTGATCGATGCAGCATTGGCATCTTTATCAGACTCTGTGTCAGTCTGTCGTGCCAAAGAAGGAGCAGAGCCGAAAGACAACGCTATGGTCCTACACTCACTTAAGGTCACGAGCTGTGGGTCGTGACTGGAAGAACAAGATCCTGGATTCAAGCAGCCAAAGTTTGAGTTTTGTGATAGACGCATCAGGGTGTTCGGACTCTGCCTTAGAGATTGGGTGAAAAGCTTGGTCATCAGGGAGGGACTCAGTGTTGAGGCGTTGCTCCTCCACGTTGAGAGGATCCAGGTGAGATGGCCTGGACATCTGGTTAGGATGCCTCCTGGACGCCTCCTTGGTGAGTAGTTCCTGGCATATCAAACTGGTAGGGACAACCCAGGATATGCTGGAGTGTAGGGATTTAATTTTAATCGCGATCTTAATATTAGCTGCCGCTAATATTGGATGGATGGATGGATGGATGGATGGATAGAGAGACAGACGGATGTTTTTAAGAAAACCTTCCACAATGTGGTTGACATGACTGAAAAAGACCTATTTGCAAGGTTTGAAAGACTGTAATTCAGTATATCGACACTCTTGATGATATCATGTGTGGTTAATTTTCAATATATGTCCTTCGAAGAATACCGTTTTACAGCATATTGTGACTATCACATAGATATTTACTGTATAGTGTAAAGCAGTATGTAAGAACCACGTGAGGGTGATTTAGTTAATAATTTAATAATTTATATGCTCATGGTAGGTGCCTCCCCCCCCGAAAATTAAAATTGCATGCTGTTTGAATGATGGACACGTGATCGACAGTAAGTGCAATGTCATGTGAAGGTGAGGGCACCATTTTTCTTTTACTTTTTTTTCAAGTGTGGTGAGCCACCAAAACCTGATTAACCCCGCTGTTATTCCACAATGTTTTTTTTTTTTAATTATTTTCTAGTCTGATGTATGCTATCTCAGTATGCTATCTCCTTCTTCATGCTACTATAGCCGCCCAGCTTTTTTAAAATATCGAAATAAAATAGAGGAATTCTATTTTTTTCATTATGGTAGTATCATTATCTTACCTAATTGTGTTTTAACTTCATACTACTACTACTACTGCTACTACTACTAATAAGAATCAGAATAATAAGAACAAGAAAAAGACCACAAGAGCAAGAACAAGAATAAGAATAATACATTTGATTTAGCAGCACCTTTCCAGACACCAGTGAATACTTTATAGAAGGATAAAAACACAAATGCAATAAAAACTAAAGACATGGTCAAAGGTTGCAAACAATTTGGAATAAATTTTGAGTCTGGATTTATTGTAAATTAATGTTGCGGATGACAGGTGGATGAGAGTTCCAGAGTTTAGGAGCAGAGTGACTGAAAGCTATGCTTCCCTTTGTGGTGAGACGGGTAGAAGGAACAATTAGGTTAAGGGAGTAGCAGGGGGACCTAAAGAGACTCAAAAGAAGTAGTAATATTGACCCGATTAGAGATATGAAGTTGTGGATGGCTTTTACAGGAGCAGGATTTTGAAGATTGATCTAAATTTTGGATGGTGGAGCTGCTAAATGTAGTGAAAGTAAGGTCTTCTGGATAATATGGTCTGCTGAGTTCTGTACCAGTTGAAGTTTATGGGGGGTTTTGTGAGGCACATCAAAAAGAAGTGAGTTACAGTAATCAAGACGTTAGGTAATAAGAATGTGACCAGAATGGCAGTGGTGTGAGGGATGAGAGAGGCGATTAAGGGATTGAAGATGCCAATTTGAAGGTTATGTTTGTGATGCTGAGTTCTGTACCAGTTGAAGTTTATGGGGGATTTTGTGAGGCACATCAAAAAGAAGTGAGTTACAGTAATCAAGACGTTAGGTAATAAGAATGTGACCAGAATGGCAGTGATGTGAGGGATGAGAGAGGCGATTAAGGGATTGAAGATGCCAATTTGAAGGTTATGTTTGTGATATGAGCACTGGAAGAAAGTGAGCCGTCAAGAATGAAACCCAGGGCCTTTACCTGCAGAAAAGGGACAACAGAAGATCTGTCAAAAAAGATACCTGTTCCAGCCCTTTCAGCACCGAAATCCGTGCCACAGAGGGTGAAATGCATTGCCTTTGTTTTGCAGTAGAGGAATGAATATGTAAAGACAATCTCACAAAAGAGAGCTGAAAGACCCCAAGCTGGGGCAGCTTTTGCTTTGCCTCTTACCACAATCTCAGTCACCCTCTCACACATGCACACAGGCACTCACAAGCAGACACACTAACACAAAAGCAATCGCAGACACTGGATCTTTCAGGAAAAAGACACAGCACTCAATCAAGGGTCTGTAAGGGAAATAGTTGTTAACTGATCAATCACCTGCAGGATGAGATTCACAACAGACCAATCCGTCTATTACTAATGGCATTTCTGTCTCTCTCTCTCTCTCTCTCTCTCTCTCTCTCTCTCTCTCCCCCCCCCTCTCTCTCTCTCTCTCTCTCACAAAAATGTGTATGAATGGTTTGAAGCATGCAGTGCTGATTAATCAGAAGAACCATCGTTTATTTCGGAACATGTTGCTAAATCCCTTTGTTTTTTGTAGCAATGTACAAACAAGACATCCCAAAAGAATGACGGAACTCAGCCCTGCAGAACTACTATCCTTATTTGGATTGACAACTGGACGCTTGTGTTACCCAGTTGTATACGTCTATCACAAAAACAGACTTCTTTTGTTTATCTACCACTTCTTAATCAGGTTGGCTGCCTATCACCAATTTGTCAGTATGGATCTCGGATTGATTGTTCTTCACCTTGGTGCTGCCTATATATACAGTATTCCGCTGCTATGTTGTGCTTTACTTTTTGCAGCTTCAGTGCTTTCATGTTTTTTTTTGTTTGTTTGTTTAATAGATGTTGACTGTTATATATTGATAATACCATAGATGCAGCGTTTACAACATTTACCACCACTGTTTTACATTAGCGCCTACCTGTAAGCACACTCCCAGGCTCTGAGAGTCTGAACCAGTCTAGGAGCCTTCTAAAATGGTATCTTTTCCAGCTGTAAATGAAGGCACTTTCGCTTAAAATCACTGGATGGCCAGTTCAGGCAACAACTTTATCCTCTTCACAATTTTTAGGGATGAGTTGTGTGTGTGTGTGTGTGCGCGTGTGTGTGTGCGTGCGCGCGTCTGTGTGTGTGTGTGTGTGGACATGCATGGAGGGAGGGGTGAGGGTGCATAGCGTCCGTGTTGGCGTATCAAGATAATAAGTGCATGTGTTGTGAAAAAATAAAATTAAACTTAAAAAAGGAATCTAGTTGACCCCTGGGTTTTGGCTTCCCTGGTTTACGTTTTTTTACGCAATGACATGGTATTTTTCCCACTGTTTTACATTAGCGCCTACCTGTAAGCACACTCCCAGGCTCTGAGAGTCTGAACCAGTCTAGGAGCCTTCTAAAATGGTATCCTTTCCAGCTGTAAATGAAGGCACTTTCGCTTAAAATCACTGTATGGCCAGTTCAGGCAACAACTTTATCCTCTTTACAATTTTTAGGGATGAGTTGTGTGTGTGTGTGTGCGCGTGTGTGTGCGCGCGTCTGTGTGTGTGTGTGGACATGCATGGAGGGAGGGGTGAGGGTGCATAGCGTCCGTGTTGGCGTATCAAGATAATAAGTGCATGTGTTGTGAAAAAATAAAATTAAACTTAAAAAAGGAATCTAGTTGACCCCTGGGTTTTGGCTTCCCTGGTTTACGTTTTTTTACGCAATGACATGGTATTTTTCCCACTGTTTTACATTAGCGCCTACCTGTAAGCACACTCCCAGGCTCTGAGAGTCTGAACCAGTCTAGGAGCCTTCTAAAATGGTATCTTTTCCAGCTGTAAATGAAGGCAATTTCGCTTAAAATCACTGTATGGCCAGTTCAGGCAACAACTTTATCCTCTTCACAATTTTTAGGGATGAGTTGTGTGTGTGTGTGTGTGTGTGTGTGTGTGTGTGTGTGTGTGTGTGTGCGCGTGTGTGTGCGTGCATCTGTGTGTGTGTGTGGACATGCATGGAGGGAGGGGTGAGGGTGCATAGCGTCCATGTTGGCGTATCAAGATAATAAGTGCATGTGTTGTGAAAAAATAAAATTAAATTTAAAAAAGGAATCTAGTTGACCCCTGGGTTTTGGCTTTCCTGGTTTACGTTTTTTTACGCAATGACATGGCATTTTTCCCACTTTATGGCATCAACAATTATAAAATTCAAACTTGGTGGTCAGTGCGCATGCATATGACGCTGTGAGTCGCGCCACGCTCCTACGTCCCTACATGCATCACTGCATAGGTCATTAAAATGCTGGTCTGCTATTGGTCGGCGTCATGGCATCCCTAAGATTCTGGTCTTCTATTCATCGGTATCATGGTGTCATTAAGACGCTAATATGCTAATAAATCTTGATTTCGTGTGAGTGCTTACAATATCATATTTATAGTGCATTTTAGTGATTAATTCAAACTTGAATCGGTTAGCCATGGGTCCCAAGATTGCAAGTGATGTTAAAGGGAAAAGCGGAAACAAAGCTGGAGATGATCAAGAAATACGAAGAAGGCTAGGCTACCCTCGCCAGGGAATATGGCTGTAACTAGCTCAAGTCACATTACTCAAAAGGTAAATACAATTTCATTTTTCCTTTATATATATTTATTTATGATGTTTAATTGTATACATTAATATCATATATAAGTAGCACTTACTATACTATTTTGTTAATGATTTTCAATATGTATGTAAATTTTTATGCTTTTTCCTGGGGTTTCATACCCATTTACCAATTACCATAGGTTTCTATTTCCTGCCAGAAGATGATTTCGCCTTATGATCCCAACTCTGGAAGAGTTTATTTTCTGCTGCATTGTGAATTCTGCCTCCCTGTCATCCCCTGGCTCTAGTTTGGTCAACATGCGATGGCCGCTACACCAAGGGCAACTTCAGCTCTCTTCAGAGAGAGAGAGAATGTCCCTGTGTCTCCCAACTACTACAGTCACGGGTTAGGTTCCATGAACAGGAAAGACAAACAGGCTAAGCCTGGGCTTTTTCAGAGAACCTTCCATTGCGGCAAACAGGGTGTTATGTTTCATTATGGAGGCAGGTTGTGGGGCTCGGGGCTTCAGAGACTAAACACTGAATGTTGTTTTCTGGTTAAATAATTTAATATGGTTAATATGCTTAATATGGTTAGGAGATCACAACATATGAAGATAGGTAAAGGTAGGCATAGTTTTATTAAATACATTTCATACACTTTATTTATGTACATACAATGTCCATCAGGGGGCAAACCCTACTTTGCAGAATTCATTTTTAGAATCATTTATATTTTGGGGGACCACCATCCCAGTCAGCCAATCAAGAGGCATAGTCCCCAATGTCCATGCAATGTTGTAGAGGCATGTCAACCAGGACAACTCCAAAAAATCCAGAGCCTTTAGGAACTCCTTGTGGAAATCATGCACCTCAGGGACCCTTCCAACGAGGAGCTTTTTAGCCCCAGAGATAGGAGAGCCCACCTAAGAGTTACAATAATTCAGGATAAAATACCCCCCCCATATTTCTGTAGTGAACTCCATCGCGATCTTCTACTTTTTACAAAAAAAAAACAAAATCTTTTCATTTCCTCGATCTTGAACAAAATGTGTGCAATGCAGTTATTACCTTTTATATCCACTATTTAAATCCCCACCCTGCCCTTTTTGTTTGTTTCGATTTTTTTTACCAAATGCCGTCCATTTTCATTTATTTTTATCCTCATGAATGAGGTAACGGGCTTGTGCTTTTCCCTCAACTTCTCATGTATGACTTTCTTTTCAACAAAACATTGAATCAGATAACTATTAACTCTCTTTCCAAACCTTTACTTTTGGCTGTGTACTTGTCTTTCATCTGTAAATTGTATATCTGAATTGTACAGCCTGGTATCATACATTTACATTTCGGAGAGCCAATTTTTGCTTATCCTTTTAGTGATTGTAAAGTCATGTATCTTGCTCATTGTTTGTCTCCTTTATTGAATCTTGATAAGGTTGTAACCAAATTCACATACAGTACTGTGTTTGTCGGACCTTGACTGGTTAGGGATTGAGAAAAGGACACAATCCCAGGCAATACGTTCATTTTCATTCCCTTAATTCACAAACTTAAATCCATTAGAATAGACTCCCTCCTTATGTTCTTTTGAATGCCCTGATTGACATCATAGTTCGCCTTTTTAATCGTTTGTTGTTTCCAGTTGAAATTGAATAATTCTTGTACAGACCTCAGTAGAGAGTAGTATAATCTCAGCACCTGCTTTTTGATACATTAATCTTATATCCTGAAAAGTTGCCTTATCTCTTGAATATTTTCATTATTTCTCATTTCTCATATTTCTCAATCTGTCGAGTTACTTGAGGCTTGATGAAGAGGACATTGAAAGTGGGAGAAGGAAACTCTATTTCACCGATCTTTGAAGGAATATTGTGTCAGTTACCAATCATATTACTTCTATCTTTGGGCTGATGGCTTAGAATTCTAATAGACTGCACAAATCTACCAATTTTTTCCAGTATTTCGCATAAAAACTTCCAATTTAAGGAATCACAACAGGCTGCATCTACACTTATTAACAGGTTCCTTGTTTAAACATTTGAACTTGATGTATCATACATCTGTGCTTGTCAATTTTCATTAATCCTGACTGATTTGTTAAACCTGTGATAGATGTATGCATTTTTTAAATCTACATTTACACTGTAATAGTGACATATTGTAGGTCTATGGCTTGTGCGTTGCTCATGTCTGGCCTTGGTTTTTGTAGTATACAAGTCATTGCTTCATCCCTACATAGGGATATTTTATTTTTCTGAAGCAACCAAACGAATGATGCCAATAGTAAAAGTGTTAATTCTTCCTTGAATGCTTAATACCATACTATCCGGAAATGTACCCATTGCTCCCATGACTGCACCCCCCAAATTTATTGAATACACGTGTAAATTATTCTCCTTTGTAATTTTGTAATCTGTAGATTTTCTATTCTGTGAAGTGCCACAGATTAAAAAAAAAAAAAAAAACTCTCACCTTCTCCTGCTGAAGTAGGTTGCTATACATAGATTACTATAATCTCAACTGTGAGTTTTAAGATGTCCAGGAATCGTTCATATTTGTCATTCCATGGTGGGTGAAATCAAAGTTAACTTCACAATTTTCATACACTGTCTGCAGGACATACTTGCTTAGATACCTACTTAATTAGTTTGTGTGAGTTGTTGATTTTAAGCCGTTATATTCAAATTAAAAAAATGATGACTATTTTGTTTTTCTTGACACACGTGTGGATGTATTGCATACTAAGTACTAATGTGGCCTGGTTAAATGAGTTTTGTCATTGCAAGTGGCACCTAGTAAACCAGCTATTGCGGGGTTTTGTGTATTAATGGCTGTAAAGGCCATTCACGGGGTTGACAAAAACAACAGCAGGAGGACAAGGTGCAAACACATCGGCTACAACTGGGAAGTAGTTGTATTGTTATTCATAGGGCAGACACTCATGTTTCTCTTTTGAGTGCTGGGTCGGATCCACCATTTCGGGTAGTTGCGAACTGCTGCTACTTACAATGAAGGTCCAGTACACAATGAACCACCATAAGTTACAATGACTTCAGAAACGTTTCAAGGTAAACTCCCCATGTACCATACAAAAGGCCCAAGCTCATCAAGGCACAGACTCTCTAGGCTACCTTGTGTATTGAGCTGTGTATTGGCTTTTGTGGTTTCTGGGTTTCAAGAATCGTAAATAGCATGAGCAATAACAAGTCTGTGTCATTTTCTCTAGTAAAAGAGTCCATAGATAAGGGCTCGGATGAGATGGTGGAGCAATAACGTGGTGATCAAACAGAAAGAAGCTGGGAACCAGCCTGGATGTCTGAAACACTATGAAAGCCGCATCTTAAATAAGGTATCATAAAGCCATCTTCTCCATTCAAAACCTAACCCCAGACTGGAATTTTATGCGGTACTCTAATACAGACTGATTGAAAGCGTCTCTAAATGTGATTGAATGCATCATTAGTGGCATCTAGTGGCTGTTCTTGTTACGTGCAGATGAAGAAGTGGGTTGTTGAGGCTCAAGATAAACTACAAGTGCTCGTCAAAAAAAGTGTATTTCAGTACTGCAATTCTTAAACCATGCAATTTTCGATTCAAAATGTGTCATGTTCTGTTAAAGTTAAAAAAAAAATTGGTAGTGAAAGGGTTAAAGCACTATTGTTAGGTTATCAATTAACAAATGGCCTTCAAAACTAACTTACATTTTTACTTTCATTTGGACACCACATTGCTCAATGACATCAACGCCCTAGTGAAAAATGCCCTTCCCATGAAGGACCAATGAAAAAAAAAAAAAACTTTAATGATGTGGGTGGATAAATGTGAAGCTTAAAGAAATACAGCTGTGTAAACAACAACCGCTTATTGACCCTCTACAAAATAATTCTTGCATCTTTGATTCATGTCTGTTGCCATAGGAAATGACAACAGTAATTAACATTTCAAATGGGATTCAAGGATAAGGAAACACTTTACTCTCACTTGAGTTTTGTAACTAATGGATAAACACAGCATAACAATCTTAATGGCCATCTAAAAATATTTTATTCTTTCATACATTTATGTATTTATTGTGAGTAAATAGTGGGTGGTGTGTGAGTGACTGAATATACGGCTTAAAATCAACAACTCACACAAATTAATTAAGTGTGTGTTCATGTGTGCTTGTTAAAGTGTCAAATTGAATTGATCAATCTACGACTGATGGTAAAACTATGACAATGGACACGTATTTTAATAATCAAGTAATCGTTCTGAGCCATTGTTTAATTTCACATGGTCAAAATCCTAAAATTTTATTCTTGCTTCTCAGGAGTAATTACTCTGAAAAAAAAATGTTTTTTCATCAAAACATGACATTTGATTTGATTTGATTTGATTTTGGGAAAGCCATACCAGTGCCTGAAGCATTTTCAAAAAGGTTGGTGAGAGCAACATCCATTCCTCTTCTGTTATTTTGTGAAAATGTTTTTGTGATCATAAACAAAACAAAACAAAACTAAATAAATGACAAAAATTTGTATATAATCTCTAAATGAGAAAAACAATGTTTTAAAATACACCAACGCAAACTAAAATGTATGTGATTATTTGATTAATCTTTGAAATAATTCATATTATAATCGATAAGAAAAATATTTGATGGGGACTGCCCTAGTGTGTATCTTTCTATATATAAATATCCATTTCCAATCCCAGGACACACAGAGACGAACGACCAATCACGCGCCCAATCACATCTAAGGACAATTTTGTATACCCAATACACCTGCCTCCTCCACACAGGAAGGCCGGAGCCAGGTGGATTTGAACTGTGAGGCGGACATGCTATTTACTGCGCCACCGAGCCGCCATATACATATACTGGGGCCGTCTGTGAAAGACAATGTCTGAGGGTATGTCACGCAGACAGAGCACGTGTTGAATTAAAAGCTGTGCTGTCACCAGGGCGATGGGAAGGCCCCTGAGAGCGACGAAGTGGACCTTCTTGGAAAAGTGATCCACCACCGTCATGATCGTGGACTTGCCCTGGGAGACCGGCAGACCCGTTACAAAGTCTAGACCTCGGGCACATGTGATGCAAGCTACCACATAATTTCCAACGTCCTTCCACCAGCCTGGCCACCTGAACCGCCGAGTGACTAGGTATATAGTCCAGCTGGTACCCTGATGGCACGCCAGCTTGGCGCTGTGCCCCCATTCTAGTACTGCAGTACTGCATTCTAGTTCTGGCACCACAAACAGGTTATCCTCTGGGCAGTCGACGTTCCTCCAGCTACCACTAAAGAGCTCCGATGACCCGATCTCCCGGGATGATGGTCTCAGGTGGGTTTTGGCAGGCGGTGTTCTCATGTACGCAATACAGAGCGTCCGATTTGCAATTTTTCGAACCTGGTCGGAAGGTGATAACATAATTGAAGTGCGTGAGGAATAGCGCCTACCGGGCTTGCCGAAGGTTCAGGCGACCTGCGGTGTGTGTACATGGTACGCTAAAAAATTGTTTCGCGTAATAATAGGGATTTGCACTTACTACCATTTAAAACGTCACTGTAACGATATTGAAATAGAAAAAAAAAATCTGAACACTTCCTGTCTGCTTCTGGACTATGTCTGTGCATTGTCTGTGCAATGATGTCACCATGCAGCCTGTTTTGGAAAGTCATGCATGGCGGCACTATGCACAATAACAAGCAATGGAGGAAATTCGACCACCCTGTCCTAATTTAATGTAGGATTGTCACATTCTGTAAACTTGTTTGATGCACTAATGTGAGTGCAACATTTCATACGAATGTTTCTGCCACCTCAGTCAGTGGGTCAGTCCCCACCAGTTCCCTCGTTCTACTTTTCTCTCTCTCATATGATTGTGAATTAAATGCGTTAAGATGAAACATTTGTCCAAAACAGAAAGCGAATGGTTTGTGACCAAAACAACACAAAACTTCAACATGTTAATAGTAAAATAAACTTATTAATAAAAAAAACAAAAACATGTTGCTCAACCAGCTAACGGTAGCGTTAGCATAAATCGAAGCCAGACCCGCGAACGCTTTTTTTTTTTTTTTTTAAACCACAATGGCTGAAGAAGACCCAAACGGAAATTGGACCAACGCGACTTTCAGCATTGGCGTCCATGTCAAAACATACAAAAGGATTTATTATTGGAAATGAAACGCCGAGACAAACTCATGCATGGAAACAGTGAGACGGCAATAGTTAATAAGTGCAATTACCGAATAACGCCAGGAGATGGAGGCAATACAACACAAATACAGCCAAACCCCTAGGGTCATGACAGTTGTTTTTGTCGCAAAAGGGTGAAAATACCTTGATTAGGGGACGAAAAACTCAGTATTTCACAACGCAACATGAAAAAAATGTAAGCCAGAGGGTTAATTGTGTGTGTGTGTGTGTGTGTGTGTGTGTATATATATATATATATATATATATATATATATATATATATATATATGTATGTTCCAGAATGTACCAGGTGTCAGACGCTTGCAAGCCACTTTCATTCTTTTAAATATGGCAGGAGCCAATGAGTTTTTACTGTAATTCCCCCGCAGGGACGACAAACACAAGTGGTTTACTTTTACAGGTGTGATGAAGACTGTGAAGCTTAATTAAACCCATAAAAGAAAATCACTTGTGTTTGTTGGGCCTGCAGGGAGTTAGAAAAATTATTGTGTTCTGCTCCTCAAGGCCAGCAAAAAGCATTCTGTTTTGTTGTTGTATTTTCTAATCCTCAAAACAAGAATTAAAACAAAAATTGAATTTCTTTATTGTATTTCTATAATTTCAGCATTGCAATGAAACACAATACATTAATATATTCAGTACATTTAAGTCAAACTTAAACACCATAGTACAGCAGAGTAGTCATGAAACGTGTCATTCTCTGGTGGATGTACTGCAGGGAAATCAAACATTCATGCATGAAGGCTCTTACTGTTGCCAACTTAGGCATAGTAGGCTATTGGGGCTAAGACTGATTGACATATATAGCATGTTTTGGTTTTACTAAAAGACATATAGAAGAATGCTTTCAATATTGTGCAGAACCTAACCTTATTTGGTTTCGTTTCATCATTTCAAAAAAGCTCTTCTACCCTATTTGCCAAATTAACAAAACTGCAGAAAGCAACTTTCACAATTCCCCTTTATTTTCTAAACTTTATTTGAGCGACAGGCTTTTGAAACAGTGACGTGAAAAAAAATCTGCCACCTAAAATGAAGGGTTAAATTTTTCGAAAAGGTTAGGGTTTAGCAGCTAAACATTGACATAAACATAACATTAAACTTTAACAACGGCTAAAGTTTAAGTTTCCAACCATCAGTTTTGTGTTCTCAATCATGGTTTAAAATGGAGTGTAAAGTTTAAGCACAACATTAAACTTACTACAAAGTTTGCAAAATATGAGGATTACAGACAGGTTTAATTTAATCAGTAGTAATTTTAAACTGTGTTTGAAGTTTGGTGTAACATTATTTGAATTTAAAACAAGATTTGTATTTCAAATATGATTAAATCTGGTTTTAAAGTTAAATAGTGTTCATTCAATCCTTAACCTACTAATTACAGTTCTGTTAAAGTGATGGGACTTTCATAACCTGTTCACTAAAAAAAGGCATTAACAAGACTGGATCTATGTTTTTTTTATTATTTTGTTTTGTTTCTCTACCCCTCATAAAATAGATACTAGGGTATTCATACATTGCAATTCATACTTTGTGTGTTGGGACATTAAATATACTTTTCCTCTAAAATATTCTTTCTCATAATTGACAGTGGGATGGCTTGATGGCACAGTTGTCAGCATGTCCGCAACTCTCGAAAATGGATGGATAATTGACAGTAAAGAGCCGTTGAACAGACACATCATCGCTGCTGTTTTATTTACCAAATCACCAACATGTTTCGAAGTTTAAAAAAGATTACTTTAACCAAAATTATGCTCAGCATTGACTTCCTGTTCCTCTTGTCCACTTTGTGTCTTTTGGCAGTTGGCAAAAAACTTTTGGCACATTACCACCACCCACTGAAGTGATACCTCCTACTCAGTCCATGAATAAAAATAGAAATTAAAGACCAACTCACAAGAACTCCTCTGTGAAATGACTCTCGTATCCTATTCTGGAATATGTTCCAGTTACCTGGACTCATAATGAGGACACTGTACTGTATATGAAATGGTGACTGAATGCTGTTGGAGGTATATTCTTAGCACATTCTTACCTCATCATATAAATGTGTCATAGGACTCAACAAGGACAGCTTTTTTTTTCACTTAGCACTTTGAGATCTCTTGAGGATCCTGGACCAGATGATCATTCAAGTCAGATTTGTTGGTGCTGCATTGATAACAGATTTATTAAAGATTGATTGGAAGAGTGTTGTGCATTTGGAAATGAGTTTCTGAACAAAACGTTCTTTCATTCTGAAGGAGTAGAGGTAAAGTCAAGCAACTGTGTAATCCAAGCTGGGCAATTAGGACTCTCTCTCTCTGATAAGATCACACTGCCCTCTTTCATTCCAATTCAAAAACTATTTTCTCATGACTCCTCTGTGACACACATTGATGGAGTGAATCCAATGCTGCATGTGAGTATTCATAATTATTCAAAGTTATTTAGTTGTAGAAAAAATGTAATAATAGGCTTCCTAAGTTGATCATATCAAGAGGAAAGTCCTATGGATAATGTTCTCACCCCCCACCGATGTAGAAACTTCAAAGTGATGGCGCAACAAAGAATGACTTTGAATGGTAACTGTCCATCCCAGTTATCAGATGCAGACATATTTATGTAAGAAGACATGAATACAAGATAAAACGTGTGTTCTTGTTTTGGGAGTAAGTTTTGTGTTCTCTGTTTTGTTTTTGCTGACATTGTATTTGTGTGGCCCACAAAGCTTAACCTTCCTGTTCAGCATTACTCCCAACCTAATCTTACACCCCCACACGCTCTTATTGATGCTGCTTTATTTCGAGCACCATTTTATTTGTTTGCAATGGGACACTTTGCTTCATTTTTCAAAATTTATTTTTAATTACTTTGCAATGTATTGTCTTCCACTGTGCTATTCTTGCGTCCCCCTTTTTGACCCCCTCTTCTGGTTTCTTTCTTTTCCTTGTTGAAATTCACTTACACTTAATTGCTTCCCGCAGGTCTTTCTCTTGCTCCGTCACGCTGCAGTTTGTCATGTGATGACACTGTGCGGGCTTGTCTATGGGAGCTTGTGCTTTTACTCAGTGGAGGAGAGACCCGGCCTGTTGCTAATAAGCCGATCCAGTAGCTTTGCAGTTCAAGCCCAACGTGACTTCTTCAGCAATGCTGTTGCTCGTAGTGTAGAATGAAACCGATATTTACTTTGTGGAACTTCATGACAAATATCTTAAATGGCTGAGGAGGCTTTAATCCCAGCATCTGACAAAATAATCCCGGTAAGTCAAACTTCAAATACTGTGGGCCAAAGTTTGGGGTGGTTTAAAAGAAACAACTGACAAGTCGCTTTTGATTTCATGTGAATTATGTGTCATGTGTTTGACTTTTTATAATTAGGCCAACTTGCTTCTTTATGTATCGAATAGAACTCACTAACTTCATGCACTTTAGCTATTTTTATGTACAGTAGTTAGTTTGTGGTAGATTTTTTTTTTTTTTTTTAATTTTAAGACATTTGAATGAAGTATAATATGAGGCGTTCCTTACTGCATAAACATATAATCTTTTAAAAAATGTTATTTCATTGTAATAATCTTGCTTTTTTGAATATCATCTCATAATGTATGCCCCCATAATAACCTTGAGAAATATATATTTTTTATTCATTGTATAATGTATACATAGTTAATGTTCTTAAACAATAGATTAGATTTTACAATGCAGAAACTCTGCCTCTGATTTGGCAGTAAAACTATGACCTTGTTTGTTAGCCTGGAGGAATGTGAACAATGCCAAGACAATCTCAGAACAAAATACTGTTTCACTATAAAATAATACCTACACTGTCTGCAGAAAATGAGCCAAAGTGAAGCAAATGTCCAAGAGCAACAATCTTTCACGACAGGAATACGTAAAAATCAGAAATATGATTCTGTACTGCATATGCATATCAGGACTAATATATACTCTGTGACATGACTAATTTGCTCTTATTTTCTTTCTTGCTAACAAAGAATCTTACAGGTTCACTGTTGGCTGTGGCTTTTCTGACTTCCTTTGGGAGCTCTATGCTCTATGGATACAATTTAGCTGTGGTGAACTCTCCAGCTGTGGTAAGCAAGCTACGGTGCTGTCTTAAAACCAGTGGCTGTCCGTGCATTTCACACTTAGGCCTTCAGTGATTCGACCCTTCATGTGCACAGCTACGCATTACTGGGCTGCACAGGCTATTTTCCGGAGCATTTAAACTTCAATAAACCTGCATCAGCTATTGCATCATATGTGATACTGCCAAAATTGAAAATAATTAACATTCATTTTAAATTGGAAAATGTGCAATTCCTGACGAAATTCCTTGTGAAGGCGTAAGGGTTGAAGGTGGCGGCGTTGAATGCTGAAATGATGTTGAATGTTTCAATGGCTTTAATCTGTGAAGAAATGTGAATACTACAAAGTTGGAACAGTTTGAATAGGTCAAATTATGTAGAAAATACAAGGGGAAAGCAGAAGAAAGTGGAAATTGTGCGGGTATTTGAATTGCAAAAACAAATAAAAAGTTGAAGTGCAAAGAACAATCTATGACAAATAAAGTTGGAACCGCTTAAATAGAGCTAATAATATGGAAGATACAAGGGAAAAAAACGGAAAAAAGTTGAACTTGTGCGGATATTTTGAATGCAAAAACGTCAAAAAATTGGTTCAAGTGAGTTTTTGGCATGGGCATGTACACGCTTTAACATATAAAGTTGGAACGACTTGAATAGGCCACAATGTAGAATGTGCAGAAAAAGTGGAAACCGTCAAAATTGTGGATTTTTTGCAGGGGTTTTTGTGGGTCTTTTCATGGCAAAAAACTGGACATTTTTGGTGCGAGGGTGTTCTTGGCAATCTTACCAATTATGGGAAGCACCTAAATTTGGAACACTTATTATATATGTATTGGTCAGACAGAAAAGGAGAAACCGCAAGAGGAAACAGTAAATCAGATTTTTTTTCCCAGTTTGAGGGGGGTATTACTTATGCAAAAGTGATGAATTATGGGTAAATGACACTCTGAGGTCATAGGCAGGGTCAAGTTAAACAGTTAATGAACAGCTCTAAGGGCTGATGGGGAATGGTGTATCTTGTATGTAGTCAAATGTGCAAGATGGCCGCCTAATGAGGGGTACATGGGAAATGAGTACTGTGTGTACCTGAGCATCCTGAGTGGAAGTGGGGCTGAGAGCTGAGATGTCTGATCAAATATCCAAGATGGCCACCCCAGTGGGTTGATAAGAAATGGTAAGTATCGGTGTATGTAGTCAAATTTCCAAGATGGCCGCCTAATAGGGCCAGTAGTTGAAGAAGGCCACACGGCCACACAATGAATGACCTAATTGAAAATGAATGGGTCCTTTGTGGATACAGAATGTGGAATTGTGGGAAAATTTTGAATTGTGGGAAGAGGAAAATGGATACACCCATAAAATGGTGGGAATTGGGGGAATTAATTAATGTTGGAACGGTCTGAATCGGATGAGGAATGATGGAAAGAGAAGGGTACAAAATTTTGGTGAGATCAATGGGAATGAGGAATCATGGGTAAAATGATTTAAATAGTCATGAATTACTGGAATGAATGGATATAAGTAATGATGACAATGTGGAGAATTAACTGAATGATGTGAATGTGAAATGGAAACACTTCAAATAAGGAATGTTAAATCTGCCATTGGGAATGCATTATGAATTTGTATAGGTGAAAAATGTGGAATTATGGGAGAATATTAAAATTGATGAATTATTGGAATGATGGGGATAATCCATAAATTGAAATGAATGAGTAAAATGTTGTAAATGTGTCATGAGAAAGCTCAGAATATGAATTGTTAAATGTCCGATTTGATATGAATATTGGAAAATTGAGGTGGAAGACATGAAATTATAGGAATATATTAACATTTATGAATTATTGGAATGGTTAAAATGAGTTAAATATTGTAAATATGAAATGGGAAAGCTAAAAATGTGATATGCTTAATCTCCAATTTGGAATGAATGGGGAATCCTCCCATTGTCAATGAATTATGAAATATTAAAGGTGGAAAAATCTGGAATTAGGAGAAAATGTTGGAATTAATGAATCACTGGAATGATGGGAATAATTTCTAAGGCAAGATGAATGAGCTAAATATTGAAAATGTGAAAGTTGAAAAATATGAAATGTAAAACCACCCCATTGATTTAACATTGGGTGATTTTTGGGGTAGAAAACAGGGAATTGTGGGAAAACGATAAATATTTGGAATGATCAAAAATGGAAGCAGGTGTCGCACGATTATTTGGAATAATATGAAATTGGAACGGTGTGAATCAGTATAAACGGGAATAGAGTTAAAACCCATCAAAAAAGCAGTTGGAATAAAATAATAATAAAATAATAATAAAGTTTAGGAACAATATCTATGTGTGAAGGCGGCCTTCACACAATTATTTGTCCACAAAGTTTCAAGAAGTCCACCAAGTGTCATCTTGACACAGCATGTTGGTGATGGGTGTGGGAAGCTGGATCCAAAATGCAGAGAGGCAGGATATGAGATGAGCTCAACAAAAATATTAGTCGCAGAAGCTGGGCGAAAACCAAAACCAAACTCACGGGGCGGAAAAACGACAGCAAGACAGGGAATTCGCGGAACTGGCACAAGTGCTGCAGTTGGCAAAAACAACTAGACAACTAAATACTGTAGCTAAACTGGCACTTTAAAGGACAAAAATTATGCAAACACTTAACAGTTGGACGAGAGGCAAGCGTGGAGGCGACATGACAGCTGGAACACACTAATGACAGGTGACACAAATCACACTAACGACAGAAGCCAGGGAAAAACAACATGAACTCAAAAGCAAAATAACTCAACAAAATAAAGCCACAACAGCAAAAACCCAGACAGAACATGACACCAAAAGCAGACAAGCTTTAACATAATTGTACGCTAAATTGCGAATCACACATTAATATGAGGACACTATTTTTTTTCTTTACCAATAATTGAATATGAACAAAATGACAAAACCACAATAAAATTGAAAAAAATAAATCAAATGCTTGACTCACCCAAACAGTTGTCCAGCACTTATTTCAATACTAAATCCATTCTTCTCTTTCCTCAGAATGATTTGCTTGTAGATTTTCTGTGTTTCATTTCCAAAAATAAATCCTTTTGTATTGACATGGATGCCAATGCTGGAAGTCGCATCGGTCCAATTTCCGTTTTGCTCTTCTTCAGCAAAAGCAAGTAGATTTGAATTTTCTGCTAAATGTCCGCGGGTCTGGCTTCTATGTACATTCAATAGTTGGTTAACCATGAGCTAGTTAGCTCATGGTTGAGCAACATGCTTTTTTTCTTTTCTTTTTTTTAAATTACTTTATTTAACTACTTTCAACATTACACATGGTGGCTCAATATAGCACCGCCTTCCTGCAGTGAGCATCCACTCACGTCTCGTTCAAAATGAGGCCTCTAGATGGCTATCTCATGACTCGATTGGCTCTTAAAGTGGTATATTAAGTATACGGGCCGCTCACATATCCATCTGAGCATGCACAGAAGCCCGCGCCTTGTTGATGCGAATGCCCTGGCTTCTGCCTAGGCAGATTTCATACAGCCTGGCAACACAAGTAAGCTGAATTTTAATTTGCTAAAAACTCTAACATAAAACTACATTACTGCAAGCTGGTTAACCAAATGGAAAATAGTTATATATATATATATATATATATATATATATATATATATATATATATATATATATATATATATATATGTTTAAAATACATGTAAAATGAAATTGACTTTAATTATAGCTATATTTATTATAGTTTATTATTGTTATGATTGTCAGGTACTTTAGGCCACTATATAAGGCCTTGCTGGCCCTGACGGCCCACCACTGCTGTATAAAGTCAATTTAAGATTTAAGTAAATATATTTACTGCAGTACTTCAATGTCCGAGAAGTGCCTGTGGCATCTGTATTTACAGATAACTTGTCCATCTGGCATATAGGGAACCTTCACAGTGTGTCTCTGCAATATAGCTTCACAAATAAAAGGATAAAAGCTAAGTAGTGAGGGATGACTGTATAATTCGATATATGAATTATGTGCTTATAGTGTTTGTATGTTCACTAAAATAATTAAAGGGAGGCAAAAGAACACACTGTCAAAGTATTGATTTTGAGTCTGAACTGTTATTTCACTCGGCAGTATTTTGTCTGTATTATTTTGAAAATATCTTTCCAGCCATCAATGTTCTCTAAATATGTTGGTGCAAAATATGCAGGCATGTTCAGTCTGTTGAAAAAGGATCTTGCTGTAACAGGCAATTAAAAAAAAGTTTCAAATTAATAAAGAAAAAAAAGAAAAAAATTACAACTTCCATGCACTATCTTTCTTTGTAAATATCTGATGTTATGACCTGAGGCTTATAGTCCAGTGCGGTTTATCCATGACAAAAATAAATGTTTTTTTTTTTTTTTTTGCTCAGTTTTTGCCGGCTTATATACCGGCACAACTTATAGTTGGAAAAATGTGGTACGTGTAATAAATCAATTGTTTTGATCACGAAAATCCATTTTCTTTGCACTCTTCCAAATCTTTCAAACTGTCATACTGTTATGACCCTCTGTTCCTCATTGTGAGTATCTTCAGCTAATCTTTCATTTTTTCTCTCCTCAGTATATAAAAGACTTCTACAACAAAACATCATTGAGCCGCAATGGAACTGGACTCACCGGGGAGACACTGACACTTATGTATTCACTCACTGTGTCTGTATTCGCGATTGGTGGTCTTCTGGGTTCTTTAATTGTGGGTATGCTGGTAACTCGCTTTGGCAGGTAAGATTTTATAATTATATACTTCATCAAACTCATCATATTCAGATAACCTCATCATATTCAGACAATCAGTTTATGTTTTTTCCCTAAGAAGTTATGGCATACAGCTTTTATCCAATGCCCCATGCAAGTGCATGTATGTAATGACAGTTTGTGCTGTGCAACAATATGTTATGTAAATCTCATTCTTTCTTAAAAATTGCACCCCACCCATCACTGCCCAACATTTTTTTTTTTTTGTCCCAGGATGACACTGGTTATACCTAGTTTGCGTGACCTTGATTGAGAGTTATGTGTGGGGTTGCAAGTGTATCTAGCCTCATGTGGCAGTACATGAACTAAAGCTCACTTTACATTCTTTACCTACACTTTACCTTCTATTTTGACAGTCTTGAGTGGCAGTTTTGCATAATTCTTTTGACCAATATTTGTTCATTCTTCTCACAAGTGTAGTTACATAAGTTTACTCCTGTAAACACTACATTTAGATAGCTGACAGAATAATTCAAAGAAAATAAGTCATGATCTCATTAAAATCATTTTCACATTTTCAAAATGCCTTCAGAGGAGAAGTGTGCCGATTCTAAATGTCGCATGCTTAAATTATACTCTTCCATATTGCTTGTTGTATTGTATGTTGATGGTGTAATTTCAGAAAAGGCACAGTGGTAAAAACTACAATTCTGGTGTTTATTGCTGGTTCATTAATGGGCCTCAGTAGAAGCTGTGGTTCACCTGAGATGGTCATTTTGGGACGTTTCATCACAGGCATTCATTCAGGTAATGTCATAAAACGCACAACATAAAAATGTTTATACCATTAAAAATAATAGCATATCTTGATGTCTGAGCCATCATCTTAAAATTATTATACCATTATAAATAATTGCATATCTTCATGTCTGAGTCGTCATATTATCGTAGTGGAGGGATTTGTGTGTCCTCGTGATCCAAGGGGTGGATCAGAGTCGAAGCTAAATGGTGCCTACGGGTGGCCATGGTCACCACAAATTACCTTAATTAAAGATTTGGTATCTGATATTTATATTTATTATATCCCTTAACAGCTGCCACATGGCATTTATCCATCCATCCAGCTATCCATTATCTTCTGCTTTATTTGGGGTCAGGTCGCAACCTCAGCAGGGAAGCCCAGACTTCCCTTTCCCCGGGAGGATCCCCAGGCAAGCCAAGAGGCATGGTCTCTCCAGCATGTTCTGGGCATTCCCTGGGGCCTCCTCTCGGTGGGAAAAGCTCAGAACACCCCACCAGGGAGACATCTGGGAGGCATCCTAACCAGATTTCCGAACCATCTCAACTGGATCCTCTCAACGCGGAGAAGCAGTGACTTGACACTGAGTCCCTCCCGGATGACCGAGCTTCTAATCTCTAAGGGCGAGACCAAACACCCTGTGGAGGAAACACATTTCAGCCGATTGTATCCAGATTCTTGATCTTTTGGTCACGATCCACAACTTGTGAGCATAGGTGAGGGTAGGACCTTAGATCGATTGGTATATTGAGAGCTTCACTTTTCGGCTTAGCGTTTTCTTTACCATGTCAGTCTGGTAAAAAGTCTGCATTACAGACGCTTGCACTGAGCTGCCTGTCGATCTTCTGTTCCATTCTACCGTCGCTCGTGAACAAGACCCCAAAATACTTGAACTATAGCTTCATTCCAGCCGCTTCACACTCGGCTGCAATCACTCCAGTGAAAGTTAGAAGTCACACCCTAAAGAAGCCAACAGCACCACATCACTCCCAAACCGGACCCCCTCAATGCTTTGGACATGCCTGGAGATTCTGTCCGTAAAGGTAATGAACAGAATCAGTGGAAAAGGGCAACCTTGGTAGAGTCCAACACCCACTGGAAATGGATTGGACTTACTTCCAGCAATGCAGACCAATCTCTGACAACGGTGATACAGGGCCACACAAATTCTCAACCAGACATGGGTCACCAGGCCCCCCTTGGGTCAGATGTTGAGATTGTGTTTGATGGTGAACACCTGGTAGCCGGGTCTGCACCCATGGATTGTGGCCAGCTGCAGCCCAAAAAGGCAATGTGGGTCCCCCCTTGTAGTATGTTCACCATCAGAATTTGTTTAGAATATGGATCATAGTGCAAACTATTATATAGTTATGTAGCAGCATTCATGCAATGTGCACTGTGCAGCAGTTGTAAAGTGCATGTGTGCATGTGGTAAAGTGACTGATGATGAGGCAGATTAGTGCATGTGGGATGTGTTTATAATCTGGATGGCCTGTGGGTAGAAACTGTATGCCAGCCTGGCAGTGCTGGCCCTCAGGCTCCTGTGGCGCCTGCTTGATGGCAGTTGTTCAATTTAACAGATAGTGTTGTGGTTGAGTATTGTCCCTGATGAGGTTGTGTGTCCTCCACAGAACCCTGGTGTGGTAAATGTCCTGCAGTGAGGGGAAGGCTTCTCCACAGATGCGCTGTGAGGTCTTGATCACATGCTGGAGAGCCTTCCTGTCTTGTGCTGTACAGTTGATGAAGGTGGAGAGGACACTTTGGATTGTACTTTTTTTTTTTTTTTTTTTTTTTACTCAATATGGCGGCGCGTGCACACGCTGCGGCTTCTCTCTCTCCGAGTGTGGCTACGTTCTCGTGCCTTTCGTCATGTTTGTCACAGTGTTTGTGTATGACTTCCTTGCGTTTTCCCGTCTCTAAATGCAAGTACAGTCGGGAGTTTTTACTGAGTGTCGCCAGGACACATTTTCATCACTTAAATCCCGTGCACCAAGAAGAGCTACGAGGCTGCGGTCTGCTACGGAGGCCCGTTCAATCACCGCCCCCCAGTACTGCTGCTCGCCCACAGTGGAAGCGACACAAGCGCCGCCTGCGTAAACAAAGGCGGGGGAAGCGCGGAGGTATCCGAGCTAGGCTAACAGCTAGCCCGCACAAGCCGGCTATCCCCACCATCTTGCTGGCCAACGTACGCTCTCTAGACAACAAACTGGACTATATACGCCTTCTCCGGACTACACGTAAGACCGCTGGTGAGTGCTGCACGTTCGTGTTTACCGAGACCTGGCTAAACAGCGGCGTAGCGGACCACGGCATTCAGCTCGAGGGGCTAGCATGCTATCGAGCAGACAGAGCCCTCGCTGCGGAGGGGAAGACGCGTGGCGGCGGTCTCTGTGTTTACATCAATAAGAACTGGTGTCGTGACGTTGCTGTGGTCTGCAAACACTGCTCACTGTCTGTGGAGTTTATGATCATTAAATGCCGGCCCTTTTACCTGCCAAGAGAGATAACAGCCATACTGCTTGTGGCTGTTTATATCCCTCCCAGCTCGAGCGAGAACATCAGGAGCGAGGCATTGAATGAACTGTACCATCACATCAGTGAGCAGCAGACAGCACACCCAGATGCCTTCCTCATCCTGGCCGGGGATTTCAACCACGTGAACCCCAAGAGTGTATTTCCGAAAATACACAAAAACATAGACTTTCCAACTCGTGGCAATAACATCTTGGACCAGGTTTACACCACCCAGAAAGGAGCTTACAAGGCCCTCCCCCTCCCCCACCTCGGAGCCTCTGACCACATAACCGTGATGCTAATTCCAGCATACAGACCACTGGTTAAAGTCACCAAACCAGTCCGGAAAGAGGTGCGTGTCTGGCCAGAGGGGGCAGTGGAGGCACTCCAGGACTGTTTTAACACCACAGACTGGGATGTGTTTAAACAGGGGGCCACTTACAACAACACCACAGACCTCCAGGAGTACACTGACGTTGTCACTGCTTACATCACAAAATGTATTGACGATGTGACAGTGACAAAGACCATCTCTGTTCGGGCCAATCAGAAACCATGGCTGACAGGAGAGGTCCACAGGCTGCTGAAGGCTCGTAATGCTGCCTTCAGGGGAGGGGACGAGGAAGGCCTGAGGAGAGCTAGGGCTAACCTGTCACGTGGAATCAGAGAGGCCAAGAAACTACTCCAGGAGGATAGCTCATCACTTCAGCGAAAGCAGGGATGCACGGAGCCTGTGGCGAGGGATACAGATGATCACGGACTACAAGCCCCCATCACAGAGTTGTGACAGCTCCACTTCTCTGCTGAATCTTCTAAATGACTTCTTCGCTCGCTTTGAGGCACTAAACAACACGTCGGCACAGAAAACATCACCTCCTCCTGGCGAACAGGTGTTAACACTGTCCCCTGACGCCGTGAGAAGGAAATTTAGCAGAGTCAACGCCCGCAAAGCCTCTGGTCCTGATAACATCCCGGGACGTGTTCTGAAGGACTGTGCTGGAGAGCTCACAGATGTCTTCACAGACATTTTTAACATCTCCCTGAGCCAAGCTGTTGTTCCCACCTGCTTCAAGACCACCACTATCATCCCGGTCCCGAAGAAGTCATCACCCTCAAGTTTCAACGACTACCGTCCGGTAGCACTCACTCCCATCCTCATGAAGTGCTTTGAACGGCTAGTGCTGAAACACATCAAAACTGTCCTCCCACCCTCCATGGACCCCTTCCAGTTCGCGTATCGGTCGAATCGCTCGACTGACGACGCCATCACCACCACCCTCCACTCAGCCCTCACCCATCTGGACAATAAGAATTCCTACGTCAGAATGCTGTTCATCGACTTCAGTTCAGCCTTCAACACAATCATCCCCCAACAGCTCATCATTAAACTGGACCAGCTGGGGATCAACACATCACTCTGCAACTGGCTGCTGGACTTCCTGACTGGGAGACCTCAGGCAGTCCGGGTCGGCAAAAACACATCCAGTACGACCATATTGAACACTGGGGCACCCCAAGGATGTGTGTTAAGCCCCCTCCTCTTCACTCTGCTGACCCACGACTGCACAGCACTGCACAGCTCCAATCTCCTCGTCAAGTTCGCTGATGACACAACTGTGGCGGGCCTCATCAGCAACGATGACGAGACCATCTATCGGAGCGAGGTGAGCCGCCTGGCCCTGTGGTGTGACCGCAACAATCTCTCTCTAAACGTAGAGAAGACGAAAGAGATTGTTGTGGACTTCAGGAGAACACGCCCTCAGCATGCGCCCCTGACCATCAACGGTGCTGTGGTCGAGAGGGTGAGCAGCACCAAGTTTCTGGGGGTGCATGTCACTGAGGACCTCTCCTGGACCACCAACACCGCATCACTGGCAAAGAAAGCCAACCAGCGCCTCTACTTCCTCCACAAATTGAGGAGAGCCAGGACCCCGGCCCACATCATGCGGACCTTCTACAGAGGCACCATTGAGAGCATCCTGACAAGCGGCATCACCGTGTGGTACGGAGCCTGCTCCAGCTCCTGTAAGAAAGTCCTCCAACGCATGGTGAGAGCCGCTGAAAAGACCATTGGTACCTCTCTCCCTTCTCTCGGAGAGCTGTACACCTCTCACCTCACCCGCAAAGCCCTCTGCATCGCGAGAGACTCCACCCATCCGTCACACAGCCTCTTCAGCCTGCTGCCATCAGGCAGGAGACTGCGGAGTCTGCGAGCCAGAACAAGCAGACTAAGGGACAGCTTCATCCACCAGGCTGTCAGGATGCTCAACTCTCTCCCTGCTCTGCCCTCGCTCCTCACATCCACTCCACCTGGACTCTGACTTCCCAGTCCCACTCCATTTCATAAGCAACAGTCACTTTACTCACAGTCACTTTACAATAGGCACTTTATAACAGGTACTTTATAGTCACTTATAACAGTCATTTATAAATAGTCATCTAGTCATTTTATATAACCATCCCTTTTTGCACAACCACGCACACCTGTTTTTATTTTGTGTTTTGTTCATAGATATTGTCAGATTTTATAGTTGTCTATTTTCATATATATTTACTTTTTTTTTAGCTCATTTTTACTTGCCATTAAGGTTAGAGAGTCACGTAATTTCAATTCTCTGCCTGTCCTTGCACATGTAGTAGAATTGACAATAAAGCAAACTTTGACTTTTGACTTTGATCTGTCGAAGTTGTTGAGAATCTTTGCTAGCATGCCAAATTTCTTTAGTCTCCACAGAAATTAAAGTCTGTTGAAACGTCTTGATGATCTGTTAAGTGTTGTGGGACTAGGTGAGAATGATGTAGGTGCCGAGGAATTTGAAGGCATTCACCCTCTCCACCTCTGTCCCATTGTTGAATAGTGGTGGTTTGTGCCGCTCCATCTGTCGCCTTGGGTCTACGAGCCGTTCTTTGGTCTTGTCTGTGTTGAAGTGGAGTAAGGTTGAAGGCTGAGCTGATACACTGGACTGCAGGTCGATGATCAACTGTGTCAACTCATTGGATGTACGGCTGCTGTCTTGGACATTTTGGTGAAGAGAGGATCGGAGGATGCAATAAATCACCACCCTATTCTGTGTTGGTTCTGTTGGTGAGGGATGAAATCAGTTCTTCAATCTGGCAGACCAAAACCTATTGTAGGGGTCTGCTGGTAACACATGTTCCTCTGTACGAAGCAGTAGACTCCCACCTCTTGCAAAACTTCAGGCAGGACATTGAGTCTGAGTGGATCATGTCTTGCAACTCCATTGTTGAAGTAGCTGACTATAGGTGTTTTATGCTGCATTCATCAGAAAAGGCAATAATCAAAGCAGCATGCCTAAAAACTACACCTGCAATCAGATACCCTCTAAATGTTTCAACAGGTCTTTTAGTTAAAGTTTCTTTTTAATTGTGTTTACTAATGAGCTGTCATTTTTCATGTAATTTCAAATGGGTTTTTAATTTAGTCATACTGTATGTGTTTCTTTTTACCACAGGAATCTCCTTAAGTGTAATTCCAATGTACCTTGGTGAGATTGCACCAAAGAGCCTCAGGGGCTTTTTGGGTCTGGTGCCAAGTATTTTTATTGGCACGGGAGTCTTTGCTGCCCAAATACTTGGACTACATGAACTGCTAGGAAAGGTATGCTTTAAAAATCCTGGTCAGTGGTGGATTGTGGCATGTTCAATACGATCAAAAAATTGCTACCAGATATGGTTTTCCACAGAATAAAGCCATGATCTGTTATGCTATATTGAAACAATGAAATATCACAACACAACTCTTCGGCTACTGTTCTTTGTTCCCTGGGTACTCCAGAGGAATTTGCTCTTGTGCCACGCCACAATAGAAAAGAGGTTTAATCTGCTCTGCTAAGCTGTCTACCTAACAAGCAACCACAAAGTGTTTTTCTAGTGATGCGTGAGCCAGCTTGTTTCCCACTTCAGGGAATTAAACAACCTAACCAGCTACGCCAACCTCCATGCTTATCCATCTTCAAGCTATGGGTGTCAAACTTATCTGAGTAAGCTGTTTGGCGCAAGCATGGCAACTGTTCACTTCAGCTTGTTAGTTGCAGTACTCATCTTAGCATTGCTCGTAAGAAGAAGAATTTTTGCATACTGTTAAGTTTGTGGTTAAGCACAAGCAAGCCTGCGAAGGAGGAATGAGCCATTATTGAAGACTAGCGCGAGTTGCAGCTGACAGCATCTTAGATGACACTTTTGTTCATTGTTTTTTTTTCTATTTTGTAAGTTGCAGTACTGATCTTTGCATTACTTATAAAAGTAAAAAAATATTTTTTTTTTAAAATAAATAAATAAATAAAAAATTGTGCATCATAAAATTTGTTGTTAGACATGGAAGCCTGAAGAGGAGGACTATAGAGCGCTAACCTTAGTTGTGGCCGACAGAAGCTCGACTTGATGAGTCTGTTAACCACATTTTCTATTTGGTAAGTTGCAGTGCTGGTCTTTACTTCACTTGCAAAAGTGAGACATTTTGCGTATTGTTACGTTTGTTGAAAGTCACAAGGAAGTCAGTGGGTGAGGACTGAGCCATGTATTATTGAGCACAGGTTGAGTTGCCACTAACAGCAGCTTGGCACAACATACTTTTAACAGTTTTTTTTTTTTTTCAAAAAAATAACTGATCAGACATAACCAAAACCGGATGAATCCTTTAACACACACAAGGGCATTACAGTATTGGGTTAGGTCCAAATGTCTTTATTTTATTTGATTTTTTTCAGTGCATCACAGAATCCTCTTGAGACCCATTTTAAACCTCGTGAGCCAGATCCAGCTCGTCATATGTTTAACACCCTGGTTTAAAGGGGGGAAAAAAATTACCCAAAAAAAAAAAAAAGTTCAATTTCAGTGTTTTCTATTGATTTTTGGGTGTGTTAAGGAAGGGGGGGGGGGGGCATCTAACTAGATCTAGCCATGCAAGCTAGGATAGACAGTACTCTTTGTATCTGATGGGGTGGCATGGCTTGGTGGTAGAGTGGTCGTCTCCCAGCCGAAAGGCCGTGAGTTCGATCCCCTGACCATCAAGACCATGTCTAAGTGTCCTTGAGAAAGACACTGAACCCCCGGTTGTTCCTGATGCTGCGTCATCAGTAGGTAAATGACTAGTTAGTGTAAAGCGCTTTGAGTACTTAAGGTAGAAAAGCGCTATATAAGTGAAAGTCAATTTACCATGATGATTGAGATTCTTGTTTTTGTGATGGAGCAATATACCTGTATCGATTCCTATAACTTGAATAAATAAATTATAAATTGTTTTTGTGTGTACTATGAATATAATATTGTAGGAGGAGCATTGGCCTCTGTTTCTTGCTGTGGTGGTTGTACCTACATTTGTCCAGTTGATGCTGTTGCCATGGTTTCCAGAGAGCCCCAGGTACTTGCTGATTGAGAAACACAATGTCCATGCCACCATCACAGGTCAGTGGGATACATACTTTTGCAAAAAAAAAAAAAAGACATGCTGAAGGCTGATATTGGAGCGACCAAGGGCTTCACCTTTCAAAATCTTGGAGAAATGCAACTTAAATGAAAACATATACTTATATTAAAATGGATGTCAAACCAAACATTTTCTTTACAATATGTTCTATATAGCCCGACTACAAGTTGATCTCCTGCAGTTATCTTTGATTAATATTGCTTTAGAGAAATATGAGTCGAGAATCAAAATCCACCTGTCAACTGAAAATGACAGTGCTCAGAGCTCAGGTAACAACCGATCAGGGCTCAGCTTGCTAATGTCATATGACCTCAAATCAAATGTATTTATACAGCACTTAGTAACAGAGCTCAACGGGCTGCAGTGGATGCTGAATGTTAAAATAACATATTGTGCCAAATTAAACAACCATTATAAAGATGACATGATGCTGGGAGACGCCCTCAATGAAGGTCCTTCTCACAGTCAAGCCTGGTTGGTCCATCTCCAGAGTACGCCCTCTGCGGACATGGCACACCTCAGAACTCCCTCCCACCAGTCAGTGCAAGTCTGCAGGGCAGCGATCAGGGAGTTAATCATCATCTAGGCCCCTCTCCAAGCTGAGAAAAGTCGGTTGGATAGAAAACAAAGGAAGGAAGCTGCAGCCCCCAGTCTTTAGCTGGGTTCCAAACATTTCTATTGAGGTGGCTGCTCAAACTTCTACGGGGAGGGCCTTCCAGAAAATTGGCGGCTGAATGAAAAAAGCCTGTAATCTTGCGGACTTCTTTTCAGCTCTCGGGATCACCAACTGGCATCTCATGAGCAAAGATCTCTAGACAGGATGAATATATATGTACATATATTATACCTGTCTAGCCTTGTATTCCTGCCATTTACCAACGCTTCGGGATCTTGAGACATGACATATAGTAATACTTAGTCAACGGCATAGGAAGGTGCCATGTAGCGTTGTAGCATTTTATAAGCAATCAACAAAATGTTGAAATCCTAATGTACCAATGCAAGGCTTGTATCAAGGTAATGTGATTGACCTTTCTCGTCCCGTCAGGAGTCTCATTGCAGCATTTTGTACTGCAGGCTGTGGGATGACCAGTGAGCAGTACATTACAGTAGTCAAGGTGGGATGTAACAAACGCATATATTAATAAATCTGCATGAGTAGGAGATAAAATAGGGTCAATCTTGGGAATTGTCTAGATGTTCTTGCAGACAGGCAGTAAACGTCTCTCAGTTTTCCCTCTTCTATACATACCTACGTTTTTTTTTTCATTGACAATGAAGGTCTCAAAAACATTGACTAAAGTGGAGATTTACCATATTGTTAATCAGTCATTGTCAATCATAAAACAGTTTTACGTCATCACTATGTGCCAAACATGGGTTAGGGTTAGATAGAGGTTAGGGTTAGGGTCTACCCTAGGGTAGACCACAGATGCGCGGCTTCTGTTTGAGAATCAAAGTGAATTCCCATCCCCTCAAATCTGTGTTGGTTGTAACAATTCTCAAGGTGTTAGCTTTGTCCTTTTTTTTTGCAAGCCCAACGATGGTGCCACTTCGAAGTGCTCAAGCAAAGGATGGCTGTAAAGTTGGCTGTTTGTTGGTGAAGAACAACAGTACCTCCAAGGCATATTTTCTACCAAAGATGCAACGATGTTGGTGACGTTGAGACTGAACTTTTGTCTGATTGGACAGGTGTTGGTGAAATTACTGACACCTAGTGGCTTGGCATGATTGTACATGCATTATGCAAATTCATGTAGCAGCATTTTTTAAAATAAAAAAAGCTATATGAATTGATTTTTTCACACATGAAAAGGGAAGAATTATCCGGTTATAAATAGCCCTGTTTTACATGCAGACAAGGCCTTAGCAATATTGCAAATATTGCAAAATATTTTTAATTATTAATGGTGCTACGGAGTTAGGGGCATTTAATCAGACACTCTTAAAATCATTTATGAGTTCATCAATTGTACCAGTATAAGATGGAAAAGAAGAAGTTGCTACAGTAATTCAGCCCTAACTCAGAAAGCAGGGGCGTTGTGATTGGTTGTTGCTTGAGTTCTGAACAACTGTGATTTCAATTTCAAGTGACAACTACAAACAAAAATTGCTATTTCAGAGTAATAGATGACATATGAGAGATATTAGACAGGACAAATTGAGACATCATGTGTTCTTATAAAAAGAGCATAGTTTGCCTGGTCAAATTTAACCATTCTTACCACTGCTTGGCTTTTCTGAATTTTTTTATTCCTTTCTAAAGCAGGGAGTGGTTTACAAAATGACTATGGTGTTTACCTTCAGGAAGTTTACCAATAGCTCAAAAAACTTTATTGACCTTTGAGCCAACAAAGTGTTGTCCACAACTGTCCGTAATATTCATATCAACCGCCTACCACCCATTGCATTAGCATTTAGCTGTGCTTTATCAAAATAGTGATGATTGTTAAAACATGTTAAATTAAATAATTTATATATTTTTCCATCAGGAGTCTCATCGCAGCATCCAAAATTATCAAGTATCAGGCATCAAACCATACCAAAATTGTGACCCCCGGGATTTAGAGTTTAAGATGGAGTAAAAAACATGGGTAATCCAGGAACATTTCAATCTGACCTGGTCTTCCATCCTCATGAGTTTCCTGCAACAAAACAATATCAGGCTTCAAACGTCTTGGATGGGAGCCCCCTAATATTACAATTGGCAAATTTTATGCTTGAACTTGTATAATTAGACAAAGAGAACATAAATCAAAAATAGAAGCAACCTATGGGGTCAGACTTGTAGCAAAGATATTCACAAATAAGTATTTCAATTCACAAACGTGTAAAGAAAGTGACAAATGCGTATTTCAATTCACATATGCGCATTTCACACATACACGCACACGCACAGACACACACACACACACATACACACACACATGCACACACACCACCCACAGTACATACTATTACTCCAACCGAGAACAATGGGATACCAGGTCTTAGCTGTCCGCACCGTAAAATCAGGAAGTATGAAAACACTAGCGTCCTCCATCTTGACCGGCTACTGAGCTCATGCACGTTGTAAGACATCAAGAACATCGGCTACAGTAAATGCAAATACAAAACACACAAACACATGTGAAAATACACAAACCGAAAAGGACCGCCTCTACTGACTCCAATCGACATGTCGATCAGTGCTCAGTCTCTGTATTTTTTTCAAGGTTTCACACTTTAAATACTGCGCTAATAGTGGAGAAGCATTCCATTAGCGATGAGTCCATATCATGACTCAAATCTGTTAATCACCTATACTATGATAAACTTATGTGTCATGACTGTCACTGTTTGCAGATCTCATATAACCTGTAAAGTTTAGATTTCATTTTGTGATATGGACTGTACTTAAGCAAGAATTTGTGGTTTTGCTTTATGGTGATTTGTCTTTCCCTAGCTCTGAAGTCATACAGAGCCAATTGTAACATCCAAGCTGAGATCGAGGAGATGCAGGAAGAGCAGCGTTCCTTGTCATCAGTGGAGACATTGTCAGTGTGGAATCTGTTGCTTGATGAAACAGTCCGCTGGCAGGTTTTCAGTGTGGTGGTCATCAATATAGGCATGCAGCTCTCTGGCATTGATGCGGTAAGGAGTTTGTGTGTGTGAGTGTTTGTGTGTGTCCATGTGCTTGTGTGCATGAAAACACATTAATATTCAGTTTGCTATTTGTGTTGATGGTTGAATGGTTTAGTATCTTTTGCACTTTTATAGTCCAACATAAATCATTCGATTAAAATTTTAAATGGACCTTTTTATCACCACGGACCGGTCAACACTTGAGATTTTTACTGCAGGGGGCTCAAAATTTACAAAAATGCACTGTATGCAAATGACATTAAGTCAATCCTAAAATTGAATTACAAAAGCAAATAATTTCAAGGGAAATACCTGGCACAAAAAAAAGTGTGAAAGGACTCTCACTTTTCTACCTTGGGTACTCAAAGCGCTTTACACAAACAAGTCATTTACCTACTGATGACGCAGCATCAGGGGCAATTGGGGGTTCAGTATCTTGCTCAAGGACTCAAGGACATGGTCTTGATGGTCGGGGGATCGAACCCGCAGCCTCTCAGCTGGGAAACGACCGCTCTACCACCAAGCCCCATGGCTGAACGCGTATATCTTGAAATGTATGGAATGTGAAAGCGGTGATCAAATTGTCACATTACACCCTGGAGTTACTTGTTGGAATAGGAGGAAACCCTCTCTTGAGCATGGCGGGGAGGATGAAGGAGAACCAGCAGTCACATCCAGTTGCACAGAGGTCTGCGACTAAGGGAAGGAACCAAGATCAAAATCTATCTCGTAAAGGTCTACCACAAAGCACAGAAAGACAAGGCCATTAGGGTTTACGTTTTTTTAGAAGATTGAAGTTATTAATTCGATCAGAATTGTTCAGCCTCTTTGAAATTGAGGCGTTAGACTCATCACACCGACTGTGCTCATGTGGAGGTACTACTGAAACCACAGGAAGAGGAGCTACAGGGTTCCTTGTGGAGTCGTTAGATGGAAATATAAGAGTGGCGCTTCCCTCACTCATTGAGCGTAACCACATGCCAGTTGATTGATGAGACATCCCGACACCTACAGCTGCACACCATCACACTGATCTGAGGTCCATAGCCCATAAGATCCCATGCCTTGATCCTGAGGCTCAGATATTACCCATAACCCATCCTACAGGTCCATAAGGTAAGAGAGCATTGCTATGGTCCACCCATTGCTCTCTATGCTTAAAGGCTGGACCTTGGCTTGGTTCTCATCAACAATGTCTGCTTGGGATCTGCACACAAAAGTCTGTTAATTTTTTCCTCACAAATATGCTTGAAATATGGCATACATGCCTCCTGTCTCCCTGCCTCAAGCACCTTCAAGTAAAAGAAACATTTGGACAATGAGTCTATGATGTTAGCAGTTTGGCTGCTTAATCTAAAAAAAATAAAAAAAATAAATAAAAAGATGATAAAGTGGGCCTCACCATTGAAGACAATCTCTTTTTTCAACTCATGGATAAAGATGATTATTAAGAATTCTTCAAGCGTTAGAGTTTGTGACATTTCATTATCTTATTTTGAAATGCATGCTTTTGATTTGTCGGGTCACGCTGCATTTCCTTTTCCTGTTTTACGCTCTCCGTGCGTCATTCGGCTCGTTGTCGGTGACGTAGTGAATGACAACATACTACATGATACACCATACATGAGCCAAAATAAATGTGTTCAATGTGACGACTTGTGTACTCTCTCGCCGGAGTCTTGGTGGTGGTCAATAAAGGCAAATAACCAGTCCAGAGGACAAATTCTCAACATAAGGGTCCTTCGAGCCGGATCAATTGATTGCCACTAAATAAGTCTTCACTGAAGGACACCTCATCCCAGCCCAATCCTGATGTCCCACAGCGACATTGGAGACAGCTGCACACACCTAAGCATCTGGAAGCTTACATTCTTTCCTGCCATCCACAAAGGTCTGCCCTTTCCTCCCACCCCGACCAGAGGGGTCATGAGGAGTAGAGAGAAGCAGCGACCTCAGCAGATGGAGGAAAAGCAGATGTGAGTCTTCACTCTGGCAGCAGCAGAACTTCATCCGTCCTCCGTCCACCACAGCATTAAGGCAACTCATCGAATCAATATCCAAGAGCGAAAGAGAAGATAGGATGGAAATTAATCAGCTCACTAACCGACTTGAGCAATATGAGGCAAAACAAGTTCGCCGCCAAGAGCTGCTGGAACACATTACAGCGTACCTCGAGGGAGAAGCAGAAGTTGATGACCTTTCCGTGACAAGCATGATGCTTCAACAGCCACAAATACAGTCATCTCTTCATTTCCCAGCATTTGTTCACCCGACAGCTCATACACAACCGGCCACAAAGCAGCCAGCTGTTCCAGTGGCTCCCACTTCTCCTTCCTCAACCATGTCATCTGGTATGGTGACACCAGTACTGGTCCAGCAACAGCAGTTCAGGCCAGTCCAATCACAGCCACTGGTGACAGAGCAACTTCACAGCAACGTGGAATTTCTCCCCACACATCAGTTACCGCAACATTCTCAACCCATGGCTTGCTACCCCAGCTATCCATCGAGATTAAGTTATCATCCACCTCATGTTTTTTCAGAGTACAATATGCCTCATAATGCACCTGCACCCACGAATCAGCACTATCAATTCCAACAGTGAGTCACAACCCTTTACTGGCCCAGCCACAACAAGCAATAAACCAGATTATAACTCCACGAAATTTTGATCTGCAACAACGCTCATTATTTGGCCAAAACCCAAAATTCCTGATTTCACTACAGATAGTGAAAAGGAGTTTGCCAACCTCAAGTTAGCTCGACAATCTACACGAGCCTTATCCAGAGCTGACTGAAAAGTAGAAATACCATGTGCTACTCGAGCATCTATTACTCCCAGAAGCTCAGATGATTGGCCAGCCATGCCGTCATGATCCCTCGCCGTACTCCACAACCATGCACGCACTACAGCTCCAATATGGTCAGCCCCACCAGCTAGCTCAGTGTGAAATAGCTGCTATTCTGACTATGCCAAACGTGAAGCCCGGTGATGCACAAACGTTTCAAAGTTTACTCTCTTTGGAGAGACCAAAAGGGATGGAATTGAACTGTTGTTCGCATGTCGATCGCTTGCTGAGTAAGCTACCAAAGTACCACAGAGATGGGTTCATTAATTTCCTCCAGCAGAACGGGAAGCTCAACACGACAAGTCTCAATCCTTACAACCTACAAGACTTAAACGGGTGGCTTCAAGGCAAAGCGCAACAACAGCGTCTTTCCAGTCGATTGGTTGAACGCTATCAGATGGAGAAATCAGTGAACAACAGGAAGGATAAGACCTCAATGAAGGGTAATCGCTGCAGCACAGCTGTGTACCACGGCACGGAGCCGCATCGACCAAGCGCCTCCAATTCGTCCAAGTCGTCTCGTGGTAACACAAGTTCCAGTACAATGCCTCTTCTGTGACAGCAAAGAACATGACATCAGTCAATGCTCTAAAATAAAGGAACAAGCTGCCACAGACATAAACAAGCGGATTGCAGAAGGAAAACGCTGCTGGAAGTGTGCACGTTATCACTCTCCAGAATCCTGCAACTTAAAGAAACCCTGTAGTGACGGTGGAAACATTCATCTACAACAGGGGTTGTAGCCAGAGCACCTATTACAGAACAATGGCTTAGTCAGAGGCACACTGAGCCATTTGAACCCACTCTAGGCTTGCGATGGAACTGTGCAGCTGATACTCTCTGTTACCAGATCCGAATCCTTGAACACTCGACATTGACGATGAGGACAGCCTATCAAGTGTTGGCGAGTCAGAATGACCCTTTGGGGTTTATGGTGCTGTATACCACCCGTGCAGAGGTCATAATTCAACAGCTGTGGTCAAAACAAAGGGCTTGGGATGACCCTGAGTTACCCATTCACCTTCAACGAGCCTGGGAAACCTGGGAGGAGGAGCTGAAACATCTCAACAGTGTGCACATTCCCTGATGTTACTGTCCAGTTTCCACAGACGATGGCAAACTGAACTACACCCTCCACGTTTTTTGCAATGCTTCAGAACGAGCATATGGAGCAGTTGCATACCTCACAGTCCAGGGAAAGGACCTCATACACACTTCACTTGTAATGGCCAAGTCCAGAGTTGCCCCCAAAAGACAACAGCCCATACCTCGCCTTGAACTGTGCGCGGCTCTCTCTGGAGCGCAACTAGCCAAGCTCCTTGAGACTGAGATGACTCTTCAGCAAACAATCCTCTGGTCTGATTCCACCACTGTTCTGGAGTGGCTGCAATCGGACTCCTGTCGATTTAAGGTGTTCGTCGGAACCCATGTGTCAGAGATTCAGGAGTTAACAGGCCATCAGGCCTGGCGGTATGTTGACAGAACAACCCTGCTGATGACATCACTAAAGGAAAATCGTTGTTGGATCTGACAGAATCCAGTCGCTGGAAACAAGAACCTCAGTTCCTCACACAGAAGGTAGAGTACTGGCCAAAGAGACCCGTACAAGCCGTGAAGGAAAGTCCATCTGAATTGAAACCTATCACCTTCTGCTGGTTAGTTTCGGTTGAACCGAATTAGAACATTCCCGACGCCACCCATTTCAACTCTTGGAAAGAGTTAGTGGATGCAGCGCAACGAGTGCATGGGACAGCAGTGGACTCAGAGCCTATCAGCCATCGAAATGCAGAGATTTTGCTGTTGAGAAGGTGCCAGGTGAAGAGCTTCCCAGAAGAGGTTGCTGTGTTGAAATCACAGAAATCAGTGCACAATCACAGTCGATTGGGTTGCCTCTCTCCAGAATGGGATGCAGCCACTTTACTTATTCATATTGGTGGACGACTGAGGAGAGTACGAGACCCGAGTGTAGGAGAGATTCATCCTATTGGCCTGTTGGGAGAGTGGTCAAGACAGTCGCAATTTAGGATGGACATGTCAGATCTTTTGTGTTTTCATCACATTCGCCATGCAAATGTGGAGATGACTGTTAAGAATTCTTCAAGCGTTAGAGTTTGTGATGGTTTGTTATCTTATTTTGAAATGCATGCTTTTAATTTGTCGGGTCGTGTTGCATTTCCGTTTCCTGTTTTACATTCTCCGTGCGTCATTCGGCTCGTTACGGTGACGTAGTGAATGACAAAATGTGGAGTTCGACGTAATGTCTTGTGTACTCTCTCACGGAGTCTTTGTAGTGATGTTCATGGACAACACCAACAGTTAAGCAGCAACACTCCGATCTCGGTCTCCACGCCCATGGCTCCCAGACAACTGAGAGCAGGCCCTGCATCTCTTCAATGCATTCTGGCAAGGAAGCCCAAAACAAAACTAATTTCCTGGATTTCATGCACAAAATATTTGATTACGACTGGGCAGAATTAGCTCCCACATTTTCAGGAAAAGAAGTATCGTATTTAACCATTTTCGGTGTACACCACCCATCAGCCAACTCAGATAAGAATTGTCTTTGATTCTATATACCATGGCGTCTCGTTGAATAATGCACTTCTTACCACTCCGGATTTGAACAACAGCTTGCTAGGAGTCTTGTTACATTTCCGAGGAGAACATTATGTATTACCTATTTATTATGTGAAGATGTGATCCAGTTCCATTGTTATGGATATTTTTAGGGACATTTTGATATCACTTGTTTAAGACTGAATCCAGGGATAGAACTCAACTCTTAAGTTGTCACTGATACTGATACTAAATGCCTTGAATTTCTGGCGCATCAAAATTCCCCTAATAATCCAAATTTAAAAAAAAAAACATCTACAGTATATACACTTTTACCTTTGAAGATTTCACAGAATTGATGGCAATTTTATATTACTTATTTGTTATCTATTCTATTATCTATCTTTTATTCATAATCTACTTATTATATGATGATGATAGCATTTCCGATGACAAGAGGGCTTGTGCTCTAGTTCCGATTTTAATGGCTATTTTTAGTGATTTTTGATATCACTTATTAGATGGATACCAGTAAGAGTGCTCATTTTCATTACAGCATTTTCCTTGAGGATTACACAAAATAAATAGCAATTTTCTCTAATCTTTTTCTGTTTCTACAACATATGCTTATAGAAACGGCAGAGTTGTCAGAAATGTATGCCTTTAGCCATGTATATATATATATATATATATATATATATATATATATATATATATATATATATATATATATATATATATATATATATTATTTTCTTTTTTCTCATAGATCTGGTTCTACACCAATAATATATTTGAGAATGCTGGGATCCCCTTACCAGAGATTCCATACACAACAGCAGGCACAGGAGTGATAGAGATCATTGCTGGACTCATTGGGGTATACTTATATATGAGAGCAATAGAAAACAACTGACAGGGCTTGTTTTCATTAATGATGTGTTTTCCTGTAGTGTTTCACCATAGAAAAGGTGGGGAGGAGGCCTCTCATGATCGGAGGTTTTACCATGATGGGCATCTGCAGTGCTGGTATAACCTTTTCCCTAATTTTACAGGTGAGTGTGTTTATTAGTTGCATCTCATCCAATATGAATTGAAAAAGTGTGCTTTGACAGATTTTGTTCATCAGTGAATTTTGACAGTCCATGGTTCATCATTATCCATCGGCACGGCCAGGTCCTGTCCTCGAGAGCCACAGTCCAGCCTGTTTTCAATCTTTCCCTACAACCAAAACACCTGATTCAATTAACGACCTCATCGGCTTGCTTCACGGAATTCTGATAACAACCCTGATTTGAGGCATGTGTTGGTCAAAGGGAAACATCGAAAATAGGCTAGATTGGAGGATCAAGGATCGGACTTGGCCACCCCTGGTCTATTTCTATTTCAAGCCAAACCAAGATTAAAGCTCTACTTCATTATCATTAGAATTCCACAAGTACAGGGCAACAAAATTTACTTAAGTGGCTCAAACCGTCCATGAAACATATACAGACATTGAAAGTTGACATTGAGTAGTTCTCCCAGACCTTAGACGAGGGGGGGAAAAAAACCCACAGGGAGAAGGGATGAGAGCAAAAAAAAAAAAAAGAGTCTTCGGCCTTGTCCCAAGGAGGGCACGGTATAAGCCTGGACAATACAACACATCTGATACAACATACTGTATAAATGGCTGGGATAGGGTGCAGGATCATGGCGCAGGCCTGCTGTGAGCAGCCAGATTCCCTAGCAGGTCATCTCATGTGGATAGGACTTCAAGACCAGGAGTGGCATTGTAGATAAGGATTTTGCATGTACAATATCTGTGGATGTGTGTTTCTAAGAGTGTCTTTAAGCTGCCAGTCCAGTGCAAACAACAATGTTAAGGCCACCTGATAAGAGGTGAATTCTTCATCCTTTGTGGGGAGCAATGGGGCGCAATGGCGTTCCGTAACTTTCACAAGTATGCCTTCTGTGATGTCAGACTCTCAAATAAATACCATACGCACACGAACGCGTTACTGAGCTACACAGGCTATTTTCCGGAGCTTTTAAACGTTAATAACCCCCAATCAGCCATTAAAACATTATATGTGATGCTGTCAAAACTTTAAAAAAAATGATCATAATTTATAATAGCTACGAATTTTTATGAAGTCCAAATTATAAATCGCAGTCTAATATAAGAAAAGCAACTATTTAAATCTTTACTATTAATTACATTAAAAATGAAACAATAAATAAAATCTTGTACTCACCAAAACAAACGGTGGTCACAATCGATCAGTCTTTTGACTATCTCCCCGATTGCGCCAACACAATTTTTTTCCCAGTATTAGCAAAAGTAGCCAAATTTTTGCTTGTTTTCAACTTCGATTAATCATTATATTTTTTTTGTATTTTGAACAACCCTATGATCTTAGATTTGATAAAGATAGATTTTGTTTGTACTTTGTTTGTTGCTTAACGAAAGAAAACACAGCGCTCTTGAATGAAAATGAACTGCTATGCACACATTTATGTACAAAACTGTCATTTGACATCTTGTTTTATCTTCCTCCAGACTCGTTTATCTTTAATGCGTTATGTGAGTGTCTGCTGTGTCGTTGGCATCATCGCTGGATTCTGCATTGGCCCAGGCAAGTTGCTCTTCATTAAATATTGATTGACATTTAAGTTTTCAGCAGCAAACAAAAATATCACTTTGTTCATTTAGTGCCAAGTTTCTTTTATTTGCATACAATGGCTGTGCGTTGTGCGTTTTCTCCCGTAAGCTTAAAACTGTCATTTAATCAACCTCAAAGCTTGTATTGTGATATAAATGCAAACAAATAATTTGATGCCCTGCCCCATCATAGTTTTTCGAATCATCAAGATTTTTGCTCCGGTTGTTTTCCTAAGTCTTATGATGGTACAGGCCAAATTTGAAGTGGCAGTATTTACAACCAGTTAATCCCCTGCCTTCTGCCGAAGTTAGCTGGGATTGGCACAAGCAATCCCGTGACCCTAGTGAGCTCTACAAAATGAATGGATGGATGGATAAGACAAACATACCAAGATTGGCTTCTTTAGGTGGCACTTGTAGAGCCACTTTTATGTCATTGTTTATGGCAATTGTAAAATATCAATTTTTTTTGCCAGGCCGGATGAGTATGCAGAATTTGGTGAGTTTTCATGCAGGTTTAGACTCAAAAATGCAATCAATTGCGGACTTGGGGTGGTGGCATGATGGGGTAAATTAGAACTCTATGTTTAACATTAGAACCCTCTACTCGATAATGACACATTTTAGGATTTTTTTTCAGTTTTTTTTTTTTTTTTTGCAAACATGTTTTTGCGATACCAATGGCGTTTTACAAGAACTCCTGACCATGTTTTAAAATAATTGTGGCCCTACCACCCTTTTGAGCATACTGTATATGAGCTAGATCTGGTGAGCCCAATTTGGGTAAAAATGATTGGCTCAACACAGAATGGATGAGATTGAGATTGAATCATCTGTGTTTATTTAACAAAGCTTTTACCGTCACGGTGAATAACCGGAATATGGACTTTCACTTATATAGCGCTTTACTACCTTAGGTACTCAAAGCGCTTTACACTAATTAGTCATTTACCTACTGATGACGCAGCATCAGGAGCAACTGGGGGTTCAATGTCTTGCTCAAGGACATTTAGACATGGTCTTGATGGTCGGGGGATCGAACCCACGGCCTTTCGGCTGGGACACGACCACTCTACCACCGAGTCTTGCTGCCCCCCAATATGAGGTGCCATATAGGCCACACCCATTATCAAAATGCCAAAATAGTTGGTGTAGACCATTAATTATTTTCCAAGGCTGTTCAGACAAAATTTCAGTTAAATTAGTTCATCAGGCACAACAAAGTACATAAAAACAACAGTGTTTATTTTTTCTTCCACAAGGTGACGCGAGCACTATAGTGAAAACCAAGTTCATAGATGTCTTCAGGACTAGACTTCTATGAAATATATGAAATTTGGAAAAGATAGGTTTAACCAGGATCGAGTTACAGCAGTTTTTACTGTTATATTGAATTATTGGACATTGTGGTGCAGCCTCGATTTTTGAAAAATGAAAAATATTGGGTGTTGAGCCATGTCTCAAGGCATTCCAAACAAATTTTAAGGTATATTAATTTAACAGGCTCAACACAGTACTTGAAAAAAAAAAAAAAAAAAAAAAATATATATATATATATATATATATATATATATATTTTTTTTTTTTTGCTGCCACTAGGTGGCGCTAGCACTTTGACCAATTCAATAACATACAAAGTGGCGATAGCACTTTGATCTATTCAAAAACATACACATATAGATAGATAGCTAGATAGCTAGATAGATAGTGATGGAGAGGGTTCAGGGTCCGAGTCCAGGGGAACGACGCACTGGGAGAAAAGTAGCAACAAAAGCCTTCCATGATGGGAGAAAAGCCCAAAAAAACAAACTGGAACTACTGCTGTACACATAAATCTTAAATGATTAAGCCTTATACACTGTAGAGTAAGTGAACAGTCCCCCCTTCCCCTTCCTTCATTATCAAACATGATGACACTGGAGAGTTTAAACTTTAAATACCATTTTCCGGGGTAATATATATATATATATATATATATATATATATATATATATATATATATATATATATGTTACGGCGGGAGGAGAGAGGACCCAAGAGCACGCACACACTGGTAAAGGCAATGGCAGAACGTTTATTGAAGAGAAGGTGCAGGTAGTCGTGGGGGCTGACGGGAGCGTGTGGGGGCTGACAGGAGCGTGGCACAGAGGTCTGGGGGGTTCCGGAGTCAGGAGGGCCGGGGTTTGGCTGGTGGTCGGGCAAAGGTGAGAGAGACAGGTGGGGGGCTCGGGCAGACAGGTTAAGACGGCAGGCTAGCGGGTGGTCAGAGGCAGGCTGGGTCGAAATACCAAGGATCCCGTCAATTCGGCAGGCAATCGGGTGGTCAAGGACAAACAGGGTCGGGCAACAGGCAAAGCTGGCAAGAGGAATTGCTGGAAAGCTCGGCGTAGCGCATAGAGACGAACTGGCGGGTTGTGGAGGGAAGTGACCGGGCTTTATACTGAGCGGGTAAGTGGTTGCAGGTGTTAGTGTTCGAGGCTGATTAGCAGGAGGGCTGAGCGGGTGTGGTGAAGCTGGAAGTGAGGTGGCTGAACTGGTGAACTGTGACAATATATATATATATATATATATATATATATATATATATATATATATATATATATATATATATATATATATATATATATATAAAGAATACCACATTTTCTGCACTGTAAGGCGCGCCTAAAAGCCTTAATTTTTTTTACAAAGCTGATGGTGCACCTTCTATATGGATCAATATTGAGATTGGGAATTGTAGATGGGAAATGTACTGATAAAATAAGTTTTACCTGTTTCTTTTGTGTGTTTACAGTAGAACAAGGTTGGTCACATTGACATTGAGTTATTAAGCTATTGAAAGTTTAGTTTATTATTTGAGTTATTATTGTTATTACTTTGAGTATTACTATATTGTGATTGAAAAAGTTTAAAAATATGTCATTAATTGAGGGTGTGACTGAAAATCCTGTGCGCCTTGTACATGGAAAAAGTTTTAAAATATGTCATTAACTGAAGGTGTGCCTTATAATCCGGTGCGCCTTATAGTGCGGAAAATATAGTATGTGTGTGTGTGTGTGTATATATATATATATATATATATATATATATATATATATATATATATATATATATATATATATATATATATATATAGTCGGCCCCCCGTTTACGAACACCCTGTTTTACAAACAATTCGACTTACGAGCATGGACGAGCATGGAGATTTTTGTCCCCCACGAGCAAACCTTTCATATTACGAACAATCCGACATGCCGGCAATTGTGTATGCAAATATATTTTTGCTTAGCTGCGTCAACAAAATCAGCAGTTGACGCTTGTGACAACATCACAGTCACTGTCCCAGTCACGGTGTCAGTCACGGAGTCAGTCACGGAGATGCCAATATGCTATTGGTCGATTAAGGTCACCCGGTCTCACTCACGGAGATGCTATTGGCCGGCGTCACGTCAATCACAGAAATGCCGATATGCTATTGGCCGAACGCCTTTATCTAGCTTGATGGCACAGCTGGTCGGGATGGAAGGAACGGAGAGAAAATGAGTGAAAAACGGAAGGAAGGAATGTTGTGAAGACTTTGCAAACTTTATCTGTCAGACATACTGTAGCTTCTAAAATTGCTAGTAGCGGTAAAGGAAGAAGTAAGAGGATGATGACAATAGAAACCAAGCAGGAGATAATAAAAAAAAGAGGGAGGCACACGCATAGTTAACCTTGCTCGTGACTATGGACGGAACCGCTCGGCAATCTTCTAAGGGCATGACTTTCCTTGCCGGGGTACGGACCTCGCTCGACAACAAAATGGAGAGGCTTCTTCTATTATGGATTAAAGAGAAGGAAATTGCCGGTGATATGTTTTAGCATCTCCGTGACTGACACCGTGACTGAAACAGTGACTGTGACATTGTAAGAGCAATAGCATAACAGCGTAACTGTGTCAACTTTGCGGGTTGGTCTCTGCTCCCCTCCGCCTCCACCCAGCTCAAGTCACGTCGCCCCAAAGGTAAATGTCATTTTTCCTTTGTATATTTATGTTATTTAATTTAACTGTACAGTAGGTTATGTTCCTCATTTTTAATATGTGTATAAAGTCGTGATGTTTTTACCAAAGGTTTTTGCACGCGTTGCACGCATTCACGAATTAACATAGGTTTGGATTGCCTGTCATACGAGCAGTTCGAGTTACGAGCGTAGCCGCTGAACGGATTAAGTTCGTAACCCGGGGGCCCACTGTGTATATATATATATATATATATATATATATATATATATATATAGTGTGTGTGTGTGTGTGTGTGTGTGTGTGTGTGTGTGTGTGTGTGTCATTCACCAATGCCCATCTTCAAAAATGTCTAATTTTTAATTATTCACATGGCCAATTTCCCTTTTAGAAAGACAGGACTGTCTGTGCCAAATTTGATGTTTGTTTCACCAACTGAATAATTTTTTTGTGAAAATTTGCAGTTATCTGCTGCACTAAATGCAGGAATTTACTGTCCATTAAAGTTTTTGACGATAAATTCTGAAAATGTGCAACGATAGGACTGTTTCATTCAGAAATTTTAACGATAGTGTTAAACTAATTTTCAACTCCTGATTTTTGGGGAATTGCTGATTTGAGGCCCAGTTTTGCACTTGGGCCCCTGGCATGAGTTGCCCCTCTACCGCTTTAATAGCACTATGGTTATCTGCTGTAATTACTTAGTAATAATAACCTGGCCCATTTCTACCACTGCAGCATGCACACAAAGACCGCCAATTCTGGCTGATCTTGCTGGTGACACAGGCAGAAAATTAAACAGATTCTAACAGCTGAACCTTCAATTACTGGACAACCCCCTCCTTGCATTGAGCTTATAACCCTTAGCAGGGCCAGCCTGTTGCTGTGGCCCTGCCAGGATGGTGATCTTTTATGACAAGTTGGAGTCTTTTTACCTCATAGCGCAGGGCAAAAAGAGCATGTTGGTCTTACTTTGGTGGCTTTGGTTCAGGTGGTAAAGTGGGTTGCTTAGTAATTGTAGAGGTTTGGCTGTTTGAATCTTTTCTGTTTTGTTTTGCTGCTGATCTTGCAGGTGTTTTATTGATCCTAAGGATGAGAAATTCAATTGCTTATGCATGTGTTTGCCTCTTGCAGCGGGGGTTCCTTTCTTGGTCACAGCAGAGCTGTTTAAACAGTCCCACCGCCCAGCAGCATACATTGTGGGAGGATCTCTCAACTGGCTTTCCAATTTCACTGTGGGATTTGTCTTTCCCTTCTTACAGGTGAAAACATTGAATTAATTATAGAATAAAAAAACAATCCAAATAAAAATAGTCATAAAAAAAAGTTAAAAACAGGTCGTTACAGAGGGCAGCTCGGTGGAAGAGTGGTTAGCACATCTGCTTCACAGTGCACAGCCCCGAGTTCGAATCCAGCTGGCTCCGGTCTTCCTGTGTGGTAGTTTCATGCTCTCCCCAAGCCCTTGTGGGTTATCTCTGGGCACTCAGGCTTTCTCCCACATTCCAAAAACTATTATGATAGGTGTATTGGACACTCCAAATTGCCCTCAGGTGTGATTGTGAGCGTAAACCATTGTGTCTGCATGCACTGTGATTGGCTGTCAACCAGTCCAGGGTGTTCCCCGCCTGCACAATACAGTGGATCAAAGTGTGGTGAGCGCCGCTAACTCTCTTTGCAGCAACGAGCCACCCCCTCCTCACAATGCAATGCCAACTTTTCATAAAGGGCCAATTCAGTATGTGTTTTCATTTCCACATGCATCTGCTCACACACACCCCTCCCCCACATGTACATCTCCACACAATATTCTCACACACCCACAAGTGCACACCCTGGGAGCAATGAAGCCTTGTTGCTGAAATTTTGTATTTTGGGGGAGAGCTCTACAGACCTTTTCTCTTAGAATAAACAATGCTTCAGATCACATCTACAAGAAATTTGTCAATTATATGTTCTTCAATGACAAAATAGTGCTTGTTTTCTTGTCCTTGTTAGAGGGCAAGACTTGCACCTGTTTCTTAAACTTTGGCAAAACCTGCTTGTCGAGCCAACTCATTCTCCCTCACCAACCAGTTTGACCACATTCCATTCAATCAGTGAAATCACCACCAGATGCAACTAATTACCTGCCCATTATTTAAAGCCCGCCTCTTCCTGCCAGTCCCTGGAAGATTGTCTTTGCCATTCGAAACCTTCTCATGTTTCCTGTTGTTCTGCTCACCTGGATTCTGCTCTTGACTACCTGAAAGCCTGCTGTCCTGTTCTGCCTGTCTTTCTTCCGAACCTTCCTGCCCCTAACAATACCAATGCCTTCTTACTGATCTGGCTGCCTTGCTTCTGACCTTGCCTATCTATAACTACTCTAATCTATGCTACCCCAGTTAAATGACCTGCCTGTCCCTGTTCATATCATCGGCCTCTGGATCTCTTGCAGCCTCTTGTCACTCAGAGAACTTCCTCCTCTATGACAAAAAAAAAAAAAAGATAAAAAGTTAGTACTGTTTTCACCTGACTGGCCAGGCAATGTGCCAGTCAGTTCAAGGGGCTTTCCTGGAAGATGCCGGCACTCCTATAAAACAGGTAATTGGCTACCGACACGGCAATCTACCAGTGAGTGCATTTGTAACCCACTCCCGCTAAGAAGTTAAAATCTACTCCTCTTGGGTGCCCGCGTCTTGCATCTTCACACAGGAGTGGCTGCAAGAGATCGGGAAAATTGCCGACTCGTAGGGCAACCGTGCGATGAGGTCCTCACATGCAGTTTTCAGCAAACCTTCATGTGCAACCATATCACATTACAGGGGATATGCAGAAACATTAAAATGGGGATGACTAATACAAATAAAACAAAACTGCACACCATGTCCCTGAAAATTGTTCTTGTACAGTGATTTAAAACCTGTTTTGAGAGAGTAGTAAATGTTACAAAAATAATATATACCAAAAGCAGGTTATTTATTTTGAGTTCATTCATATATCAACCACTAGAAAGGAAACAGAAGCCTAGTTATTTGATTAGCTATTGTCAACATAAGTGTCTAATTGTAACATTTATAACTAAGTTTAATATCAAAGTAATTTCACGTGTGCTGTATCATACAGTGACAACATAACTGACACTGTTTTAAGTGAAAAGCTAGTGATTCTGCAATATCAACTCTGAAGGCCAACATAAAAATAAAAATGTACATGTACAAAAATTACATTTTCTTTCGTATGTTTATTTTAAAGTTGGCCTTCGCCACATGCAGTTGGTGTGATACGTGTGTTACCTACCAAAGCATATATTTACTAGTGTTGTTCCGATACAGATATTGATATTGGGAGGGGTACTGAGATGGAATTAAAATGGTGGTATCAGTGAGTACTAACAAATAAATGGCCATCATCACATACCATCTGTATGTTTGTGTGACAAAAATATTCTGTTGGCCCGGAATGGAGCCCTTTTAACCAAAGGCGGGGCAGATTTTTCATGTTGAGTAACAATAGCAGTATGTAAGATTTGCAGCATGAAAGTTGTGAGAGGTGAAGTTAAAATGGACACGTCAACACCTCAAACATGACAAAATATCAGAGAACAAAACATGTGGATGAACAAGAGTTTGCAGCAGGGGCTACAAGCAGGAGAAATATGGGTGAACTGCAGGAGAGCTAATTTCAAAGGAGATACCAGTGGGATGAGAAAACTGAAGCAACTGGAAAAATGGTGGAAGTACCCACCTGAATGTCTGTCTACAAATTGTCTCTCTCTTTTGTGAACAATATGAGATATCAACTTTTTGTAGCGCACGCAAAATAAAAACTCGAGTGCTTAAACTAGTCCTCTTGTAATTGGTGTACCTTCGTTAAAAAAACTAAACTAAACTAAAAAAAAAAAAGGCTGGAGGCATATTTTTTCTGCATATGCCAGAAAATATATTTCAAGCCAATCACATCAACAATACAAAACGGATGAATGAGAAAAACAAAGCCATTACCCTGGGGTCGTCACCCCCCCCCCCCCCCCCCCCCCGATTGTGCCCCACTGTTTGAGATAAAATAATAATAATTGCAATAAAATTGTTCTACTAGACTATACTATGGACTTTATTATTATTTTTCCTATTTCATATTATATTTTTATAACTCTTTTTATTTGGAACACTTAATACAAAAACACCACAAGGTCAAAGATCAAACAATCAAGTCATGCTCCCAGAGTTTTTCCTTTTTTGATCAGGTCATCAGCAAGCTCAGCAGAAGCCTGATGATGATCCTGATCATTTGAATCAGGTGTGTTGGGAAGAAACCTGGAAAACATGCAGGGCAGTGGCCCTCGATGACCGAGTTTGGAGACCCCTGGACTAGAGCAACTCTCCATCTGTTGTGGAAAGGGGATTGGAAAATTTTTCATTTAAGGAGTATAAGTCGTCAAGCTAACAGTGTGGAGAATGCAAGAACAGTTTGCAAACGTGAAAAGGGGTTCCAAAAAGAGCCAGAAATGGGTCAGAGTGAATACTAAAACCATACAGTATGCCATGCTGAGCGTGTTAAACATTTCTGACCAATATGTGGCAAGCCTGGGACATGACCAAAACGTGTAAATGGTCCGCCGGGGATAATTTTCATTTATTGCATGCATCGGTCAAGTTGGGGTAAATCCGAGACAGTTTCGCATTTGTGTAGGGAGCGTTGCGCACCACTTTACACTGCAAAACACCGTGCCATGCACATACCGAAGATGAGTGTACAAATTATAACACTTGCTGCCTCTGGTATTGTGGTACCCAGTTCTCCCTCCCAGGATTCCTTTGCAGCAGTGGGCTCTCTAACTGCCACTGTATTTCTGAGACGATAAATACGAGAAATGTGTCGCTTCTCACCCAGACAGAGAACTAGGAGAGAGTCAATCAGTGTTTCAGTTGGCCGGCTCTGCAAATTTGGAGTTCTGTGTCTGAATAAAGTGCCGAACCTAAAAAAATATATTTAAAACTATATATATATATATATATATATATATATATATATATATATACACACCCGGTTTACGAACACCCTCTTTTACGAACATTTCGACTTACGAGCGTGGTCCGCGGAGTTTTTTGTCCCCCGCTTACGCACAGACCATTCGCCTTACGAGCAATCGGCCATTGTATTTGTTCATATATTTCGCCTTGCCATGTCATCAAAATCAGTAGTTAAAGCTTGTTATGAGCAATCTGACATGCCGGCCATTGTATTTGTTCATATATTTTCGCCTTGCCACGTCATCAAAATCAGAAGTTAAAACTTGTCACGGCAACGAAGACCCATATTACTCTTACAATGTCACTGTCTCAGTCACGGTGTCAGTCACGGAGTCAGTCACGGAGATGCTATTGGCCGGCGTCACGTCAATCACAGAAATGCCGATATGCTATTGGCCGAACGCCTTTATCTAGCTTGATGGCACAGCTGGTCGGGACGGAAGGAAGGAGAGAAAATCAGTCAAAAACAGAAGGAAAGAATGTCGTGAAGACTTTGCAAACTTTATATGTTAGACATGGCTTCTAAAATTGTAAGTGGCGGTAAAGGAAGAAGTAAGAGGATGATGACAATAGAAACCAAGCAGGAGATAATAAAAAAATACGAAGGAGGCGCGTGCATAGTTAACCTTGCTCATGAGTATGGCCGTAACCGCTCGGCAATCTTCTAAGGGCAAGACTTTCCTTGCCGGGGGACGGACCTAGCTCGACAACAAAATGGAGAGGCTTCTTCTATAATGGATTAAAGAGAAGGAGATCGCCGGTGATATGTTTTAGTTTGAGAAAAGTTCTTGTTTAAAAAAATAAATAAATTCTGCGGGTTGGTCTCTGCTCACCTCCGTCTCCACTCACTCAAGTAACGTCGTCCCAGAGGAAAACGTCATTTATCCTTTGTTTATCCATGCTTGTTATATTAACTGTACAGTGAATATGGTACTAAATTTTAATATGTGTGTAAATTACTGATGATTTTAACTATGAATTCGCCACGCGTTGCCAGTCAATGTGTACGTACAATTGACCTCGCTTTGCTACATAAACGAAAGCATCTGCTTATGCATGACATGGTAACGCTGATATGCTATTGCTCTTACAATGTCACAGTCACTGTTTCAGTCACGGTGTCAGTCACGGTCTCACTCACGGGGATGTTATTGGTCGGCGTCACGTCAATCACAGAAATGCTGATATGCTATTGGCTGAACGCCTTTATCTAGCTTGATGGCACAGCTGGTCGGGACGGAAGGAAGGAGAGAAAATGAGTCAAAAACGGAAGGAAGGAATGTTGTTAAGACTTTGCAAACTTTATCTGTTAGACACGGCTTCTAAAATTGCTAGTGTCGGTAAAGGAAGAAGTAAGAGGATGATGACAATAGAAACCAAGCAGGAGATAATAAAAAAAAAAAAATACGAAGGAGGCTCACGCATGGTTAACCTTGCTCGTGAGTATGGCCGTAACCGCTCGGCAATCTTCTAAGGGCAAGACTTTCCTTGCCGGGGGACGGACCTCGATCGACAACAAAATGGAGAGGCTTCTTCTATTATGGATTAAAGAGAAGGAAATCGCCGGTGATATGTTCTAGTTTGAGAAAAGTTCCCATTTAAGAAAATAAATAAATAAATTCTGCGGGTTGGTCTCTGCTCCCCTCCGCCTCCACCCAGCTCAAGTCACGTCGCCCCAAAGGTAAATGTCATTTTTCCTTTGTATATTTATGTTATTTAATTTAACTTTACAGTAGGTTATGTTCCTCATTTTTAATATGTGTATAAAGTCGTGATGTTTTTACCTAAGGTTTTTGCACGCGTTGCACGCATTCACGAATTAACATAGGTTTGGATTGCCCGTCATACGAGCAGTTCGAGTTACGAGCGTAGCCGCTGAACGGATTTAAGTTCGTAACACGGGTGCCCACTGTGTAAATATATATATATATATATATATATATATATATATATATATATATATATATATATATATATATATATATATATATATATATTAAAGGAAATTGAGAGCAGACTAGAGAGTGGAGGGAAACTGGCCTTCAGACCCAACCTCTTGACAGCGGCTCAATAGACTGGGACAGAGGGCAGCCTTGTAGACCTTTAGTAAAGACAGCAGCCACAGGGCTAGTATAAAGCAATACAATCCAAGATATAAAGTTTGAATTAAATGCAAATTTCTCCAGAACAAAAAAAGAAAAAAAAAAAAGTGCCACTGTCAAAAGCTCTTACTGCATCTAATGTAACAATCAGCTCTGGTGGATTCAAACTCTGGGAGAAGACTATATTTAACAGCCTCCTTGTTTTGTAAGATCCGATTTGATTGGGGATGCTTGGCAGAACCCGTTGGAGACATTGGGCCAGGATCTTCTCTGACCTCCTGGTGTAAACAACATGTGAAATAATCTGACCACGCATAAATGCTTTACACACTTCCCACAAAGTGCACTGACAAATTCTGGGGAATCATTAAAATAAAAAAAATAAAAAAATAGTATGAGCTGCACACCAATGAACTCCTTAAAACATAGGTGTCGAACTCCAGTCCTCGAGGGCCGGTATCCAGCATGTTTTCCGGTTTTCTTTCCCAAACACACCTGATTCAAATGATTAGTTCATTAGCAAGCTCTGCAGGAGCTCCAAAATGATCCCAAACATTTGAATCAGGTGTTTTTGATGGAAAAGGTTTGAAAACATGTAGGATACCGGCCCTTGAGGACTGGAGTTCGACAGCTGTGCCTTAAAAGGTGCATGGGCAAGCAAGGAGCCTCCATTCGAATTTCCGGTAGAACAAATCATCTAGAAAGGGAAAAGTCAATTTGAGAGTATGAGTGATGGACATGGTTAGAAAAAAGGAAAGGCTTAATCCAAGGGAAATTTGGATCTCCAAGGGTCAAACATGCCCAAACAGCTATTATACATTTGCAACTTTTTAGCAAAGGCTTAATCCAAGGGAAATTTGGATCGCCAAGGGTCAAACATGCCCAAACAAACATTATGAATTTGCAACTTCTTAGCAGACTTTGATTGCTTCTGGAGATTAGAAGAGGACGTGTCCAAGGAGGGATCTTGATTTAAATTGAAATCCCCTCCTATGATCAAGTAATGATAATCCACTTAGGGAAGTGAGGAAAAAAATGCAGTTACAAAGCAGTCATCATCCCACATTGGCACATAGACACAGGCCATTATCAGAGGCATGCCACACAGTGTATTAGTAACAATCACAAATCAGCCATCGATGTCCTCTATAGAGTTCCATAATTCAGAAGACACTCTCTTATTGATAAGAATGACAGCACCCCTTGCTTTGACTGGGAACTTTGAATGAAAAACATTACTAAACCAAGGCCGTTTTATATGATTAACCTGTTGAGGACAAAGATGAGACTCCTGTACAAAGACAACATGACCTCCAAGTTGGTTTAGATGGTTCAATACTTTGTTCCATTTGAGAGGATGGTTCACACCTTCCAGGTTCCAGGAGACAAATCTCAGGCTTCTGACGTGAGGCGTCGTATGAAGGCCAATGGGGCATCAGCTCGCCTGCTGATTTGATTCATGAGCCAACATAAAAGGGGGAAAACAGGAAAAAACAAGATACAGTTAGTTAGGATGCTTTCAATCCCACACCAGTAGAAGTTGTTCAAAATGTCGGCAGACCGGGGGTTCTTTTTAAGTGTCCTCAGGAAGAAGAGCCGTTGGTGAGCCTTCTTGACCAAGCTGGAGGTGTTAATAGTCCAGAAGAGATTCTAGGCGATGTGAAACCCCAGGAATTTAAAACTGGAGACACGTTCAACTGCTATGCCATTGATGTGGATGGGTATGTGTGTGTCATTCCTCTTCTTCCTGAAGTCCACAATGAGCTCATTGGTTTTGTTGTCAGCGCACCATGCGGCTAGGTGCTGAATCTCCGCTCTGTGTAGTCTAACTCATCGCTGTTTGTGATGAGTCCGATCACTGTGGTGTCATCTGCAAACTTGACGATGGAGTTGGATCCATACACAGGCTTGCAGTCATGGGTGAAGAGGGAGTACAGGAACGAACTCAGCATGCGGCCCTGTGGCACGCCGATATTTAGTGTGATGGTGGTGGCGAGGTTGTGGCCAGATTTGACATGCTGGCGTCTGCTGGTCAGAAAGTTCATAATCCAGTTACAGAGGGGTGTACTAATTCCGAGATCCTCAAGTTTGGTGATTAACTTAGCGGGGACAACAGTGTTGAATGCTGAACTGAAATCAACAAACAGCATCCGTGCATATGTGTTCTTATTGTCCAGGTGGGAGAGCACCAAGTGCAGTGCTGTTGATACAGCATCCTCTGTGCTCCTATTGCTTCAGTAGGCAAATTGATGTGGGTCCAGTGTGGGGGGCAGACCGCTTTTGAGGTGTGTCAGGACCAGCTGCTCAAAGCACTTCATGACAATGGGTGTCAGTGCTACAGGGCGGTCGTCATTTAGGCATGATGGAGAGGAGTGTTTTGGTACTGATACTATGGAGGTGGTTTTAAAGCATGCTGGTACAACAGGTTGAAGATGTCAGTGAAGACACGAGCGAGCTACACATCACACACTCTGAGCACACATCCAGGAATGCCGTCTTGGCCAGCAGCCTTGCATGGGTTGATTCTGCTCAGTGCATTTTCAACATCTGTAGGCGTGAGTGTGATGGTTTGTTGGTCAACAGTGTATTCCGTTTTTGCAGTGTTTTGCAAATTGTCTTTGTCAAAACGAGCATAGAAGGCTTTTAGCTCATCAATGAAGGATGCAGTCACCACAGTCAGGGAGGAGTCGCTGGTCTTACAATCTGTGATGGCCTGGATGCCCTGCCACATGCGTCGCGGGTCAGAATAAGCAAGGTGCTTCTCCACTTTCAGCTTGTGTTTGTGATTGGCCTTTTTGATGCCCCTCTTTAAATTGACTCTGGACAAGCTGTAGGCCTGAGCATCACGCGATCTGAATGCGCAGCATCAGACGCACTTCCGTTCATCTTTGGCTTCTGATTAGGGTACGTGGTGATCTGTTTCTCCGTAGTGACGCTGTCAGTTGTGCTGTTGATGTACTCCAGTACTGTGTGGGTGTAGGAGTCAATGAACTCAGTAAACTCCAGAGGCAAATAGAATGGTCTACACTTAACCATGATAAACTCGAGATTAGCAGAGCAGTTCCGTTCAACAATGACAGAGTCCGTGCACCAAGCTTTGTGAACATAAACACACAAACCTCCACCTCTTGTCTTCCCGGAATCCTCCACTGTTCTATCCGCACGTAGCGGTAGTGACCCGCTAGCCCGATAGCATTGTCGGGTACACCACTGTGTAGCCAAGTCGACGTAAAAATCATTACATTGCAGTTTGTCAGTCTGCTGTTGTTTGTTATCCAACTGATCTTGTACATGAAAAGTTTAAGAAATTGAGGCAAAATATAAAGAAGCAAACAAGCTGATTTGGTCTAAATTTTGTTAGGCTAGAGACACCAATCATCTCTTTTCAAAAGTTACCTAAATTTAACATGAAGAAATAACTATTCGCTACAGCATTATGATGAAGGTATGTAACTATTCATCCATGTATCATACACAGTGAGGTAGACAAAGTTAAAAATAAAAAAATAAAGATAATAATCATAATAATAATAATAATCACAATAACAATAATAAGAATAAGAACAAGTGCAATAATAATTACTATCATTATTATCATCATACTCAAAAAAGGGTGGTATAGAATCCACATCTCCAGTGTCCTTAGAGTGAAATAGTTTGAAATTAGAAGGGAGGCAAAGAGAAAAGAAAGGCAGTTCATCTTAAACGAGGAGTCAGAATGTCAATTCATGTAGCCAATCCCGCGAAGTTAAAAAAACTAGACGAAGAGCACTACGCCTTCTGTTCATGTGGTGATTGTCAAACATTGCGCTGTAGCGAAAAACAAAATAATAACAATAATAATCAAATAAAAAGACAAAAATAAAAAAATACTCGGTATGGCTGGTAGTACTCTCCAGCAGGCAGGAAGAAAAACAAAACAAGGTGTTCTCGTAACGCAAGCTTCGGTTCAAACTGCAACTTAATTAGCAGTCATCACTTGCTCCTTGTAAAAAACCTGCGCTTCTTCGGGAGTGTCAAACTGTAAGGTTTCATTCCCGAGTGTCATTTGCAGACGAGCAAGAAAAAGGAGCCTTAAGTTAACTCCTCTTTGATGAAGAGCTTGTTTGATCGTATTATACGCAGCTCGCCTCCTTGCCATGGCAGCGCTGACATTCCATTCTCAAAGGACGGTCTCACCGAATTTCAGCTCGTGCTACCCAGTCCAGTGAAACACCTTCTCCCGTATTTGAAACCAGTGAAAACAGACCACGAAAGGCTTGGGTCTTCTGCCCAGTCCAGGTTTAGGTTCCATTGAGCAATGAGCTCTCTTGAGCTCTGGTGGGTCAGGGAGCAACTCCGAAATGAACTCGGTCGAGTTTCGGCCCTTCTCGCTCCCTTCGGGTACATTGATTATTCGGAGGGTGACTCTTCGGGACTGATTCTCCAAGTCCTCCTGGCGGTCATGATGCACTTTATTGAGGGACTCCAGTCGCACCACTTTAGTCTCTGCTCTGGAGATGCGCTCAAAGCTCAAAGCTGCTCACCGTCTCTCGCTAAGCGGCCAATTATACTTGCAAAGGTTTTACAGAATCGTGGATTAAAACTGAAAAGTCCTCCTTAAGTGAAACTCGTTGTTTATCCAGTTCGGCAATTAGTAGGTTCACTGATAGAGCATCCGGTACGGCAGGAGTGTCATTAACTTCGGAGCTACTAGTAGCCATTTTGAATAATTTGCTAGCACAGTTACCAGGCAGCCCTGTACAACATTCGATTTAAGCTTCGGACCACTGGGGTGTTATGGATATGGTTTCGCATCAGCAATACTGCACACCCGTGTTTCAGAATCGGTATCAGGGCCATAAAATTGTATCGGAACAACACTAATAATTACAATACCATGTTTGGAATTTTGTAACTATTGCAAGTCCTCACACAGTTTTCCATTTTATCCAACCACTAGATTTCCACTGGATCTTACTGCTATTTGGTTTTTGCCAGCATTTGTCTGTCTGTGGCCGTCTATGTCTACACAGTCATACCTGAGACCAAAAATAAGACATTCATGGAGATAAGCCAGCTGTTTTCCAAGAAGCAGCCTGTCCTGGAACCTCAGTGCCTTTTCTTGGTGGATCACCTGAAATTGAAGAAAATGAATGGCTATGGAGGCCTAGAACATCATTCGTTGGAGTTTGAGAGCTCTTCCTCTGTACCGTAACAAATGTTACATTTTTTACTTTGATTCAAGATCTAAATTACAGAAGAGCTCCTCAGAACGATTTGTTTGTCCAGAAAATGTGGAGAGAGCAAAGATGCTTTTTGTGCATGTACTTTAAAGTGTATACTATATATGCATAGGATTTCACTCAATAGTTTTACGCAAAGATATCTGCTTGTGTGAGAACAGGTTTGTGCAATCTAAATGCACAAACACCAATTAATCATGTTATTAAATACTGTATATGCTACACATAAACTAGTGTTTGTGGAATTCCTGTATTGAATGTGAATGTGTGATTTGTCATGTTTTTTTTTTTTTTTTTATGCAGCCAAACTGTATATATTCTTATGAACATATTAAGGAAACATGAGTTTGTTGATAGCACATTAACTCTTTCCTTGCCAATTCCTTTGTCAATTTAAAGTACAGTGGTCCCTTGCTACTTTGCGCCTCGCCTATCGCGCCTTCAGTGCATTGCGGATTTGTTTTTTGAAGGTTTCCATGAAGGTTTCCTGCATGCCAGTTAGGTGAGTCATCTATAAATGCACTTGCCACTGGCACCCCTTGGAAGTTGAATGGTTAGGGATACACATGATGAATTAAATGTTAAATTATTCAATCTTATACTGCAAATGTACTGATATGCCTTCTTTTTCCATGTTAAAATATTAAACCTTATACAACAAATGTACTGATATGCCTTCTTTTTCCGTGTCTTGGCTGTACAGAGTTGGGATCACAGTGAACAGTTTCTTGGATGACCAACTAAGAGCAAGTAACAAGGAGCTTACCAAACATGATCAAAAAGCAGAATTCACACTTTAAATTTTAATTTATTACAAAAGGCAAGAGGATTCCAGGACGTGCTTTGAGCATACAGGCGGCTGAGAGATCATGAAAGAGGAAAGAAAGCTTTGGACTCCTCTTGCCTTTTGTAGGTGGAAACTAGTGTAAGTTGTTTGGTACTGGCTGCTGTTTAGCACGAGCGGGAGATACGAGCTCTATTTTTTTTTCTCTCTTTTTTTTTTTTAAACACCCGTTCGACTTGTGTCCGGTGTTTTTCTTTTTTTTCTTTTCGCTACCTTTGAGGACTTTCTATTCTTCATTAGCTGGTGATTCCACAATTCTCTTCACAGCTCCTAGCTCCATTCATCCTCCTTTTCTCTGCTAGCGTAAGTATTCACTCACACCAATCAATTGCAACACCTGGACCATTCTCATGGAGCGGCTTTTTCTCCAGGAGGGACGTGTCCACCAGCTATAGCAGAGTAGTTTGATAAGTGGCGATCAGAAGGACACATCTGACAGTGCGGGCCGTGGCCTTCCCGCTAGGCCAGTTAACATTTTCCCTAAGATGCTAGCGTTGGCTAGTACGGGCTGTAGCCTACCCACTAGTCCAGTAAGCATTAACCCTGAGCGGCCTGCTTGCCGCGGTGAGCCTGTTCAAAATTCTTTTCAGCCCACTTGTTAGGCACACTCCGTCTCAATCTACTGGCTCCCATACATTAGTTATAGGGGACTCCATCACCCATATCATTAAGCTTAAAATGCCAGCCACAGTAACATGTATTACTGGGGCCGGAGCACCCGACATTGAAGCTAGTCTTAAAGAGCTGGCACGCCAAAGGCCTAGACACCATCATAATGCAAACAGCACTACCTACTCAGATATAGTAATACATGTTGACTCCAATGATACGAGAATGAGGCAGTCTGAGAATACAAAGAACATAACTAGGACTTGTAATCGCGCTATGGAGATGAGACGGCATCGAGTAATTGTCTCTGGCCCTCTGCCTGCGAGAGGCAATGATGAGAGGTTTAGCAGATTATTCTCGTTTAATCAGTAGATGGGTAGATGGCTAGTTTTTGTACAGAGCAAGGCTTCAGGTTTTTAGTTAATTGTGCCTCTTTCAGGGGCCGGCCCGACCTGCTGAAGATGGACGGCCTTCACCCTAACTGGGAAGGTGCCATCACTCGTTCTGGAAACAAAGATTACTGTTTGAGTTTTCCATGACTTCTCAGATTAGAGCATGTTGAGTCGCAGATGAGTAGAGAGCCTGCGAGAATGGGTGTGGTCGTTAAGACTAGAGTTAACTGGCACTAGGCTGGATTGTTATAACACACATAGCTTACTTAGTTTAGGCCACTGCAATCCACTCACTGTTACATTACTTAATGCTGAATCCCCTTGCGACAAGATTTCTGTTAAGGTGGTGCTAAATGAGGAATGTAATCATGCTTCCACAATCAGTCTGATTAGTGACGTAGTTCCTAGTCGGAATATTAGTACGTGTGTGGTAGCCATTAACAACCTGATTCCTACATTATTAACATCGCAATGAGGTTTTAATTACTCAAAATACAAACTGTGACCCAGGCATCACAATCTTAGTATTTGTTCAGTACTACTAACTTTATGACTGCAAAAAGATCGGGAAAACTTTATCGGTTTAGATTCGGCTTTATGAATATTAGGTTACTCTCCTCAAACAGCTTTCTTGTAAATGACTTGTAAAACACTCATTCGGAGGGCTTTCGGTCGCCGGGTGTTAACTACTGGCATTTAGCCTGTTCATAGGTTCGCGCGAGGGGTGGGGCGTGAGTTCGCTGTGCACTTTACAGTGTATCATGTATTTACAGTGTAAGGAGAGCCCCGCTGAGAATCAATTTTCTGGGATGTACAAGGGCCAATGTTTTCTCCAACATCACCTATATTCTTCTTCTTTTTACATTGAGTGTCCCTTGCTTTGTGGCAGTCCTCGTCTGACAAAAAAAAGTTTCAATGTTGCAATCAAGTGGTGGATACAGTGCTAAGTACTGTGCTGTCAATGTTGTACTGTCGCTGTTTTGGCACAGTAACTACAGTTCAACAAAAGGAAGTAAATGTTGCACATACCAATGATCCAAAATTCCCCCCTCCGCCACTCTGCAAGCCAGGTGAGTGGTCTTGGTTGGCTCCGTTCTTGTATTGAAAGCTCAGCTGGTCGTATTGGATAGCTCTGTGTGACTGCAAACTGTCCACCATGATTCATGACGTTAAACGTGCTCAAAGCTGATTGGTCGCGCGTCGCGCCGCAACAACCAAAGTTACATTTTTTTTTTAATTTAATTGATTTAAATTTAATTTAAATTCGAGTTCACTTTGCTCGCGATGCATCGTTCACGTCACCAGACGCCCCATCGCGCGAACTACATTGACTACAATACAAAACTGTCCGCTTTTTTGCCTCGTTCGCGTTTGATGTGAATGCAGCATTAGCGTCGTGAATGACGTAAACAATTGCGAACTAGGATGAAGACGCTTTGTGGTGGTTGTGGGCGAGGAAGACGGCGTCTCTCAGGTTATGTTTGCCTGTTCTCTCTCTCGCATGCGACATGGCTTGGTGGTAAAGTGGTCATCTCCAAGCTGAGAGGCTGTGGGTTCAATTGCCCCACCAACAAGACAATGTGTCCTTGAGCTAAACACTGAACCCCCTGTTGCTCCTGGTGTTGCGTCATCAGTAGGTAAATGACTACTTAGTGTAAAGCGCTTTGAATACCGATGGTAAAAGAGTGCTATACAAGTGAAAGTCCATTTACCATGAACTTTTTGAAAGAAAAGAGAAGAAAAGAAAAGCCATCACCATGGAAGTGAAATTAGATATAATTAAGCGGTCTAAAATCGGCGAAACACCAACGAACATTGGTCGATCACTTGGCCTGAGTCATTCGACTGTTACTATTCTTAAGGATAAAGAGCACTGGGTAATTAAACAATACTTCTTTTTTTTTACTTTACTTTAATGTGGTAAGAAAATGTTTTCTCTTTTTCCAATACTGTTTTTATGTAATGTGATAAATTGTATACTAGTACAATCCTTTACAGTACAGTACATATAGAGTAATCTATTTTGTATGGTGTTCCGACTTACACTGAAATTTGGGTTACACCGCATCTTAAGAACGGATCAATGTCGTAAGTTGATGACCCCCTGTTTATGGAAAATGGCTATTTATAATGGCCGTCAATGGGACAAAAATTGGATTTAAATCAAGTTCCAGGGTATAGTTTTCTGAGTGCCAATCTGAAACAGAGACTAGATCTTGGTTCCCTTTGGACTTTTAGCCTCATTTGACATTCTTAGAGAAATTTCAGCTCTGTAGTGTTTTTTTTTTCCAATGCTTTATTTTCGATGAAACACAAAAAAACATACGAAGCCCAAAAATTATAAGCGAAACAGTACATCAGTTAAACTTACCTTCCAACTATGAAGCATACAGGTATCTCCCTGGTGCTTCTGTGGTCTGTGCGTGTGGGACCCGTGTCAACCATATATTGCTTCACGACTGGCTATGGCTAACCAATCAGATGCTGCCATGGGTAGGACAGTGGTGGAGCAACGCTCCTTAACTGGAAATCAGAGAGGTGCAAGTGTCATAATGAAGGAGTTTATCAGTACTAAGATGCATATAAAAGAAGGCCAATGCCAATATTCACACTGATAATCAGCCCGGCTGATAATCGGTCAATCTCCAAGCTTCGGAAAAAAAGACCTTCAGGAGCAGCTGCTGATGACCTTCTACCATACCACTATTCAGAGTATACTAGTGTATCACTGCATCACTGTTGTGGGGTGCGCTGCAGCCAACAAGAAAGCGATGCAGAGGATGATCAACACTGCCCAGAAAATTGCAGGATGTTGTCTTTACCACCGTGGATGACCTTAACAGCTCTTGCTACCTGAGAAGAGTGAGTAACATTGTCACAGACACACCTAAGAATTGCACTTTGAGAAACTATGCTTTTCATTCTATAATATTTCTCTTATTCATTGTTTATACAGTAAATATGCAGCATTATGCACTAAAGCAAAGGCACTGCAACCAGCAGAACTCGAATAAAACAGGAAATAGGCAAACCAAAAGAAAACATCTGCAAACAAAAATATACAAACACATTAAAAGTAAAACGAAGCAAGTTTTAAATGCTGCATTCACAGAAACAAAGTGGAAGCAAAACTACAAAGTATATAACAAGTGTTTACTTTGCTTTGTTTGTTTTGCCATTTGTTTGCCCCATTCCTGTTTTGTTCAAGTTCTGCCAGTAGTAGCGTGTGTCAATGACAAATCACAGCAAGTGCTAATGACAAATCTCTAGTGGAGGTGTTGTAGAAGTGACTAAAGCGGTAACTTCCTGACACTGGTTCGATTCTGCGAGCAATATAAAGTTTCGTTTATTACCACCAAGTGTAAGCAAAAACATGTTTGGAAGCAGTTTTTTCTAATAAATCATATTTTTTCTTCTGACCACTAAGTACACTTTAAAAATTTCTGGCTGTATTGGTTCTGTAAGATAATGACATTAAAAGAGCACCTGCTTGCTGAAGCTATGTGCTGTGAATTACATCAGCTTATTAGTTCTCCTGCGGTTACTCCTCAAAGTTTCAATTTTTTATCCAGATGGGGTTTTTGAGTTTTTCCTTGGCCTTCTGGGAGCTTGCTCCACGGGCTGCTGTTGTGGATTTGTGAAACCCATCAAGACGCTTTTGTGATTAAGGGCTAAAAAAAAAAAAAAAAAAAAAGGTTGACAAGTTAATTAAATTAAAATGATTTATTATTAAATTATCATAATTAAATTATTAAAATTAATAAAAATCAGACAGAATTCCTTTACATGCCTGGGGGTTATAGTTGTAATGACCTTTGAAGTCAGATCACAATAGTTAAGACTCCGAAAAAAAACATTACTCCTATAGATACTTTACATTTTTCTCAGCCATTCTTGTCATTTGTGGTTTAAATCAAATGATGCAGTAACTATTTCATGCTGCATAAACTCAGTCTCATTCATTATGTTTAAGTGTGTGGGTTGACATCAGGCAAATGGTGTCATTCAGGTTGTGATGAATGCACACCTTTACCTGGCTGACATGTTGACTTTGGTATGCACGAAAATAGTATCTGTTCATTTAGTTACACAAACAAAACAAAGACTTGTTATAGATATGCAATTGTTTTATTAGTGTTTGGTGATGCCATTTGGGTTTCAGCATGCGTCATCAGGCAAGTGATAATTATTAGTTAATTACTAACTTTGTATCATCATTGAAAAGATAATTAGGAAAATGTCAGGCAAGGGCTGGTATGTGGAAAAGCTGCTCTCTGTTGTTCTCAGCTCATTCTTTCAGAGCACAGTGGCCATCACAACAGCAAAGGTAACATCAGCATGCTTGTCACTGGCATGTAAACCTTTTTATTATGTTTATAGAAACTCTTGAATGGATGTTCCAATTCAGTTGAACGGAAACTTAAATGTAAAGTTAAATGTACATCTAATATTAAAATATTTGTTTCTTTTCTCATTCCACAGATGGTGTTTACGCTTCACGTCGTGTTACTTTTTTGTGGCATCAATCAACTGTTAACTGAAACTGTAAGTAAAACCATTTTAAACACGTGATGGTTTGAGTGGAATTTTTTTACTTAATGTTATATGTTGTTTGTTCCAGAAAAGGAATGAATACTTAAATGTTTTAATCCTTCTTGGCATTAAATTCCATTGAGTTGAATGTGATTAAAGATCGGCTATCTTTTTTTCTTTCTTACTTCCTTTCTCACAGTGGGCTTTTGCCATAAGGAGAGGTTAGTGACTTTTGTATACCACAATACATTTTACGATTCAAAAGGTGGGATTCACTCTTGACCGATGACAATCAGTCAATCATCAGGACAGATGATCATTCCCATTTACATTCACGCAAATATAAAATTTAGTATGTAATTCAGAAAAATTAGGGTTCATAAAAGACAGCAATGATGCATTCATTATTGAAGAGGCAATGAAATCCGGAGTCTGCCACACTAGAGAGGATCCCGGATGCAGGCTGTACCATGATGCCTCTGACAGTTCAGTATGTCACAGCATTATGTAAGATTCAGGTAGGTAGGCTACCATGTACAATTTTAGGGAGGAATCCGGTGTACCCAGGGAAAGCCACTTGACCACTGAAACAACACAGTTTAAATTGGAACTGAACCCTCTTGCTTTTAGGTAGCAACTCATTACCAGAGTTCTGCTGGCCTCAACATGTCGTTCTTGTAAATTATTTTGCAGACCAATATTGTCCTCAAGGCTGGACTCAGTTGGACACCCGCTGTTTGATCTTTCAAAATGAGGAATTAAACTTTGCTCTTGCTGAGGTACAATATATGTTTACCCACTGAACATCAGCAGTCTCTTCCAAATTAGTTGATTTTGTGATTTATGTATTTATTTATTTCGTCTATTTTGCTCACATTAGACTGTCTGCAACATTCTTGGTGGAAATTTAGTTTCAATCCACAACGCTCTCGAAAATGAAGTAGTCCGACATCTAATTCTGGCAGGGGCTGGATCTTTTCAGCGGTCTTGGATTGGACTCCATGACAGGGTTGAGGTAAAAAAAAAAATGTGTGTGTGTGTGTGTATATATATATATATATATATATATATATATATATATATATATATATATATATATATATACCTTATTTTTGTAATATTGCAATCCACTTTGGAATGGCTTTTGTATCATGATTTTTGTTACATTATGAATTATGTTTTACATATAAATTATTCCAAGTGCTTCAAAAACACTTCATTTAATGTCACAACAGTGTTGTGTGTGAATGGAGAGTGAGAGAATGGTCGAGAGAGAGTGTGAAGGAGGCAGGAGAGTTCAGTTTAACACTCAGTATACCTTTATTTTCAGTCAGTGAATCTAAAAATTGCATTCATATTACTAAGATGCCGACACTTGATTCATTGAAATAACTTGACACAATGGGTCTTCCCAATTTTCAAAACATTTTTGTTTTACTAAGCAGACGACAACAAAATTAGTAGTCCAGCATGCAAAGGTTCCTTTTTGAACTGCAACTGAGATATTTGCCCTTACTGAATAGTTTTTATTATAGTATTCATATTATAGCATTTACTATAGTAATTTCATTGTGTAGTAGGAATATGCATATGACAATAAAACTCTTGAATCTTTCTTATGTGGTACTCCAGATATGGAGTCTTTTGGTAATATTTAAATTGAATAATTTTGGGGCTGTGGAAAAACAAATAGAAATACAGTGGGCAACTAACATATTTCCATTTGATTATGAAAGCCCAAAAAAAGTTGTTATTTTATGTTAAACATAAACTGTGAGACTTGCGACAACTCTCACCATGTAGGTTATGGTCAGTGAGATGAAGTGATTGGCTGGCGGACAAATCAGCTGGTATAGACCCTTGTGAGGCTAAGCGGCATCTAGGTGTGTGTGTGTGTATGAATTATTGAATTTGTACATAGTTTTTATATGTTTAATATTACACCTTTAAAACTCCTTATGAGCACAGCCATTGATTTACATTTTTTTTAAGTTGTATTTTATAGTTGTTTCATAAATTGACACACACACCCACACACCTTATTTTGAAACTATGATGATAATGAATTCCTTCATCACATGGTTCTTCACTTCTGGTTCTTGAGGGCCAGCATCCTGGATGATTTGTACCTCTCCCTGTTGCAATACACTTGATTCAAATACTCAGACAAACAGGTTTGCAAAACTAGGATAACAATCCTGATTGTTTGAATCAGGTGTCTTGCAGCAGATATACGTACAAAACTTCCAGGAGACAAGCCCTCAGGGACCAGGAGGGAAGATTCTCATTTTATCATCTGATGTACATAAATCAGGTATGTCACATTTTGGGTTCGAAACTGCTTATTTTGCTGAAAAATTACTGATTTTCATGCCTGTCACTGTTAATCAATGCAGCTCATTTCAAGCAAGCAATCAGCCGAGTTATCACAAAAGTAAACTAAAGCTAGAAACTCAAATATTTGGAACACCTCAAATAAAATACCTCTCTATCCCAGTTAGGACATTTTTATTGCACAAAATGGGACAATATCAGTGCAGGTAATACTGTGTGTATTTTGGTCTTTTTGTCAAAATGGACTCAGACAACTTGATTCAAAGACTGAGACAAGCAGAGCCAAATGCCAAATCAAGTCTTAAATGTAATCAACACAAAAAGTTCAGACTACATTAAGAGCCCTGTAGGGCTCTGCATTAAAAGTCTCAGACAAGTCCTGGTAAATGGCATCGGCAAATTATTTGTTAGTATTTGTCGATACCGATATTAGCATTTTAATGCCATGCCAGGGTCACTCCCAACGCTCGTATCAGTATCGGTGCAACACTGTTGTAAATTATGTGTAGAAAAGGGAACACCACCAAACACTATCAAAAAAAGTGGATGCACAAATCAATTACGTCTATACTGTATTTTCTACCATTCAAGAAAAGATCATTTCTTCTCTTTATCACTACAACTATGACAGGGACTTGATTTCAAATCCAGCTCACTCTGGCCTTCCTGTTTGTAGTTTTCATCTTCTCCCCAAGTCCGCATGGAGTCAGTCTGGGCGCTTAGGCTTCCTCCCACACTCCAAAAACATGCATGGCAGGTGTATTGGACATACTTAATTGTCCTTAGGTATGATTGGGTGCCTGAAAGCTTGTTTGTCTCTGTGTGCCCTGCAATTGCCTGGCAACCTGTTCAGGGCTTGCCCCGCCTACTGCACAAAGTCAGCTGGGATAGGCACCAACAAGCCTGAAATGTAATTTGTTTTCCTATGGTACACCTTTATAGGTTGCATTCCACACAAATAAAGCCCAGGCACACTGGTTGTGAATCGTTGATTAACAGCATGCAATACTGAACTTCAAGGAGAAGTTAAATCAATGCTCATATATGCACGTCTGCATTTTTTTTCCAGTTAGGTAACAACCATCAACCTTGGGTCAATTTTCCAGTCCAACAGCATATACAATTTATTATATTTGACAGCTACAGTTTTAATAAACTTTTGATTGATTGATTGATTGATTGACAGATTGACTGATCTATTTGGGCCCTCGCCAATATGTCGGTTTGCTGCACCTCAGTTCTCATTCTACCTAGTGCCTAACATTCAGTAAATGTTTATAGGCTGGACATAAAGTTGGTAAATGATTCAGTATTTTATTCTGAGTCACTTTAAATCTCTCTTTATTTCTCAGATTTTCTCCGCCCTTAGATTTCAGTTGAGTAAAAAACAACACTACGTCTTTATTGATATAGTACTTCCACAACAGCCAAAGCCGTCACAAAGTCCTTTGCATGACATATAACATCAAAACATTACCCATGATGAATTAGAACACAACATTTAACAATGACAGTAATATAATCACAAGTCTTACATAAGCCTTATTGTCTGAAGCAGTTATCGAGGAAAGAGGAGATATAAAGTGTTCTCTCACCAAGTGATCAGGGATGTAATGATCACACCATACATGGCACCACAGACCTCTGTTACTAGCAATTTTGAAAGTGAACAAGCAGCTGTAGTGTCCGTTGACAAGTAGCAACAGAAAGAGTAATTCAATTTTCCAGTCCCATTCAGATATGGTTCAAATTCCAACATCCATAGATGCCTTCTAAATAAAATAAAACATCACCAAAAAAGATAGGGGGTATTATATGATGCTGAAAATGTTTTAGAGAGATGTGAACGGTAATTTGGTGAAATGCCCATATTTTTATCTTAGAGCAGTGGTTCTCAAACTTTTTTCAGTGATGAACTCCCAGTGAAATATCTTTTCAGCCAAAACATTTTGATGTGTCTGATTTACTTAGCTTTAGAACCTTTCAAACTTCATTTGTATTGAAGAAAATCTGTTATATCTGTTATTAATGTATAGAAGAAATCTGTTATCAAAGAGAAATAATTAATACATTTTGACAAACCTGCTGTAAAAAAATAATTATTAAAAAAAAAATATTAAATATAAAGCGTCCTGTTTTGGAGTTACAGTAGAGATCAGTTCACAAAAATAAATCATCAACTTAATTTTTAATAAATATTTGTCACCAAAATGAATCAAGATAAAGCACAAGACCTGTTCTCAAAAAGTCATAATTATAAATAAACATTTGTTCACAGAAAAATATTAAACATAAAATGTCGTAAACATGTGTCCCCAAAAACATAATCAACATTAACTGTCAGACTTCTTCTCAAAAAGAAATCATACAAAATAATACACATAAAAATGGTCAACTTAAAGTGTCCTCTTTTGGGATTATAGTAGAGATATGTTCACAAAAATAAATCACTACCTTGACAGGTAACGAGGTGGCACATGAGAAGTTGTGTCGAACTGTTCTAGTATGGGGGAGAATCTGAGTTTTTAAAATAATTAAATTGAATAACTACGAAACATAAAATTTGTTTTATGAACTTATACTTTCTCAAAACAATTATTTCATTCAATATTTATTTTCAAAGGATTTTTTAATGTGTGATTGCTTGTTTTAGTCCAAATCTCGAGTACCCCCTGAAGTTCCTTCAAGTGCCTACAGGAGTACTGATACCTGCATTTGTGAACCACTGTCTTGGAGCATGTGTACCCCCTCGGTCCTTAAGGGCCAGTATCCTGCATATTTTCCTGGTTTCTTTCCCAACACACCTGCTTCAAAGGCTCAGCAGCAGCCTGATGATGATGCTGATCATTTGAATCAGTTGTCTTGGAGGACAGAAATATCAAAACCCTGCAGAATGGCGGGCCTTTGGGATTGTGTTTGGACACCCCGTGATTTTGTCTTTCAGGATGGACAATTTTTATGGACAGATGGCACAGACTTTGATTTTGAAGACTGGGCAAATGGCCGACCAAGAATGAATACAAATCAAGACTGCGCAGAAATCAACTTTAGGGGTATGGATGCTGTTTTATCATCCTTAATTATGCTCATGTCACGAGTTAAGTATAATATGCATTCAATCACTTTTTTGTCTTTGTATATTAAACATGAAGAATAGTTACAGTATGTACATATTTGGAAGATATAAATTGATTTCTCATGTTAACTTGAATTGCACTTTGTATAAATATATAATATAGCACAAATCTAATGTACAAGGAACTACAAATATCATACTAAATGGTTTGTGTTCATTGCTGCATTCTTACAGATGAATCCTGGAATGATCAGCCATGCAACCGCAGAAGATCTTTTGTGTGTGCTAAATATTTGAAGTACTAAGAGACACAAACCCCAGCCTCATTGCTCTCTTGCCTTATACTTTTCACTGTTGTGATGAGTCTGTGGGAAACAATTGCTTGTTCAGAATTATACAAGTAATAGCAAGTGTTCAAATAAAAACTTGACCACTCAAAGGATATCCAATAACTCAATCTACAGTTTTTGAATATGTGATTGTGTGTGTTGAATTTTGTCTTCATTTATTTAGAATAAAAAATGTACAGCAGCTAGAAACTGGAGTTGCGAGCAGCTGAACAGAGCCATCTCATTGAATTCTACTTTAAGGTAGTGGCACGTTAGGGTACTTACACAATCAGATTGAAATCTTTTAAAAATGGCACATAAACCCCGTAAACGGGATCTGTGTACAAGTTTCATGAGGTTTCACAGGTGTAGACTGTAATGTATTGCTTTTGTCAAGTCGAGAGATGAGATGCACACAGATTGAGTGTTTTCCAATAACCCGTGTTTATTCTTGTTGTGCACTTTCGGCACACTGTCTGGGAAGCCTCTACGGAAGCCGCACGGGCACATTTGTCATATAAACACGTAGTGAAACGAGCATACATACATCTCCCTTTTTAGCAAATGAGAAGACATATATGTAACACTCTCCAAGTGCTTACAGTAATTTCTGATAATTGGACTAGTGCTAAGTTCGTCTACTAGAGAAGTGATTAAATAAAAACCAAATAAATGATCACGGACCAGGGAAAATAAGTTGAACAGCCGGCTTATTTTAGTTGAATAGAAAAAACACAATTAACATACAGCAACATACACACAGATAAACATAGAATTCAACAAGAGTATGAGAAAATACAGAACTATTTCCCTCTTCTGTTGATTTTGGTTATCTATCTTGTTTCTTTTAACTTATTTAGTTTAAATTGACTTCTTTCTCAACCCGGGTTGTTATCATTTTAAATTCGAATTTTATGTCTTTAATCTATTTTGAGTACACTCTAATTTCAACCATTTAGTATTATTATTGTTTTACAAAAGAATAATACAGTCGGCCCCCGGATTACGAATACCCTCTTTTACGAACATTTCGACTTACGAGCGTGGACCGCAGAGTTTTTTGTCCCCCATTTACGCACAAACCTTCCGTCTTACGAACATTACGACATGCCAGCCGTTGTATTCGTTTTCGCTTTGCTACGTCAACTAAATCAGAAGTTGACGCTCATCACGGCAACGTTGAACGCTATTGGTCTTACAATGTCTCACGGTCTCACTCACGGGGATGTTATTGGTCGGCGTCACGTCAATCACAGAAATGCTGATATGCTATTGGCTGAACGCCTTTATCTAGCTTGATGGCACAGCTGGTCGGGACGGAAGGAAGGAGAGAAAATGAGTCAAAAACGGAAGGAAGGAATGTTGTTAAGACTTTGCAAACTTTATCTGTTAGACACGGCTTCTAAAATTGCTAGTGGCGGTAAAGGAAGAAGTAAGAGGATGATGACAATAGAAACCAAGCAGGAGATAATAAAAAAAAAAAAATACGAAGGAGGCTCACGCATGGTTAACCTTGCTCGTGAGTATGGCCGTAACCGCTCGGCAATCTTCTAAGGGCAAGACTTTCCTTGCCGGGGGACGGACCTCGATCGACAACAAAATGGAGAGGCTTCTTCTATTATGGATTAAAGAGAAGGAAATCGCCGGTGATATGTTCTAGTTTGAGAAAAGTTCCCATTTAAGAAAATAAATAAATAAATTCTGCGGGTTGGTCTCTGCTCCCCTCCGCCTCCACCCAGCTCAAGTCACGTCGCCCCAAAGGTAAATGTCATTTTTCCTTTGTATATTTATGTTATTTAATTTAACTTTACAGTAGGTTATGTTCCTCATTTTTAATATGTGTATAAAGTCGTGATGTTTTTACCTAAGGTTTTTGCACGCGTTGCACGCATTCACGAATTAACATAGGTTTGGATTGCCCGTCATACGAGCAGTTCGAGTTACGAGCGTAGCCGCTGAACGGATTTAAGTTCGTAACACGGGTGCCCACTGTGTAAATATATATATATATATATATATATATATATATATATATATATATATATATATATATATATATATATTAAAGGAAATTGAGAGCAGACTAGAGAGTGGAGGGAAACTGGCCTTCAGACCCAACCTCTTGACAGCGGCTCAATAGACTGGGACAGAGGGCAGCCTTGTAGACCTTTAGTAAAGACAGCAGCCACAGGGCTAGTATAAAGCAATACAATCCAAGATATAAAGTTTGAATTAAATGCAAATTTCTCCAGAACAAAAAAAGAAAAAGAAAAAAGTGCCACTGTCAAAAGCTCTTACTGCATCTAATGTAACAATCAGCTCTGGTGGATTCAAACTCTGGGAGAAGACTATATTTAACAGCCTCCTTGTTTTGTAAGATCCGATTTGATTGGGGATGCTTGGCAGAACCCGTTGGAGACATTGGGCCAGGATCTTCTCTGACCTCCTGGTGTAAACAACATGTGAAATAATCTGACCACGCATAAATGCTTTACACACTTCCCACAAAGTGCACTGACAAATTCTGGGGAATCATTAAAATAAAAAAAATAAAAAAATAGTATGAGCTGCACACCAATGAACTCCTTAAAACATAGGTGTCGAACTCCAGTCCTCGAGGGCCGGTATCCAGCATGTTTTCCGGTTTTCTTTCCCAAACACACCTGATTCAAATGATTAGTTCATTAGCAAGCTCTGCAGGAGCTCCAAAATGATCCCAAACATTTGAATCAGGTGTTTTTGATGGAAAAGGTTTGAATAGAATTGAATTGAATAGAAACGAAGCAGGAGATTAAAAGAAAAAAAAAATACGAAGGAGGCTCACGCATGGTTAACCTTGCTCGTGAGTATGGCCGTAACCGCTCGGCAATCTTCTAAGGGCAAGACTTTCCTTCCCGGGGGACGGACCTCGATCGACAACAAAATGGAGAGGTTTCTTCTATTATGGATTAAAGAGAAGGAAATCGCCGGTGATATTTTCTAGTTTGAGAAAAGTTTCCGTTTAAGAAAATAAATAAATTCTGCGGGTTGGTCTCTGCTCCCCTCCGCCTCCACCCAGCTCAAGTCACGTCACCCCAATGGTAAATGTCATTTTTCCTTTGTATATTTATGTTATTTAACTTTATAAACATGATCAAATTAGTAACATAATCTAAAGTTGTGATGGTTTTATCTAAGGTTTTTGCGCGGGTTGCACGCATTCACTAATTAACATAGGTTTGGATTGCCCGTCATACGAGCAGTTCAAGTTACGAGCGTAGCCGCTGAACGGATTAAGTTCGTAACACGGGGGCCCACTGTACTTCACAGCATTACAATGGGAAATACAAGTGACAACGTTCAAGTCCAACAATTCGCAAATACGTAACTTCAAATGTTCAGTCTATAGTTCCAAGATTAAATCCCGATTTATAGTTCTTCTGGCGTCCTGAATGTTCAATCCTTATGACTGAAATCCACAGCGATGAAGGAAAAAATTGGATAGATCCTACCAGGTTCGTAGAAAAGTTCAGTTTTGTAGTTTTGTCCTCGTGTTCTGTTGCTCCCGCACGAGGCACAATCCGCGGAGCTCAAGGGTAGCTCGCCATCTTGAATCGCACAACTTGGAAGTCCGCCGTCAAAGAATATATCGTTCAGTGGGTTCTGAACCGATTTAAAGATGTGGAACACAAGTTGTGAACGGTACAAAAATCCTTTGTCATGGCAAAGAGAATTAACAAAAGAGTTCCATTGACTTTTCACTGTGGTTTCTCAAAAAAACTTCTCGCTGTGATACAAATACACACGCGACTTCTGCAACAGTCAGGACGAAGAAAAGAAAAATCAAGTGCGCAGTCACGGTCACGTGCCCATCCTGCTACGTGACTTTCAAAATAAAAATTCAGAAGGGTCATTTAATCATTTAAATTGACCATGAAAATAATAATACCAAATTATATTTGGAATGTTTTAATCTTTTAACATGCTTTTCAGTCATGCTAATCTATTTTGTGTTTACTGGGAAAGTAATTTATGACTGTTTTATGACTTTTACTTTGGAAGGTCCATCTTAACCAGGGTTACATATAGTATAATTCTAAACAATTCTATCAACAGCCAAAGACTTTAGGTTTACATATTTGCTACTGTACCAAACCACATTCAGTTATTAAAATGATTTGTGCAAACAAACAAAGAAAAATAAACACTGAACATTTCAGCCACTATAGCTAGGAAGCAGAGGTTACCAGTACTTCACTTCCCTAGGTGTCTTTACCACACCTATTCCTAACCTACATGACCAACGAAGCCAGTCTGTTAGGTGGCGTACAGTTCACCAGGTCGCTTCTGGCCATCGCTCATTTGTTGCCTGAAAGGGGAGTGAGGCTGCTCGGATGGAATAGGAAACAACTTCTCATGTGCAGATTGATCTGTTGAGTCAGTCCATGGCTCTTCCTGTGTTCCGTGCCTGGAAGAGTTGGCAGCTGGGGTGCTGTTTCTGAGATGTTGGCTGGTACGAGGGTACTGCTTGTCTCCACTACTCACTACATAGGACCGGGAAGCACTGTGCTGTTGGACCACCACAGCTGGCGTCCAGGTGTGACTAACAGGAAAAGGCTGCATCCTGACTTCATCACCTGGCTTGAGCGCAACGTGAGGTTTACCTGCTCTACTGCGGTCATGGTGGTACTTTTGAATGCCTTTTCAGGCTGTGGGAGCTAGGAGTTGACGAGCTGTTGGCAATTTGTTGCATGGTCTCCTCATGAGGAGTTGGGCTGGTGAAAGGCCTACTGACTCAATGGGAGTTATCCTGTAATCCAGCAGTGCTAAGTATTTGTCTGGTGCTTTGCGCCAGAGCTTCTTGACAGTCTGCACAGCACGCGTTGCTTCTCCATTCGAGTGCGGTGTGTATGATGATGCCGTGACGTGCTGTAGCTGTTGCACTGTAGCTCTTGCAGAATTTTTTGTATTCCACGGAGGAGTACTGGGGACCATTGTCAGCGCGCATGGTTTCAGGGATGCCGTGCCTGCAGAATTGGGCTTTCAGTGTCTCCATGACCGTGCAACTGCATGTGTCTTTTAGCTTGGCAACTTCAATGGATTTGGAGTAGTAGTCCACTACTAACATGTACTGCTTACCCTCAAATTCAAAGAGATCAGATGCTACCACTTCAAAAGGGCAGTTCTGGTGTGGCAGTTGGCTTGAGCGGCTCTCTTGGAAGTTGGTTCTGACACATAGGCTGCAGTTTCTGATGATTTCTTTGATCTGTGCATTCATACCAGGTGAGTAGAGGCCCTCCCTAGCTCGCTGTGTACTTTTAACTATTCCCATGTGTGACTGGTGGATAACTCACAGCATGTGCTCACGCATAGTGGGGGGGTACTACTATCCGCAGGCCTTTGTAGATGATTCCTACAGACAGTGCGAGCTGGCTTCTGGAGTCCCAAAACAGCTGAACGGAAACAGGCACTTCGCACCTGCGCTCTGGCCATCCATTCTGAAAGACCTGTTGTAGGCAACTAAGCTCTTTCTTCGTCTGTGCTTGTAGTTCTGCATACTTTGGACCGCTAACAGAAATAAAGTCCAGCATGGAGCACTCCATGGCTCCATGCCATCCAGCGCTCATACAAAATATCTGCAGCTGCACATATTCATATGTGACTCACTCTAAGAAAATGGTCCCCATGTCATTAGATAAAGTTACACTTCAATTGCAAATATAGATAACTTGCACAAAATATTAATTTTGAGATTCTCCAAAAACACCTTCCTTAAGGTGTCTATTTTAGTTTCCCAGCAGACAAAAGTTAATAGCTGTATTCGAAGTGTAAAGTATTCAATGTGTATGGTTGCAAAGGTGTTTTTCTAAGCCTAACCCATCACTACTGTGCCATCAGAGGGAAAATGTCCCATCAGTCAGTGATCTAACGGCTGCTGCTTGGTGCAGATATGGGAATTACGTCAAACAAAAGAATGAAATCTAGTGCTTCTGTTGTCATGAACAAGAACCTATGGTGAATAAAATGGAAGAAAATTGACTAAAATGCTTAATTTTAAAGGCAGATTTATCCACATCGCAAACCCAAACCATAGCCCAACTCATGTTCATCATTGGCTTAATCAGGGTGGTGCTAAGTGCGCAAGCTAGGGTTTGTTCAAGCTAGGGTTTGTTCAGTTGCAGTAGTTGTTGTTATGTGCTGTTTTGTTCATGGTCTTGGTCACAAGGCGGTCTCCAATTGCACATGTCACATGCAGTCAACTACATCAGCCACAAGATGAGATCCTACCTGTATGAACGCATACTAATGTCAGGCACTGACCAGCGTGTCCTCTTGCACTTTGGACGTCTTCATTTTTAACCCCTGGAGGAAATTTTGAGCCAACCCCTGCTTTTTGATGTTTTTGAAGTGTGATATCAAAGATTCAAGAGATTTATTGTCAAATGTATAGTTGTACCACACAATGAAATTCCTATTTTGTTTACTTACCCGAGCAGCAGCCTCTGGGACATTCCACAATCGAGCAATAAATAAATAGCAATAAACAAGAAACAGAGACAACAGTGCTAATAATGTGGTGCAGAATACCATGTTGTGCAAAGTCTTTAGTGCAAGATATTGTTAATGCATGCAACAGGAGGGATTTGTTGAGAATCCAGATGGCTTGTGGAAAGAAGCTGTTTGCGAGTCTGGCAGTCCCTGCCCTCAAGCTCCTGTAGCGTCTGCCTGATGGCAACATTTCAAACAGATCGTTTTGTGGGTGTGTCCTGTCCTTGATGCTTGTTCTCTGCAGAACCCTGGTGTGGTAAACATCCTGCAGTGAAGGGAAGGCTGCTCCACAGATGCGCTGTGAGGTCTTGATCACATGCTCTTGTGTCGTGGAGTTGCCGTACCAGACTGTGATGGAGGTGGAGAGGACAGTTTGGATTGTGTATCTGTAGAAGTTGTCGAGAGTCTTTGCTGACATGCCAAATTTCTTGAGTCTCCGCAAGAACTCTGACTTATTGACTGATTGAGGTCTGATGGAATAATTGTATATATGTATATATGTTATCATATAAAAACACTTTGCTCGCACACCTCTTAACCTACTCACTCACACACACACGAACACACAAATATACACATACACACACACTCACACTACAGACATAAACAACTCCTTATATGGTATTATTTTGAAACTTGTAAGCGCCTTCTTTGTAATCTTTGGAATAAAACAAGGAGGAGAGCCCCAGAACACCGGAAGACCCTGGTGCTCTCCCTCTTTTGCAAAAGATCGTGTTTGACTCAGAGTTTTGGCTTTTCTCCAGTCTCTCATTATTGACAACTCTGACAGTCTGCCAGTGAGGAAGTTCTGCACCCAGTGGCAGAGGCGGGGTGCCAGACCAAGTGCAAGGAGCTTGAGGTGTCCCTGTGCTTAAAGTCCTGGTGCTGGAAAAGCATGTAAAAAATAACACTCGAAAGTTACAAATTGATTGTCAAAACATGACGACTTTCAATATGCCACGCTACAATCTGTTCTAAATGCTTGCCAACAGGAGGTCAAGAGCTACACTTATAGGAGTCAAATTTAGCCCATGTCGGGCTCATTTACTGCCATTCTAAATTTAAATGACTGTATTGTCAATTTTCGACATATTGAAAACCTGATGTTTTATCATGCATTTCCCTCGATTTTTGCATTAATCCTTTGAATGGCCTCTCACAAACTGGATGCAATAGAAATGTTTGTGTTGACACCAAAAAAATCCCCGTGTGGCGCTAACAGCCAATTTATGACATTTGCAAGCCTTCAATGACATTGATGATTGGCTTAGCCTGGACTCCCATAATGCAGAAGTTTTCAAAAGTCACAATATTCTAATTATGACATAATCAATATAATTAAATGTAATCAATCAATTTCAATTCAACAAATATACAGTGTACTTTTGTATAAGCATATTTTTACAATTTTTTTACATAAAGGGTACATTCGTGCGGATTTGTTAATTATAAAGACATGTTTGCCTCCACCTAACTGATTACTAATTCAGCTCATTAAATTCCCATTCAGTCTCATGCTATGGTCTGTGGGCTGACCACATTGTATGTTGGCCTGCTCCCAAAACAACTGTTATTTGACTCTCTCTCCTGCATAGGCTATTTCCACAGGCCGCTGACTGATAAACAGACTGCACCATTTCCAACTGGGACAGTATTCTCAGTGTATCAGCTGAATGACACTCTTACACAAACACTTACACAGTCACCACATCAACCATCAAAACTCAACACCTCTGATGTTCCTGAATCCAACCTGCGTGATGTGACTGCTGCTTGAGGAAGCGCACTTGGTCACTTCCAGTGGGGCCCCATGTGATGGCTCCACTTCCCCTACTGCCCCTCCACAGTGATCCAGACCCTAACCCTAACCCTAACCTAGTTCTGTGAGATATGTTGTAGTGTCTTTTTGTTGACGCATGTGCCTGGATTTTTTTCAGACTCAAGCCACGCCCCTCTGTTTAGGGGCATGGCCAAAGACTCGTTTTTTTTTTCTCCTCCATCACCCCCTCAAGTAACCTTATCTCTCCTAGGATCTGGGAGAGCTCAGCATAGCGCATCTTGACAGACCTTGCTGTCTGTCTGCCCCTGTCAGTCAATTCTATTGTATGCTTCTTGTGCGGTTCAAACTAATTCGAACTGAGGTCAAATCTACTGTTCTCAGCCATGTAACCACTAAGCTGCTAAAGGAATATAAGAGTTTGAGCTTAAAGTAGTTCATTAGATGTTGCTACATTCTGTGTATGAGAGTGTGAGACTGTAAAGTGAACAAAACAATATGGGGTGCAAGGGAGTGTAAGAATGGAATGTTTCAGAGCAAACGGTGCTAGTCGCGGGGACGAGATGACCTTGGCACCTGGTGGGAAACAACTTTGAGGAAAACTACAACCAGGAGGAGTAAGCAAGCGATTCTGCAGGGGAAGAAAGACCAATGAAAGCAAGCTAAAGTTAACTGCAGTATACACATAGCCAATAAAATAATGCCAGGATGCCTTTGTTGATGATCCATTTGCATATTGTGTAGTATAACTCATTGCTGGGCAACTCGGATGAGAGTACATCTGCTGGTGGCAACAGCGGCGTACAGGGCTGTCTTGAGAGGGACCCGAGACCCAGGTGCTTGTATTAGATCTGCGTGTTAGGAATAAATCCACTCGTGTGTGAAAATGCCGGCTTCCTGATACCTTTCTATTGCAGAACGAGCGCACAAATTGTTGGATGAGTGGCAGTTAGGTAAGGTCACAAATTGGAGTCAGATTACTAACTTGAGTTCATGTTAATTTAGAAATAAAATTCCAACACTGCTGTGCTACAACTTTCTCAAGAATGTTCGCAGTAAATGGAAGTTGTGACACTTGCCTGTAATTAGAGAGATTCTCAGGATCAAGGTGAAGTCGCTTAAGTAGTAGTTGAATGACAGCAGTCTTAAAAGTTTCTGGTACTGTGCCAGAGGAGAACATGATAACATTTAGACACACCTTTGTTTTGAAGTTATTGTGAAGGTGTAAGCACATAGTATATGGAAGGTAAGGTATGCGTTTGTACATTGTGTACATTGGGGCATGCATCACTACTTGAAAAGGTATAATTTTGTGTGGCAGTTAAAATTATAGTACAACGTCATCACTTGCTGGAATGTCAAAATGCTGGCCTTTCCTCTCTGCGGCTCATTTCCTGAGCTGAAGTGTTGCAACACGATGGTAAGATTTCACAGATTTATAGCATATGTTTTGATTTCAGTTGTAGTCTAAATTGTAATGAACCTTTGTTATTGTCAAATTTGTTGCCTTTGGTGTTCAACATAAAAACACCATATCCAACACTTATTTATATGTTCTTATTCTACAGATGGCATTTGGTGATTATTTTCTGGTGCTCTTGTGTGGCCTCAGTGGACTGTTCACCAGAACTGTAAGTAAAATTATGTAAACATTTAATTTGCTCTTTGTTTTGAATAGAGAATTATGTATAGCGCATACAAGGTGAATTACAATGATTATTTTTCGCTGATTGTGAAATATATTAAATGAGCCTTCAAAATTGTCTCCAACCATGCCTCATTGAACTGTCAACAGGGAATGATATTTTACGGCTACAACCTGGAAAAATACAGAAGCTGATACTCCAAAAGTTTGGTGTGTCAGATTTGTTATTTGTCTGGGACATATCCGATGAATATAAGCACTCCTTACTCTCCTTGCTCATTTCCAGACTTGCCCGTTTAAGATTACTTTTCTGCCTAAGATATCTCGCACACAGCTGCAGCTTCATAGTTACTCCCTGATAAAATGACATCCCCAGCGATAGGAACATGCATGCATCGAGGAAACGCAATGTGACATTAAAAACACTTGATAAAGCCCTCATAAAATTACATCCCCTACAACAGGAACATGCATGCATCAAGTGAACACAATGCAACATTAAAAACTCTTGATTTTGTTTAAAGACATGATGAACACACTTCAAAGTGATACTCACTCTTGCTCATTGAGATGTTTTTTGGGCATATCAAATATACAGAGAAATCCCTTCAATAAGCCAAAAAACAATTACTAGTGCACTTTGATCATTGCAGGAGAGACTTACAGAAACATTTCTGTCATTTAGTTGCCTGATTGATATCTCGCATAGACACACCATAATCAGCTAGAATATGGATGACACCGATTGCCATTTGTACAAGGTGTTTCAAAGAGAGGACAGAAACCATGAATAGCGGACTAGTGAGCAGCAAATATGAGCATATAACAGGATCTAATAGACATTTTTGGGAACTGCATTTGCTCCCCTGCATGTGCCTGCTAGCTGCCCATTCATGTTCTACAAACACAATTTGCCTTCAGCTCCTTAATTCACAGTTGATATAAAACAGAATGGTGAAGAATCGACTTTTTCAACAACAATCCATAAATAGAGAAGCAGGGATGACAAGCCCTCCCCACCTACCCCACGCCCCCGAAACCTTGTTAGCCCCCAGCCCCCTTCAAATCAATGCTCTTCTTTCCGGATCTACCGTAAAGCTCGCTCCACTCCCCTCCCCTCTCGCAACAAAAAAGTGGACAAAAAGTACAACAGTGAAAGAAAGCCCCGCGAATGAGCGTAGCGACACGACTCCCTGAGTCCGTCTTGCTCGACCATTTCCACACCAGCCATTTTCAAAATATTGGACAGCTTCAGCTGCGTCCTGTTCATTATTGAAGAGGAACACAGTCATTTAATTGGTGCCAAGCTATTCAATCAAATCGACCCTGTTAAGGTCAGTCAAAAAATGTATGCGTAATTAACGATTGACATCAGAAATAGTAATAATTAAAGTGTTTTAAATGTTTTTGTGACGTTACATCAAAATTGTGAAGGTTTGAATTATTTTCTTGTGATCAAGAATCAAAGTTTTCAATACAGTGATCCCCCCTACTTCGCAGTTAATGGGGGGGTGTCAACCCCCCGCGAAGTCTGAAACCCGCAAAGTAGGGTATCAGTTCCTAGATTTCTTTGTACGCCCCAATATATGCGCAGTAACTATAAACAATTCTTTTTTTAATGTATTTTTTTGCGTATTTTATTTCCTTTCTCCAAATAATTAACATTACATTATCCTTGTTAGCATTATTCACATTATTGTATATTCATTAAATACCTAATATTACTATTATTACTAATATTACTCAGGACTGGTTATCTGCACCAAGACTCCGGTGAGAGTACGCAAGTCATCACGTTGAACTTCACATTTGTTTTGGCTCATGTATGTTGTATCATGTAGTATCTGTTGACTAATAAATCAACAACAAAGTTAAAGTCAGTCAACTAACATATAAACACTTGCCGAATTTTAATCTAGGAATTTACTGTATTTTTAGCCGACAATAGCGGGTTAGCAACAACTAACAACAACTACTAACTATAAAGTGCAACCTCTACACACACGAACACATAAACAGAATAAACACTCATCGCTTACTAAACATAGGCAGTAGCGTGCGTTATCAACATAAATGATAATAAACTATAAATATGAGCTTACGTTGTTATTCAATACGTCACCATAACGAGCCGAATGACGCACAGAGAACGTAAAATAGGAAACGGAAATGCAACGCGACCCGACAAATAAAAAGCATGCATTTCAAAATAAGATAAAAAAGTCACGAACTCTAATGCTTGAAGAATTCTTAACATAGTTATTAACTAATATTACTTAGTTATTTGATGAAAAGAGTACTGTATAATGTATTTTTTTTTTTGCTACGGACGAGACAGCGAGGGAACGAAGACGAGGGGTGACCATTACAATAATCCGACGACTAACAGTGACAACCCTACAACTTAAATACACAAGACTCTAATTAAAAAAACAACGTGAAACAGCTGGGACAGAACAAGAGGCAGAGGAAGCTGATTGGGTGGCACGCAAGGGCAGGAACACACAGGCGACAGGTGGACAAAATCAACTAATGGACAGGGAGGTGAGGCAAACGCGGGGGAGAAACTATTCAAACTAAACATCCAAACAACCCAAAATCTCTACAACTAAACCCATAGCAGGAGGAAACCCAGGCAGAACGTGACAGACATAAATCTGCAAATGTGTAGATTGATTGTATGCATAAACACACAGTTGAATGCAGACACTGATCTGTAATTGTGTGATCCGAAAACACTGGGGTTGCTGATTGACTGTTTTCTGATACTGATACTGACTTTTGCAACAGTCCTTCCATACGTCAGTCGCAGATGCATGTCTGGAGACTTGTGTGTGTCTTTGTAGAAACTCAGAAACTGATTTAGTGCTTCAGTACTGTTATGACTGCAAAAACTGGGACGTGTTTAAAAACGCAGCTGTGTGTGAAGCCGCTGACACCGTAGATCTGAACGAGTGTGCTTCCGCAGTCATCACCTACGTTAGCACATGCATGGAGACAGCTACAAGTACCAAAAATCTCAGAATATATCCCAACGAAAAGCCCTGGATAAACTGTGATGTGAGGCCCAAATTACTGTACGTACATGTGCATCTGCTTTTGTTTGGGGCACCACTGAGGACTACAAAAAGGCCAGATATGACTAGAGCAGAGCCATCAGAGAGGCCAAAAGACAGTACAGGCAGAAACTGAAGGGCTATTCCTCCACTGCTGAACCTCAACGCATGTAGGAATGACTTCAGCACATCACGAACTATCGACAGAGGAGCAGCGCAGTCACATCCAGCCAAGCCACACTGTCAGATGAGCTAAACGAGTTCTACGCCCACTTTGACACCAAGAATCCTAATCAGTAGAGAGGATGCTGAGCGTGGAGTGTGCACGGGACCCTCTTCCCACGGTGACATCAGCAGAGGTGCGCAAGGTTCTGAGCAGAACAAACCCATGGAAAGCAGCCGGCGCAGACAACATTCCTGGTCGTGCACCAAGGATTTGCTCATAAGAGCTAGCTGATGTGTTTGCGGACATCTTTAACCTGTCCCTTGCATGGGCCTCTGTCCCCACCTTCTTCAAGGCCACCACCATAGGGCCTGTCCCCAAACAACACACCTGCCTGAATGACTACCATCCAATAGTGCTCACTCCAATCACAACGAAGTGCTTTGAGAGGATTGTCAGACACCGTGGACCTTCTACAATTTGCATACTGACAAACGGTCCATGGATGATGCAGTCAACACTGCTATTCGCACAGTGCTCACGCACTTGGAGGGTAGGGACACATACTGTATGTAAGAGTGGTGTTGAACTTCCTCACCGGCAGACCTCAATCAGTCAGAGTCCACCACTGCACACCCAGCACCAGGACTTTAAGGACAGCGACACCCCAGGGCTGTGCCCTGAGCCCTCTGCTTTACACACTCTTCACCTATGACTGTGTTGTCTCCCACACCACCACCAGCATAATTAAGTATGCGGACCATACCACAGTCATCGGGCTGATCACTGACGGGGCTGTGACAACATACAGAAAAGAGGTGGCAGACCTTGTGGCCTGGTGTCACAGCAACAATCTCCTACTCAACACAGACAAAACCAAAGAACTGATCATAGACCCATGGTGGCAGGTGGAGCCGCACAAACCACTGTTCATTGATGGGACTGAGGTGGTGGAGAGGGTGAAAGCCTTCAAATTTTTCAGTACCTATATCAGTGAGGATCTCACCTGGTCCAGCAACACTCGACATATCATGAAGTCCCAACAGAGACTGTACTTCTTGCGGAGACTCAAGAAATTTGGCATGTCAGTAAAGACTCTTGACAACTTCTACAGATACACAATCCAAAGTGTCCTCTCCACCTCCATCACTGTCTGGTACGGTAACTGCACGGCACAAGACAGGAAAACTCTCCAGCATGTGATCAAGTCCTCACAGCGCATCTGTGGAGCAGCATTACCTTCACTGCAGGACATTTACCACACCAAGGTTTTGCGGCGACACGAAACATCATAATGGACAGGACACACCCACAAAACGATCTGTTTAAAATCATGCCATCGGGCAGACGCTACAGGAGCCTGGGGGCCAGGACTGCCAGATTGGCAAACAGCTTCTACCCACAAGCCATCCGGATTCTAAACAAATCCCTCATGATCTAATCTGCCTCCTATTGACCACTGAATGCATAAACAATATCTTGCATTAAAATCTTGCACGACATGGTCTTATGCACTATGCTATTAGCACCATGGTCTCTGTTTGTATTGCTATTTATTTATTGGTATTTATTTATTGTTTGATTATGGAATGTCGTCCGCTGCTCGGGAAGTGAACGGAATGAGAATTTCATTGTGTGGTCCAACTATGCATATGACAATAAATCTCTTGAATTTTAAATCTTGAACCATCAGGGAATGGAAGAAGTATCACGAAATATTGTCAAACTAGTTGCAGTCTTGTTGACCAAGCAGACGATGGAAAAAAAAAAAAAAAAACATGAATGCATGCGTGAATTCACATTACACTTGTGCCTTCAGCCACACATGTTGGGCTTTTCATTACACTTTTGTGACTGTGGTTATATATTAATGGTGGTTTTATATTAGTGGATTGAAATAAGTTGTAAATAAATAATTTGTAAGTGCTTTTTTTAAACAAATGTCCCAAACAGTCTGTCGCATTTATCAATAAAAATGTATCAATAAAAAGCATTTATCAATAAAAATTAATAAATTAATAAATTAATTAATAATCATTTGAAAAAGAGTGAAGAATGAGCACCAATATCTTCCAGTGTTCTCAGTCTCTCCTCTTCCTTTTATTTCAAAGGAGTTACAGTAGTTACAGTATAAGTGTCACAGTGATTCCATTTAGGAAACTGTGTGTGTGTGTCAAGGGTGGGGTGTATGTGTGTGACGTTGGCAAACAAACCGCGTACCAACTAGCAGAAAACAATATTTAATGTCACAACGCATAACACTTTAAGTATGACATGACTTTCAGTGCATCACTAATCCGAGTGATTATTTTAAGAGTCAGACAATATTTTAGAATGTTTAGAATATCTTAGTAGGCACACACACACACGCACGCACACACACTGTGTATATATATATATATATATATATATATATATATATATATATATATATATATATATATATATATATATATATATATATGTATTGCTTTATACTAGCCCTGTGGCTGCTGTCTTTACTAAAGGTCTACAAGGCTGCCCTCTGTCCCAGTCTATTGAGCCGCTGTCAAGAGGTTGGGTCTGAAGGCCAGTTTCCCTCCACTCTCTAGTCTGCTCTCAATTTCCTTTAACATATATATATATATATATATATATATATATATATATATATATATATGCATACAGTGGGCACCCGTGTTACGAACTTAATCCGTTCAGCGGCTACGCTCGTAACTCGAACTGCTCGTATGACGGGCAATCCAAAGCTATGTTAATTAGTGAATGCGTGCAACGCGTGCAAAAACCTTAGGTAAAAACATCACGACTTTATACACATATTAAAAATGAGTAACATAATCCACTGTACAGTTAAATTAAATAACATAAATATACAAAGGAAAAATGACATTTACCTTTGGGGCAACGTGACTTGAGCTGGGTGGAGGCTGAGGGGAGCAGAGACCAACCCGCAGAATTTATTTATTTATTCTCTTAAACGAGAACATATCACCGGCGATTTCCTTCTCTTTAATCCATAATAGAAGAAGCCTCTCCATTTTGTTGTTGACCGAGGGCCGTCCCCCGGCAAGGAAAGTCTTGCCCTTAGAAGATTGCCAAGCGGTTACGGCCATACTCATGAGCAAGGTTAACTATGCGTGCGCCTCCTTCGTATTTTTTTTTTTTATTATCTCCTGCTTCGTTTCTATTGTCATCATCCTCTTACTTCTTCCTTTACCGCCACTAGCAATTTTAGAAGCCATGTCTAACAGATAAAGTTTGCAGTCTTCATAACATTCCTTCCTTCCGTTTTTGTCTCATTTTCTCTCCTTCCTTCCATCCCGACCAGTTTTGCCATCAAGCTAGATGAAGGCGTTTGGCCAGTAGCATATCGGCATTTCTGTGATTGACGTGACGCCGGCCAACAGCATATCCGCATCTCTGTGAGTGAGACCGGGACTGTGAACTTAATCGACCAATAGCATATCGGCATCTCCGTGACTGACACTGTGACTGAAGCAGCGACTGTGACATTGTAAGAGCAACAGCACATCGGCATTACCGTGACATGTGTGAGCAGTTGATTTCGTTGATGTAGCAAAGCGAAAAATATTGTACAGACACAATGACCGGCATGTTGAATTGTTCATAAGACGAAAGGTTTGTGCGTAAGAGGGGGACAAAAAAATGCCGCGGTCCACGTTCGTAAGATGAAAAGTTCGTAAAAGAGGGAGTTCGTAAACCGAGGTTCCACTGTGTGTGTGTATATATATATATATATATATATATATATATATATATATATATATATATATATATATATATATATATATATATATATATGCATTTTCGCAGCTACTGCATACTGTATATATATACTGTATATATGAACAGTCTTTTGAACGGCGCTTCTGAGTGAATGCTTCCTGGCAGACCTGTTCCCTTTGAAGAATCGAAAGTCCCATCTCGCCATCTTGTTAAAGATATGACAAATTCTTTGCAATCTAATTTATAATGTGTTCCTTTCTTTCACAGTGGACTTTCACCATTTACAGAGGTTAGTAACTATTTACACCACTACATTTTAAAATAAAGAATTTGGAGACATATGACATCTAAAATATCTCCAGTAGATCTGGGGGAACACATGGATGATTTATGGTCTATGGTTTTTAATTCCATTCATCCAATATCAAAGGTTGACTCCGTGCTTTACATGCCACGACAGTCAAATGACCCTTCCCAAAAACAAAATGTAGATAATTGTGGATGCCACATTAACTGTTGGATATGTCATAATTTTCTCATGCTAAATGCTATAAAACAGACTTAGTAGTAATTAAGCCTTCAAAGTACAGACACCTGTGTGAGGACCTATGTCTTAATATCTGGGCTATTAGGCCTGTTAGCCAGATGCTTAAAATGATAGGGACACGAGGGGGCTTCAAACCTTCAAACATTATAAGTTGTGTGGAAAAAATCCTGCAATGGTCTTAAAGTTCTGATTATAAAATGGCACATTCAGCTTGTATAATAGCTGCATTTCTAATGTATGTAAGAAAAGAAAAGCTGTCATAATCACGTTCACTCATTGGGACAATTTAGAACAGGGGTTTCAAACTCTTTTTGGTTCAGGCGCTGCATGGAGGAAAATCTATCCTCAAGCAGGTAAAATCATGCTATATGTATCTCAAAAAGAATTTGTGTTAATTATAGGTAGATTCTTGCTCTGCCCACAGGCCCGGATCCAAATAGCGGCGGTTAACTATAAATACACTGTTGAAAAGTAAATTAAAACAATAAAAATGATCACAGTAAAATATCGTTAACTTCCTTTCATACTTTTGTATCACAAATAGCATTTTTCCTTAGGTTGCATGAAACAAATGGAAAAGTTAAGATTATCTTTTTCCATTTGTTCAAAAAATACTTATTTTGTATACAGTGCGTAATAAATAAACAATTAAAAATAATGAAAGACAAATCCAAAGGAAAATGCTCCAATCAAAATCTGTTGTCCAACTTTGTGAACAGCAAAGATTGGAACAGAATAAAATGGTGCTGTACTGTCTCATTCTCGACATTGGGTGTCACCCACAAATTGATATACAGTGATCCCTTGTTACTTCGCGCCTCGCCTATCGATCATGCCCTCAACGCATCGCAGATTTTTTTCTGGGGAAAAAAACAAACTATTTTGCGAGAGACAGACAGACGAAGTAACTATAAATGCACTTGCCACTGATGTAGAGGTACTGCAGTATATATATTTACTTAAATCCTAAATCATTAAATCTTATACAGAGTTACTGTATAAGACTGTACTCCTTTCCATTCTTTGAAATCTCGGGGCGGTCGCAGTCATTTTTGCGACGCCTGGAGGTCGAATTAAAGTTAAATATGTACATAATCACACATGATAACATTATGAGGTTACACTTGAAATACCATTTTATTATAAAAGAAATCTAGGGAAAAGATTTCCAACGGTCCGCTGAACGTATTTACTCCTCCGTCTTGGTTCCAGCCAGAGCAACAGCCTGTGTGTTTTACTATGATGTTTAGGTCTGTGTCAAAAGCACTCCTCTTGAAATCAATTTTGAGTGTCTTGCAGGACACTGCAAACTTGATTTAAAGAGGGAGATTGGCACTTCTATAAGATACGCAATTGGTTCCTGGCGCGACCATAACCAAAGAGGGCAGGAGTTATAATCTCCTCCCGCTTGTGATAGAGACCTGGACGTGCCGTGTCACTCATGAAACACACAAACACTGTTGGCTAGACCCATGAATGTATTCTGTTCAACATGCAAAACTCCATGTCATGATATGCTACCTTGATATGCTACATTGTTAGAGACATCATTACATAGAGCCAGAATTTGAGGGTCTTTTTTTTTTCCCCCTTCAGAGCCTGCATCAATGAAGTCCTATAGTATAACCACACAGATTGTAGCTTAAAAACAAATCTGACGATGAAAAGTTATACCGAAATCTAATTTTTTGCAGGTTAGATTATTGGAGCACACTCTTCTAATTCAGGTCCAAAAAAAAAAAAAAAAAAAAAAATATATATATATATATATATATATATATATATATATATATATATATATATATATATATATATATAGATAGATAGATAGATAGATAGATAGATAGATAGATAGATAGATAGATATATATATACAGTCAGCCCCCGGCTTACGAGCACCCTGATTTACGAACAATTCGCCTTACGAGCGTGGATCAGGGAGATTTTTGTCCTCCTCTTACGAACAAACCTCTCGCCTTACGAGCATTCCGATAATCCAGCCATTGAATATGTAGAAATATTCTCGCGTAACTGCGTCAACAAATTCAGCAGTTGCGTCGTCTGCGGTAACGTGAACGCTATTGGTCTTATACCGTCACACTGACTGTCTCACTCACGGTGTCTAAATATATTACCATTTAAGTGTAGTGTTTGTACAGCTAAAGGGAAAAACAGCTGACATGAAATTAAATGTGCCGATTGCAGGACAAAGAATTGTCATTGGTTTAAATGTGTGTTTTTTTTTAAATTAATTGTCAATACATTCCAACCGTTTAAAAAAAAAGTGCGAATAATTATCAGTCAGTCAAGGAGACGCCAATATGCTATTGGTCGATTAAGGTCACCCGGTCTCAATCACGGAGATCCTATTGGCCGGCGTCACACGTCAATCACAGAAATGCCGATATGCTATTGGCCGAACGCCTTTATCTAGCTTGATGGGACAGGATGGAAGGAAGTAGAGAAAATGAGTGAAAAACGGAATGTTTTGAAGACTTTGCAAACTTTATCTGTTAGACATAGCTTCTAAAATTACTAGCAGCGGTAAAGGAAGAAATAAGAGGATGATGTTTTAGTATCTCCGTGATTTGCACCCTGACTGAAAGAGTTACTGAAACACTGTAAAACCAATAGCCTATCTGCGTTGCCGTGTTATTTCTGGGCGTTAATCTCTGCACCCTGTTACGGGTGGTATTACAGTGCTATCTAATGGTTGTTCGACACAACTGAATGTCATGTTAGTCGGCAACCTCCCGACATGCTTTGGGACAGCGCCATTGTTGCAAATCTGTGAGTTGAAACCATCAGTGAATTGATGCTCGAACAAGCTATAAGTGTGGTGCCTAGTTAATACAACACTCACATACCCTCCCCTCCGCCTCCACCCAGCTCAATTCACGTCGGGAAAAACAGCTGACATGAAATTAAATGTGCCGATTGCAGGACAAAGAATCGTCACAGGTTTAAATGTGTTTTAATCAATAAGATGTCAATACATTTCAACCGTTTCAAAAAAACGTGCCAATAAGTATCAGTCAGTCAAGGAGACGCCAATATGCTATTGGTTGATTAAGGTCACCCGGTCTCACTCACGGAGATGCTATTGGCCGGCGTCACACGTCAATCACAGAAGTGCCGATATGCTATTGGCCGAACGCCTTTATCTAGCTTGATGGCACAGCTGGTTGGGATGGAAGGAAGTAGAGAAAACCCTGACTGAAAAAGTTACTGTGACACTGTAAGACCAATAGCCTATCTGCTCTACCGTATTGACTTCGAGCGTTCATCTCTGCTTATCTCAGCCCAAGTCACGTCTTTTCAAAGGTAATTCTTCCTTTGTATTTGTTATTTAATGCAACTGTACAGTAGATTATGTCACTCAATATTAATATATGTATACAGCGTGATGCTGCGCGCGTTGCACGCATTCACGAATTAACATGGGTTTGGATTGCCCGCTATACGAGCAATTCGAGATACGAGCGTAGCCGCTGAACGGATTAAGTTCGTAACCCGGGGGCCCACTGTATATGCATTTCCGCAGCTAAATCTTAACTTCTATGAGCCAAGCTGCAGAACCCACTCACCATATACTGAAAAAGCAGCAAAAACTCAATTAATTACTTAATCACTTAATTTTGCTTGAAGGCTGCAACTCCTAACCTTTTTCCCGATGTTCTCAGCATGTCTGTTCTATAATATGTTGCAGGTCTTGATTGCCCGACGGGCTGGACTCATTTGAATGACCGCTGTCTTATCTTTCAAAATGAGGAATTACGTTTTTCTCTTGCTGAGGTGAACTGTTAAGTAGTCTTTTGCACATGGTGACAACTTACGGGTATTTATTCCTATTGAATTTTTTTAACCTCTTTATACCTCCAATTAGACTGTGTGCAACATTCTTGGTGGAAATCTTGTTTCAATCCACAATGACCTAGAAAATGAAATAGTTCGGCAAGTGATTCTAGCAGGAGCTGGATCTTTTAAGCGCTCTTGGATTGGCCTCCATGACAGGGTCAAGGTAAAATATTTATATCATCATTCATCATTTATATCATCCAGAATCTCAGTTCATCAGTCAGTGTAGATAGTAGGGGTAGGACTCGTTCACTGTCAGAGGATTTGATTCTGAATTTTGGGTCTATGTGCAATGGCCCTGGAGTTCAAATCAGATAAACAAAAAACTAAGCATTAAAGCACCTGCGCATTCGAGCGTGAATTTTTTTCATCTCTGTGTCACGGGTATAGTTTCTTTTCCCGGTTGTTTGCAATTTCCTGCAGACAATCAGTAGTTGAGAAGCAGTCGCTAAATGATCTGCTCATCAATAACAGACATTAGAGCAGTAGAGTGCAGACTTTCGTCAGTGCCCTTAACCGTTCTGTTCATCAATAAGTTAGAGCCGAACTGTTCTGTTAATTGATAAATACATGAAACAAACTGGCTGTTTCTCCATCACTGATAGTCTGCAATAAATTATTAACATAGACAATAAAACAGTAAAAAGAATAAAAAGAGGCCAGCAGCAGGGATTGAAACCACAACACTGAAATGTCAAATTTGAACCTAAACGAAGATGTTTAATCGACAATACCATTTGGCAACGTTCCAATTGTCATGTACACTAATCGGACAAGTTAATATGATGCTTAAATTGTATGCGTTCATTTTGACAGGCTCCCGAGAAGGAATTTGTCAGGGCTATGATTCTTTGTAAGAGGAAACACCTTTTGAATCACTGGTAGCGCTCATTTTTAAAATGACCAAAAAAAAACAAAAAAACGTGTCACTGGATAAACCTCCTGCTCAAAGACAAACATTTTGTACATCCTATCAAGTTGCCCCCTGTCATCCAATCACCAGTGAGTTGACACCCCTCTCCCCCACCCACACCAATCACTTCTGGTAGAGAAAAAGTATGGTAGAATGTTTCTTGTGTGTTCCTTTCTTGCATGCTCTTTTTTTCTTGAGTGCTTCTTTTTCTGTCATGTGTTTTTCATACACACTCATTTTTGCATGCTTACTTTCTTTTGCATGCTCCTTTTTTCCTGTGTCTTCCTTTTTCTTGTGTACTCTTGATTATGTGCCTTTTTTTTCTTGTGTGCGCTTTTTTTCTCACGTCTTCTTATTTTCATGCATGCACTTTTGTTCTTGGGTGCTCTTTTTTTCTTGTCTTTTTTTCCTTTTTTTGTGTGCGTCCCTCTTGTAAGGTGTTTTTATTTGCTATTACCTTTTTTCTTTACCTAGTTGTTTGTTTGTATGATTTGCACTTTGGGGCCACCATATCTACGTTCAATTCAGTATTAATTTACAAGTCAGAACAATGAGATTTTATTTTATTTAAAATTCTACTTCAATCAATGTACTTTTTTTGAAGAAGAATGTTCGAATGTTATTTGACCTCTTGATAAAAGGTGATGGGATTGTAAGAGGGCTCTAAAGATGAGCATCCTTGAAGAATAGTTGTGTTATTGGACAAGAGAAGAATTTATCCTTAATGGGCATGGAACAACAGCTCATGCGAAGAAAGCTTTTGAGATTAAACTGCCTCAGAACATCTCTTCCCTGTGCAGCAGATCTTTTTGCTTTTGATTGTTATTTATTAGCAATGGAGTACAAAGGATAATGCACTGCTTGTTACTGCTCTGTCAGTAAAACATGCTGCCAAATGTGGTGAATGGGATTTATTGCCTTGCGACTGGCTGGCAACCAGTCCAGGGGGTCCCCTGCCTACTGCCCGAAGACTACTGAGATAGGCGCCAGCAAGCCAGCGACCTTAGTCAGGAGAAGCGGCTTCATATAATGGTTGGATGGGTTGGATTTATGTTGAAGCATTCACAAGCAGCACATTCTCCTGTGTACTTCATTACACTTGTCCAACAACAAGCCAGAAAACAGCCAAAAGAAAAACAATCTTATAGAGACAAGAAATCAGAGACAAGAAATCTTGTGATCTCCACGCTAGATCTCGTCCCATTTATATTACTAACATTTGACTTTGTCTAACAGGATGGGGATTTTCTATGGACAGATGGTTCACTGTTTGATTTTGAAAACTGGGCTAATAACCGTCCAAGAATGGATACAAATCAAGACTGCGCAGAGATAAACTTCCAAGGTTCAGTATTCATGCAATTCACCATGCTTTATTATCCACACATGATAAACAAAGATAACTATTAAGCATATATTTATTAACTTTGAATTTAAAATTGTTATTGGAGTGAAGTTCTGTAAATCATTTTTTGATGTGTTTATAGTGGCTCTTTGAAAATGTATTTCAATGCAGTTACAGATTAACACTTAAAATTGTAGCAAATAGTGCCATAACAAATAAGTGCCTAACTGGAGGAAAAGGAGCTACTCGGCAAGGTGGCGCATTTTTCACTTAAAATCTCTTTAAAACGCCGATTACACATATTAGCTTTTCCCTTTGACCCTCTTTTTTATCCCCGGTGAGAGTGCCCTTTGCCCAGGGATGAGATCCTGCCTCAAATGGAGGAATTTAATGATTTTAATGAGGGCAGGTGGAGTGGGAGATCCAAAGGCAGCTTAATGCATCTTCTGCTATGATGCAAACTTTGTACCATTTTTTTCGTGGTAAAGAAGGAGCTGAGCCTTTAGGGTCGGCCCTCTATTTACCTGTGGGTCTAAGTTCCTACCGTCACCTTTGGTCACAAGCTGTGAGTAGTGCCAGAAAGAACAACATTCTGGATACAGGTAGCCAAAAAGGATTTCCCATGCATGGTGTTCAGGCTATAGAGATTGGGTGACAAGCTCGGTCATGTGGGAAGGGCTCAGGGAGTTGAACCGCTGCTCCTCCGTTTTGAGCGGAGCCATTTGGGGTGTTTCAGGCATCTGGTAAGGAGTATTCTTGGTGAGGTCTTCCGGACATTTCTTAATTGTACCTTGGCTTGTCACGATTTTGATTTCCCACCGGGAGGAGGCCCCAGGAAAGGCCCAGGACAAGCTGGAGAAACTATGTCTCTCAGCTGGCCTAGTGATGACCTCGGAGGAGTTGGACGACATGGCTGGGTAAAGGTGGGTCTGGGTTTTTCAGCTAAAGCCGCTCCCCCCGCAACATGGCCCGGGATGAGCAGTAGATAATGGATGGATGGGTTATATGCCTTACAATTAGATTACTTGCATTTTTCCATCAATATGCCCATAAATGTCAGATCACAAGGAAATTGTGGACCGGATTTCTTGTGGATAAGGACATTCTTTATTTGAATAAGTGGAATGGATACATAGGATAAGGATACATAGCAAGGGGCGTTCTGGAAAAAAAGAGAAATGAGAATTAAAAATGACTTATTACTTATATACATATAAATTTGGGCCATTTTGTATTGTACATTTGACCTTCTTGTAAAATAATACAAAACATAAAACAAATATTCAACTAGAATATGTGCAATTCCTGAAGAAATTGCGTTTGAAGGCTTAACAGCTGAAGGGTGAGGTGTTGAATGGTGGAATGATGTGAAATTTGAATGGTTGGAATCTGTGAAGAAATGTGAATATAAATTTGGAATGGTATGAATAGGTCAAATGATGTGGAAGATACAAGGGAAAAACTGAAAATAGTGGAATTGTGAGTAAATTTTGAATTGTTGGAAGAGGAAAATGAAATTCATGGAATGGCAGGCATCGGGGGAATTGATTAAAGTTGGAACGGTCGGAATTGGAATGGCAAAGATAGAAGGGAAAAACTGAAAAAGTGGAATCGTGGGTAACTTTTGAATTATGGGAAGAGGAAATGGAATGGGGGGAATTAGGGGAATCGATTAAAGTTGGAACGGTCGGAATTGGATGAAGAATCACAAAGATAGAAGGGAAAAACTGAAAAAGTGGAATTTTGGGTAAATTTTGAATTGTGGGTAAAAATGGATTTGCGGGAATTGGCGGAATTGATTAAAGTTGGAACGGTTGGAATCGGATGAAGAATGGCAAAGATAGAGTGGAAAAACTAAAAAAGTGGAATTGTGGGTAAATTTTGAATTGTGGGATGAGGAAAATGGATACCACCATGGAATGGTGTGAATTGGGTGAATCAATTAAAGTTGAAACATTGTGTGGGTAAATTTTGAATTGTGGACATAGGAAAATGAATACCACCACGGAATGGCAGGAATTGGGGGAAACGATTAAAGTTGGAACGGTCGAAATTGGATGAAGAATGGCAAAGACAGAAGGGAAATTCTGAAAAAGTGGAGTTGTGGGTAAAATTTCAATTCTGGGAAGAAGAAATGGATACCACTATGGAATTGAGGGACTTGGGGGAACCGATTAAAGTTGGAACGGTCGGAATCGGATGAAGAATGGCAAAGATAGAAGGGAAAAAGTGGAATTGTGGGTAATTTTTGAATCATGGGAAGAGAAAAATGGAGAGATCAATGGAATGGCGGGAATTGGGGGAATCTAAATTGGAACGTTCAGAATTGGATGAAGAATGGCAAAGATAGAAGGGAAAAACTGAAAAAGTGGAATTGTGGGTATTTTTCTAATTATGGGAAGAGGAAAATGGAGAAACCAATGGAATGGCGGGAATTGGGGGAATCTAATAAAGTTGGAACGGTGGGAATTGGAGCAGGAATGGCAAAGATAGAAGGTTACAAAGTTTTGGTGAGGAAAATGGGAAAGAGGAATTATGGGTAAAATATTAGAATTTTTATGAATTACTGGAATGTGTGAATATGTGTCATGATGACAATGTGAAATGAATTAGCTGAATGATTTTGAATGTGAAATGGGAAAGCTTCAAATAAGAAATGTTAAATCTGCCATTGGGAATGAATTACAAATTGTTATAAGGTGAAAAATATGGAATTATGGGAACATATGAATAATTGTAAATTATTAGAATGATGGAAAAGAGCCATAAGGCGGAATGAATGAGTTAAATTTTATGAATATGAAATGGGAAACATCAAAATGTGAAATGTTAAATGTCCCATTGGGTATGAATGGGAAGCCCTCCCAATGGAAATGAATAATGAATTTTTGAAGGTGGGAAAAATATGGAATTATGGGAAATTATTGGAACCTATGAATTACTGGAATGATGGGAAAGATCCCTAAAGCAAGATGAATGAGTTAAATTTTGAAAATATGAAAGATGTAATAATGAAATGAAAACGTTAAGTCAATGGGATTTTTGGCGTGGAGAACAGGGAATTGTGGGAAATCTGTGAAAAGTTTAAATAAAAAAAATACACATCCGCACCGAATGGGAATAAGTGGAATAAGATGAAATTGGAACGGCGAGAACAGGACAAACTTGGAAGAAGAAGAAGCGAGCCAAAAAACGGCAAATTATATATATAGAAAATGTGCAATTCCTGAAGAAATTACGTGTGAAAGTGAAACCGCTGAAGGTTGGGGTGTTGAAAAGTGGAATGATGTGTGAATAATACAAAGTTGAAAAACTGAAAAAAGTTGAACTGTGGAATGTGAAGATGAATGAAAAACTGAAAAAAGTTGAACTGTGGAATGATGTGAATCCGTGAAGTAATATGAATAATACAAAGTTGAAAAACTGAAGTTGAACTGTGGAATGATGTGAAAATGTGAAGAAATGTGAATAATACAAAGTTGAAAAACTGAAAAAAAGTTCAACTGTGGAATGATGTGAATCATAAAAACTGTGAATAATACAAAGTAAGAACAGCTTGAATAGGCCAAATAATGCAGAAAATACAAGGGAAAACTGAAAAAATAAAAAATGAAAGGGTGAAACAAGGATGCCAGAAGCGGGGATCGAAACAATGCACAATTAACTGGAAGACGACAACACTACACTGAGCCACGGCACCACGACACACAATGAAAGTGTGAAAAATTTAAATGAAGTGTGAAGAATGTTTGAACGTGAATCTGCGAAGAATTATGTATGATACAAAGTTAAAAAACGAAAGAGTTGATCAGTGGAATGAAAAGTAAGATGAAATGAAAGTAAGAACAGTTTGAATAGGCCAAATAATGTAAATGTGAATAATACAAAAAACTTGAATTGTAGGAAAACGATGAATAGTTGAAACTTCAAAAATAGAAATGCACTTCACATGAATACGTGGAATGATATGGAGTTTGAACAGCATGAATTGGATGAACTGGGAAGGAGTAGAAACGAACGAAAAAAAAACAGATAAACTGAAAAAAACAATGTGAATGTGTGAAAAGACGGAACCTGGGATCGAACCAACGAACTTCCAGTGGGAATACGACAACTACGACAAACGAACCTAAAAAACTGGCGGAATAAAAATAATAATAACAATCATAATGGGGCAGGAAAACATAAGTGTGAAGGTTTCACCTTCACACAATAAAGGTGCAGGAAAACATAAGTGTGAAGGTTTAACCTTCACACAATAATAATAATAATAATAATAATAATAATAATAATAATAATAATAATAGTAACAAAGGTGCAGGAAAACATGTGTGAAGGTTTCACCTTCACACAATTAAATAAAAATACACTGAAATCTAACCAAATCAATAGACCTAATAGCGCCACTGTTGCAAATGGTTTTAGAAAATAGTAGTTTTCTAGCTCCAGAGATCATAGATAAATTAGCTAGAGCAAGCCTTGGTGGGCTTATGATGTGCATATCATTGCAATCTTAATTGTATTTGCTCCAAAATGATTATAACAAAGGAATTTTTAAGCGTCTTTTTGACGATTTGACAATTGGTTCTTCCAAACATCAACAATGCAGCTCTGATACAATTCACATCTTATTTCAAAATTGGGTCTTCAAAATGACCAAGGGCTCCCCGTTCGACATGGGAGCCACTCATTTGACAAAAAACCATTACTTACTAATCGCTTCAAAACCTTCAAATAATGTCCACCTCTGTCAAGTAAGTTTCATTTTGAAAATTGTTGTTGTATAATACTCAAAACGTTGTGTCAATTTCTTTTACTTGCAGGTGAATTCTGGAACGATATAGCATGTGGTGTTTCAAGATCTTTTGTTTGTGCTGTTGATTTGAAACATTACTAGCACAAACAGACTTCCAATCACATTTTGGAGTAATATTTTACTGTTTTAAATGGCCTGTATTCAACATTTTCAAGCCTTAACCACATTAAAATGCTACTTCCTCAACAAAAAACAACAACCAATGTGGTGTTTTGTTTCAATCACACATCTCCAAATATTCATGCTCATTGCTGCACTCTCAGTACTATCACCTCCTGTAATGAGAAAATGACAATGTCCTTACTTAGTTACATCACTCATTAGCCCCTTTTACACAGCAGGAACTCTTCTGCTGGTAGCTTGAGTTCCCCTTTCTGTTCACACCAAAAAACGTAGGGAGGGGTCCCCATAAGAGTCTACCAGGAACCTTCTAAGCACCTAGTTGCGACAAGAGCTGAGTCACGAATGGAAGCGCCTACTGCCACCCGCCTTCAGCAAGCGCTTCGGTGCAGGCTCTCGACATGCCCTTCTTCGTGATGAGTTAGCACTAAAATGAACACACAGGTTACTAACTGCAGCGGGCCACATCGACTGACGCAGACTTATGTCTGGGGTCAGAAACCCGCCACAGCTGGCATCCAGTCTGTGGTGTGCACTCCCTTAAAAACTCCGCATCTCAAAGCATATGTAGTGTAGCACACGGAAGGGCTTGCTGGCACCTGACTTAGCTTGCATTAGGCGAGCGCTTTCATTTCCTCCGGTAAGCTCTCCGTGATGCAAGTCCACAAAAAAAACACAGACCAAGCACAAGTTGCAGCAGACCCACACCTGCCGATTATTGTCAGTGCAGATGGTCCTTTTCACCGTGTACTTTTAGCAGGCTTCCCGTCACAAAGCACTCGCTGGAAGTGAGAAAGTGCTTGCTTCACCAGTGACTTGTAGCTTTGTTGATAATTTGCACAGCTCAAATAATGTTTATCAATTCATTGGTATCACGCTAACAGAGCTGCATATAAATAAAGAAAACACTAATAAGGCTCCATTCTCATGCAGTGTTACAAAGAGAATCTACAAGCAAAGCCACAGAGCCGCTGTGGAAAGAAGTTGGATAAAGCTGAAGTGAATCCTGTATACAGTATGTGTATTTCCATGTGTGTGTGGCGGTCGACAAGAGCAACAGTAATGGCATCATTGCATTCGAGGAAGAATGTATATTATGCACCTACAGTATTTAAAACATAGGGTGTAGTAAATCGAAGGTGTGTGAGAAAGGATGCCGTTGGGTGAACGATCAACACTCAGGCTCATGCTCGCATGACCTGATCCGCAAAATGGATGTGGTTCTTGAATCCTTGAGCAAAACAATTGTCATCATTGAGAAGTTGGAGTCTCACATCAAAAATGTATAGCTAATATGGCTAATGGAAGCTCATTCTGAGTCTCATGCTTCGGACTTATGTTTGATCACACTTTTATCAGCATGCCCCCAAAACAACCGCCATCTCTACTCTTTTCTTCAGAGGACAACAAGTTCTGGGGATACAAAAATCTTTCCTCTTCCCTTCTCTCAGGTGGCCTTAAGTCTGTTGGTTGGACTGGAATGACAGTTAAAGGACACTCTTACGCACACACATCCACAGATGTTATACATGCACAACCCCCTGCCTTCAACGTCAGACGTTTGTAAGAAACTGTACTCAAAAAAGGAGACAAGGCAATCTTCCCAACTCATGCATGAGGGGAGCGAAGAGGAACTGGCCAAGGACAATTCCACTGTGCTCTGCCAGTCTCTCCGACCCCTCTCACTTTTATTTGATCGAGAAATCCCTAACTACATGAAGGTCCCGGCCCTCAAGGGGCAGGAAAAAATGCAAGTCTATGGCTGGGACCTTGTGTACTTGTCCTTCTATGTGTGAGCATGTCGGTGAGAAACTAATGCATGTACGATAAAATACGTAGCGAGACATTCTGATGAACTATTGCGCGTTGCGAGGGTTTCTGATGAAATATTGCATGCATTGCGAGACATTGATAAGAGTCACAGCTGCGGGACCGCTCCAACTGGCAGGCTTGAGCGACCTACCTTCTGCTTGAGACAAAACAATACCAAGGCAGTTTTTTTCCCCACAAGCAGTGCACCAACATACCACAGCAGTTTATATTTTATAGTAAATTCATAGTCACTATAATAATTAGAATTCAAACCACAATCATTCACATTGCAAAGCATTTCTTCATTGCAAGCGTTTATATTTTGTAGAAAATGTATAATCACTATATCTACAATTATCCTAAGTTATTTTCATGTTGCGACCTGGAATACCAAGCTGTGTTTCGTCTTCATCCGCAGGTGTTTTTAGGTAGTTACAATTATTTTCTGTTTCCATCCCTGCAAAGCGTCACTACAATTCTGGTCTGCTATTTGTCGGTGCCTCCTCACAGAGAAGGTGGTCTGCTATTGATCGGCCTCACTTGTTTCAAAATGGCGGAACGGTAAACCTTTGTTCGATTGTGAGTGGTTACAAAACCGTATTTATAATGCATTTTACAGCTTAATTCAAAGTTGAAAGGGTTAGCCATGGGTCCCAAGGTTCCTAATGATGTTAAAGAGAGAAGTAAGAAGATGATTTATATGAAAACGATGCTGGAGATAACTCAAAGGTAAATAAATCCTTTCAATATTTTTTATTTATGATGTTTTCTGATTGTATATATGTATGTAATATAGACGTAGCACTTACTATACAATTTTGGTACCAATTTATAATATGTATGTACATTTTTTATGTTTTTACCTGGGGTTCTAAACGCATTAGCTATTTAACAAAGGTTTGGATTGCCCGTCATAGGGCGAATTGGCCTTACGACCCCAACCGTGGAACGGATTAATCTCGTAACACAGGGACCCACTGTGTTTTATTTTGTTCATGTTCAACTCAGCTGCATCATTTGTTATTGCAGCAGCATTTGGAAAAACTATTGCAACCTGCACAAAAAAATATATCATTTTGAAATTGGAAAGTTTATATAAGCAATTATTTATTTTGAAAATTTTGCAAAAATCTCATATCTTGTTCTCGCGACCTCAATCTCGTGAGATGTCTCGTCTCATGGAATTTGTATCTCATCCCATGCGTAGTAACAACTAATATTTAATATACATTTTAGAAGTAACATGCACAATCCTATGTGTTGTAGACCAACACTGCCCCATTGGCTGGACTCAGCTGGACCGCTGTTTGAGCTTTCAAAATAAGAACATGAATTTTCTTCTTGCAGGAGGTACAAGATTTGGTGACTGTGAAGGGAATCATATACAGTGGGCCCCCGGGTTACGAACTTAATCCGTTCAGCGGCTACGCTCGTATCTCGATTTGCTCGTATAGCGGGCAATCCAAACCCATGTTAATTCGTGAATGCGTGCAACGCGCGCCGAAGCCTTAGGTAAAAACGACACACTGTATACATGTATTAAAATTGAGTGACATAATCTGCTGTACACTTGCATTATATAATAAATACAATAGATAAATAGCTTTTACCTTTGAAACGACGAGACTTGAGCTGGGTGTAAGCAGAGGGGGGCAGAGTCCAACGCTCAACGTTAACACGGCGATAGATATGCTATTGGTCTTACAGTGTTACAGTAACTCTTTCAGTCAGGGTGCAAATCACGCAGATACTAAAACATCATCCTCTTATTTCTTTCTTTACCGCTGCTAGTAATTTTAGAAGCTATGTCTAACAGATAAAGTTTGCAAAGTCTTCACAACATTCCGTTTTTCACTAATTTTCTCTCCTTCCTTCCATCCTGTCCCATCAAGCTAGATAAAGGCGTTCGGCCAATAGCATATCGGCATTTCTGTGATTGACGTGTGACGCCGGCCAATAGCATCTCCGTGAGTGAGACCGGGTGACCTTAATCGACCAATAGCATATTCGCATCTCCGTGACTGACTGATAATTATTCGCACTTTTTTTTTTAAACGGTTGGAATGTATTGACAATTAATTAAAAAAAAAAAACACACATTTAAACCAATGACAATTCTTTGTCCTGCAATCGGCACATTTAATTTCATGTCAGCTGTTTTTCCCTTTAGCTGTACAAACACTACACTTAAATGGTAATATATTTAGACACCGTGAGTGAGACAGTCAGTGTGACGTTGTAAGACCAATAGCGTTATTGCCACAAGTATCTACTGATGATTGATGATGTCGCTACTGTTGATTTTATTGACGCAATTAAACGAGAACATTTCTACATACCCAATGGCCGGCATGTCGATTTGCTCGTAAGGCGAGAGGTTTGTTCGTAAGCGGAGGACAAAAATCTCCCTGATCCACGCTCGTAAGGCGAATTGTTCGTAAATCAGGGTGCTCGTAAGCCGGGGGCCGACTGTATTAGGTTGTTATCATTATGTGCTTATTTCATTGTTACCCATTTATGCAATCCTAGTTCATCTTGACCCTGTCCTTAGATAGAGCTGTTGACGCACGAAAGTGTGAGCCGGGACCTTAGCCCAGCTGCCGGTGGCGCCCGGCTGGCTCTTTTGTTGTGTCTTGTAATCTGCTATGCTTTTGCTCAATAAAAGCCAGGGGGGACGGCTGGGCGAGTTGAAATTAGCGTTGGAAGACCCACGCGTTCATTTGCCCAAACTTTTTTCCCTATGCCCGGCATAGAAAAGTCAATCTTGGCTGGTCTGAGTTACTCTTTTTGCTGTTTAAGCAGCTAGGCTTGTCCTAGTCTTCTTTTCTGAGATTTCTCTGACATTCTAACTTCGTCCGTTCGAGCCGGATGGTTAAGAAGCCGTCTCTTCAGTGGACGATCGACGACAGCTGAACCAATCGGTATACCGTCGGAATCCCTTGGATTCTGGAAGCCCTCTTTTCCACCAGGCCAGACGTCGGACACCGCTCACCGGAGGAACGCAAACACCATCCAACGAACCAGAGTGACTCGACCAGCGGAGAGATTGCAAGAACAAAGGTCAGTCAGACGAGTCTGAATGGTCCACCGGATGTTAAACGAGCGGTCCATCGGACCTTAAACCTGCGGTCCATCGGACCTTAAACGTGCGGTCCATCGGACCTTAAATGTGCGGTCCATCGGACCTTAAACGAGCGGTCCATCGGACCTTAAACGAGCGGTCCATCGGACCTTAAACGTGCGGTCCATCGGACCTTAAACGGGCGGTCCATCGGACCTTAAACGTACATTCAATTGGACTTCAAACAAACGGCCTGACTTAAAAAAGAGAAAGTTTAACATCCAGTGCACAGTTACTGATCATTTCTGTGATGTATGAGTGTGGAATGAATGTGGAGTGATTGTCCTGAGTGACGGGAAATCTAAAACTGGTGAAACGGTCGTGAGTATAAACACCTGGGGATATCCACCTTTCGAGGTAGAAGCTCGGTATCCGACACGACACCAGGCACGTAGCATTTCTTTGACGAAGGAAACATAGTCAATCATGAGGTACAAAAATAAGTCCTCCGAGGTCGCAACTCGGCCCAAGGAGGCAGAATGGGAAAAGGAATGTTGTCACACTGTAGAGGAATTGAAAGAAAATGTACGTTTAGCAAAAGTAGAAAGTACGAAGTATGTGCAAAAATGGAAAATCCAATACGGTTTTTAAGGAGATGTAGATGACTGTGGTGGATTGGAGAAAGTGTTGCAAAAGTTGTCATTGAAGGACAGAGAAAAGAGTGAAAACAGTGATGTTTAACAGTGGTTTAAATGCAAGGCTTTAGTTGATAGAGCCAAACCGAAATGAGTATGGAAAGTGGCTGAGAAAAAAAAAAAAGGGGGAAAGCAGATGATGATTTGACCGCAGCCACTAACCTGTCGGCAACTAACACAGCTAGACAGGAAACCCAAATTAACAGTGGAAAACAGACACCAACAATTTGTACCTGAGTTTACCACCATATTCTTAAACCCAGACACCTGAGGTTTTCAGAGGCGGAGTTGACAACCAGGCAAGACCGTGGCCACGGCAGCAAGACCCTTTTCGGGACTGGGTCTCAGCTCCACATCTGAGTACTGAGGGTTGACATGAAGCCAAAGGAGTGATGCCATTTGAAATGGTGTGGGCAAAAATGTGTCTTGTACGTGCTTAATAAAGTCCGCATATACGTTGTAAACTGCATGCTGTGTAATGTGGATCTGCGTGTGTATCTGTCAGTTTGCTGGTATGTAACTATTGGTGTGTTACATGTTCGTATGTTAGATTGTTAGAAATTAACAATGATATTGGTTGAAATTTGGCTAAAAGACATTGTTAGATCATGCTTTATCTAGTCTGCATGGTTAAAAGTCAAAATGACAAATTTGAGATGGTTTCAAACCTGAGGTTTGTGGGCAGAAACTGGTCCATTCACAGGGTTAATTCTCAGCACAGAGGTGAAATGAGAAAAATGGAAAAATGTATTATGGGATCAGTTGAGACTAAATTATGAATTAGGACGTTTTCAAATGCTAGATTAACTGGAAATGAATAATTAGTGGTTGAAACACAAATAAAATACACAAAGTTGATGTGTTATATGTGAGGCTATGCCAGGGGTGGATAGACAGATGATGTTGAATTGATTGTAAATGTTGTGTTTTCATAGCTTAATAACATGTAGGCATGTTGTCGTATGATAGCCAGCTTGGGAGACTGTGGTATAAAAATGAGAAGGGATTGTGAGTGTAAGCCTGTGAAGCTTGCTCTGTTGAAATTTTCACACAGTTTGCTGCATGTGTTGCTGTTATTGTTGTTGCCATAGTTGTGAGAATTGTCGTTATTGCTAAAGTTGATTTTGTTGTTGTTGCTGTTGTTGTTCTTCAAAGGGGAAAATATTTGAAATTGGCAAATTGATAGAGACCACTGAATTTGGTAGAACAAAAGCTGAAGAAAAAATTCAAATAGCAAAATCGATAAAAGAGAAAAAGTTCAATCTGGAAATGGCAACAACCACTAAATGACCTGTAGAGAAAATAAAACAGCCAAGTAGACACCAAACAAACCTGCTTGTGAGAATTGCAGATAACGGGACAGAGCAGGGGCGCGGAGAGCAGGGGTTGCAATCAGAGGCCTCTGCCTCCCTTCTTTTTTTTTTTTTTTTACAGCAACTGCGACTTATTTTGTAATTTATCCTCCACTTTCTAAAAACAGAAATGTGACCCTTCTCTGCTAACCAAACCTGTATAAGAAATTTGCATAGATACGTGATGGGGAGTTGTATTTCATGATCCAAGTAGCAAACCCTGCATGTTAAGACAAAAGGAGGCAGAAAGGGCAGAATTATTTTTGTATACTGGCCCTGCTCAAAAAACAAGTACGCAAAAGCGGAGGAAAGCCTGGCACCTTACAAAATATGAATCTAAAAAGTAGAAGATCGATGCCTTATATGTAATAACTGTTTGGAGAGATTGGCATGATAGGATCAGATCTTACGGTAAAATAGATTCAACTGTGCAAAAGGAGGATGAACCAGTTGATATGTTAATTGTTTGATATAGTGTAGTTTGCAAGCGTTTTCTAAAAACAAATCGCATTATGGTAGATAATTGATAAACAGCCTGAACATATTGACAGCAGCTGAAAAAATGCAAGCCTAAATGGAATTATACTACAAACAAAAATGTAGACGTGAGTGACATCCAACACTCAGAGATTAGATAAATTGACTATTCAGCTGAGAGTGGAGCAGTAGAAGAAAAGTAGAAGAATGTAGGGAAGAAAACAGACATTCTGGTGTGATGGAGAAGAGGAAGTGCATTGTGTTGGAAACAGGAATTGTGGTAGAGGAAAAGAAGGATGTAAGCGAGAGTTGAAAGACAAAAATTGAATGCATAAGAATTTTGGAGTTGTGGCAAGAAAGATTTTGGGCAAGTGGAAACAAATGGAAGAAGGTTGGCAGAACTAATGAGATAAGGATGGCAGAATGGTTATTGACAGTCAAAAGGAGGCCATTGCGAAAGCCCTAAAACTCAGACCAAAAGACAAATGATGTCATTTTGGACCTGAATGAATTATTGTAGCATATGGATTCCAAAAAATTGTTTTGGATTGACTAGGCCACTGTTTGATATCAGTTATGAAAAAAGCTGACGATGCATTTGACAGTGTGAAATTGGAATTGATTAATTAATCCGCATTCACACTACCGGATTACAGCAAACCATTTGAGCAAAGAGTGACCGCTAAACAGGGATTCATGACTTCAGTTTTGTTGCAGAAGCATGACAGGAAACTGAGGCCAGTCAAATTTTATTCGGAGGAATTGGATGCAGTTGCTGGGCCAACCCCTGAAGAAGTTCAGGTGGTGCTGGCCGCAGCGTTGGCAGTGGAGGCTTCAGTGGAAGTTGTGTTGTTTAACCCCCTCACGTTGAGGGTTCCCTATGTAATTGTTTTGTTGCTGGAAACCCCCCCCCCCCCCCCGCCCCCTCCAAAAAATGACACTCTTATCGCCTGCATGACATTTATATTGCACCGCGTTACTTGTATCACAGGGACACATTATAATTATTAGATGTGGAGCATCAAACCCAGCGACACCTTTGCCCACACCTGTAGACGGCACCCCACACGACTGTGGAAGCCACGCCCAAATTTCCACCAAACCAAGACCTGACCTGAATGACACCTCTCTCCCGACTGGAGAAGTTGTTTTTTTTTGACGGTTCAGCTGGCAAAGGGGAAGACGGCCGCAAAAGGGTGGGATATGTAGTTACTATATATATATATATATATATATATATATATATATATATATATATATATATATATATATATATATATATATATATATATATATGAAAATTTTGTTTCAAGGAACATTAAAATTGACATGTTCATTGCAAGCAGATGAATTGGCTGCGCTAATCAAAGCGTGTGAAATTTTTGAAAGCAAAGATGTTACAATACGGACAGACAGCGAGTATGGCATGTGTTTTATCAACTTTGGGCTAACCGCGGCTTCAAAACCACAATAAGAAAAGAAATGACCAAATTACAGCAGGAAACCGATTAGGCAAACAAAGCAGCCAAAGAAACAGTCATAGGTGTGCCCACAGTTGCCAAAGCACAAGACAGCCGCGTTGACATACTACATGATGAACAAGACGTACAGACCATCTTCATATCAAGGAAAACTTCAGCTCCAAAACTGGAGCAGCAGAAATGGCTAAATACAGGAGCATAACAAGATGTTGAAGAAAAAAGTAGATTGGCGGTTAGAAAACCAGGGTTACTAAAATTTTGATTTGAATGAGCAGCAAAGTTGACACATGAGCTTCGCCATGTGTCAACAGGGGGGGAATATGTATGATCAGTTGTATATGGATTCACCTTTTATACTCAAAATGTTTGTGTTTTTTTGCAAATGTTGTGATATCTGTTTTTGCAATGATGCACAAGTTTATTTGTGACCACATAGAGGCAAATTTCCAGAACCACCTGAAGCATTTCGTATGGTATATATGGATGACATTGAATCAAATAAGGCATGAGGAAAGCAATATCGTTTCGTCATATTAGATGCATTTTTAAAGTGGGTTAACTTATTCCTAACAGCGCATTGTGATGCAAAAACAGTTGTCAAAGCATTGTGTGATCGAATTATATTGACATTTGGCATTCCGAGAGTAATTAGAAGCGACAATTGATTACATTTTGTGAGAAAAGCTGTTACAAAAGTTGGAGAACTGTTGAATATCAGAAGGGCTTGTTGAAAGAACAAATGGGACAGTCAAGGCCATGCGCATAAAAACAATGCAAGCGATAAGGTGACAGCGACCAGATTGCATTCCTATTGTGGCCACAGGAATGAGAATTGTTCCGCTGAAGGAAAAACTTTATCACCATTTGAAATAGTATATGGAGGACCATACGGACTCGCAGACTTAACCCATGACCAGCCACTTAGTGGATGCTCTTTTCCAGTTCACATGAAAAGACTGTTTGGCACAAGGGAGATGCATAAGCACAATGACTGGCCAGTGTGTTCTATCCCACAGAAAACCCGGGTCCAGATCAGAGACCATGTGTTCCTCATGGTGCTGATGACCTCGTTGGGACAGTGAACGCTGGGATGGCCCATTCCAGATGATCGCAGCGACACCAACTGCGGTGAAAGTTGAAGGACGCGACGGGTGGATCCACCAGTCGCAGTGCAAGATTCTTCGACCCCCTGTTGACGGGCCTAGCGACGCCAGTCCCTCGACGTGAGGATCAGCACCCCCGAGTGCACGGACGGTGCACCAACGAAAGACCACAGTGGGAGAAAGGGTTTTTGTGGTAAACACACCCCTCTCAGGAGAATGGCCTGTCCGCCAGCACTCCTCCGAGCAGCATGCTGCTTGGTGCTGGGCGGCACCCTTGTGTCCGGACGACCAACAACGCCTACCTCTCACAGACAGCGGTTGCCCACCAGCGTCATGGGCAACCTCCAGCTCCTGACGGACATCACGGGAACAGCGATAAACGCTACTTTTGTTTCAGTGTTGAGAACACTGACAAACCACCAGTCCCAATCAACAGACAAACTTCAGTCTATTTTTGATGCGATTGGCATGCCTTGGAGCATTCCTGACAAAGACAAATTGATTGACAAAGCAAATGCAGCGGGTCCGCATTTGCCATATTTGGTGCTCTATTTCCAGTAACTGTGTACAAACGCACCAATTTTTTTCAATGATGTCAATCATAAAGTGTACTCGTCGACTGATATCACGGAGGCACCTTCTACGCACACAGCCTCACAACTACATGCTACTTCACTTATGACTATTCAAAACAGACAGGCACTCGACATGACTTTGGCAGAAAAGGGTGGTTTGTGCAAGCTTTTGCCATCAGGGAGTGCAGACTGAGGACACTAAGTATGGAGGGAGTTGAAGCTCAACCCCTTCCTGCAGTGGTTGCAGGACTTCTTTGGCAATTGAAAGGGCGTGGCTGTAGCCATTGCTTCTGTCATCATCTGCATTCTCTTGCTGTCATGTCTCCGCATAACCTGCGGTGTGCCCTTGTGTAAGATCTGTGCCACCAAAATCATGGATGCTGTTGGGGTTAGCAGCGCAAGTGACCGTGGCCATGACTGGCTATCAACCTGCTGACTCTGACTCTGACTCTAACTCTGGCTCCGACTCCGATAACGACTCTGACGACGATTCAACAACTGTCTGAACCATTTAAGATGCACCTACGGAAAGGATTTAAGACATAGGATGTTGATATGGTTTGTGATGTGTATATACATTTATTGGACCAAGAAGAGCTTTAGCTTTTGTTTTTTCTTTTTCTTTTTTGTCATGTAACAAGCTCTTGCTTGGGAAGGGTTTCTACCTTTTTCCCACTGGGTTTTTGGGTAGTTTTCTTCCCACTCAAGCAATAGCTTTTGACATCGTTTGATGTGTTTTAATAATGATAATCAGGGGGGATATGTGAAGGGAATATATATTAGGTTGTTATCATTATGTGCTTATTTCATTGTTACCCATTTATGCAATCCTAGTTCATATTGACCCTGTCCTTAGATAGAGCTGTTGACGCACGAAAGTGTGAGCCGGGACCTTGGCCCAGCTGCCGGTGGCGCCCGGCTGGCTCTTTTGTTGTCTCTTTTAATCTGCTATGCTTTTGCTCAATAAAAGCCAGGGGGGGACGGCTGGGCGAGTTGAAATTATCGTTGGAAGACCCACGAGTTCATTTGCCCAAGCTTTTTTCCCTATGCCCGGAATAGAAAAGTCAATCTTGGCTGGTCTGAGTTACTCTTTTTGCTGTTTAAGCAGCTAGGCTTGTCCTAGTCTTCTTTTCTGAGATTTCTCTGACAGTGACCCACCACATTTTGCATTAAAAAAAAAAAATCAAAAAAATATATCACTGATTTCACGGTTTAATATTTCACCACTGGTTTTCCCCCATTAGACTGTCTGCAACATGTTTGGTGGAAATCTGGTATCAATTCACAATGCTCTTGAAAATTAAGTAGTTTGATGTGATTCTGGCAGGGGCTGGATCTTTTCAGCGTTCTTGTATTGGACTTCATGACCGGATTGAGGTAAAATTGTTTAGGTTTTCTTTTGCTTTTTTTTTTTTTAACATAGTTGGTGTTTAATGGAGTCAAGTCAATTTTATTTGTAGAGCACATTTAAAAAGACCATCGTCAACCAAAGTGCTGTACATAAAAAATTGCAAAATAGGCACCTGAAGAAAAACACATAAAACACACAAACAGACTAAGACATACAGTAAATAAAAGCACTTCAGGGATGTCAAGTTTCTAGGTGTAGCAAGTGAAAAGAGGTAGGCTTTTAAGAGAGATTTAAAAGCGACAAGGGTCTGGGCGGATCTTAATGGACAGTGACAGGTTTTTCCAGAGCCTTGGGGCGGCTGCTGCAAAGGCTCGATCACCACGAGTCTTTAGTGTAGTCCTAGGCAGAACCAGCAGCAGCTGGTCAGCGGACCGAAGTGCTCGGACAGGAGTATGAAAGTGCAGATGTTTGGCTAAATAAGTATATAAACACATCACAAATTTATCCCAAATTTTTTACATTCCCTTTTTCATTCATCCATTTTCTAGAGCTGCTTATCCTCATAGGGGTCGCAGGCTTGCTGGCGCCTATCTCAGCTGGCTTTGGGCAGTAGGTGAGGGACACCCTGAACTGGTTCCCAGCCAATCTCAGGGCACACAGAGACGAACAACCCTTCACAGTCCCAATTTAGACATATTTTTTTAATAATATATTTAAAACTCTCTTTGACCACAGCCATTGATTCACATCTTTTCATTTCTATTTCATAGTTGTTCCAGAAATTGAAACCACGAATAAACACACATTTGCTTACTGGTGGCTCGCAAAAAAAAAAAAAAAACAACGACAACAACAGATAAGCCGCACTAGAATATAAGCCGCAGGGCTCAAATCATGAGAAAAAAGTTCCCGCTTATAGTCTGAAAAATACGGTACAGTGGCGGGCCATGACTTTCACATGTAGGCCTTCTGTGATGTCAGACTCTCGAATAAATAGCCCCCCAAGTCCCAATTACAAATCGCAGTTTAATATAGTAAGAAAATAATTTTATTTCTTTACTCTTAATTGTATATGAACGAAATACAATAACAAAAACATGTTAAAAATGAAACAATTAATAAAGGAAAGGCATGCACTCACCAAAGCAAACGGCTGTCACAATCAATCAGTCTTTACAATATCTCCCGATTTTTCTTCACCTTTTCCTTATGGAGGTCTTTTTTCTCTTGGCACTGAGATGTACAGTGTATCCACTCATGTGTTTCAAATGTTTTTAAAAGCACCGTGGCGCATTGAGGAGCTCTCTTTACCTTCGAACTGAGATGTACAATACTGTACATCCACTCAGGTGTCCCCATAAGTTTTCAAAAGCAGTACGTGTGTCCAGCCGTGCTTTGATGTCTCGTTGCTGCCTTGGTTAAACAATTGAAGTTTGCAAATCCAATGTAGCTCCAAACACCAAATCGATCCTTTGCAAACAAAAGGCACTCTCAGCAGAACTATTTGCCAGGGTGAGCTCACACCCCTGGTAACCCAGTCAGAAATATGGCCAAGTCAGGACAGGTTAGCTAATAGCTACGCTATGCCTCTAGCCAAAGCCAACACCGCGTAGCTTCCTTGTTGAGCATTGCATTGCCTTTCTGCAGTGAGCATCCACTCACGTCATGTTCAACGTGAGGCCTCTAGAAGGCAATCTTATGACTCTGTTGGCTATTACAGCTGTCTAGAAGTATTCGGTTATACGGAACACTCACATATCCAACTGCGCTTGCACAGAAGCCCGAACCGTGTTGATGCGATTGCCCTGGCTTCTGGCTAAGGCAGATTACATATAGCCTGGCGACACAAGTTAGTTGAATTCTAATTCAACTCCAACTTAAAACTAAAACATGACAAGGAGTGTAGTCAAATGGCTATGACACGCAAAGAACAGAATATGGAGAATAATTTTATAAATGAAAAAAATATTTTTTTTCATTTTATATATATATATATATATATATATATATATATATATATATATATATATATATATATATATATATATATATATATATATATATATATATAAGTAAATTTATTTCAAATTCAAAATGAATTTGAAATAAAATTTACTTTCATTTATGGTTATTATAGTTTATTATGGATTTGCCCTCCCATTTACAACAGGAGCCAGTCAGGCAACTGAAAATCAGCCATAGCATTATGTTTGTATGTGACATGATTGTCGGGCCAAAATGGGGCTACATTTGTGTAGTCCAGCACTTCTCAATTATATTTTGCCAAGGCCCCAAAGGAAAGAGAAAACTTTTTGAAGAAGCTTGTATCTGTACTTTCAGTTCCGACCCACAGTTTCTGACTTTAGATGAGGGTAGGAATGTAGTTCAACAGGTAAATTGAGAGCTTCGCCTCGTGGCTAAGCTTCAACTTCTTTCAAAGACAAGTTTGTAAGCCACTTGATTTATTATTTATTTTATTTTAGAAATGTGTGCATGTTAACATGAATGTATTTTAATGAGAATAATAAACAAATTAGGTGGTGTAGAGATGGTTCATGTGCTAACTTTTCCAGCCATTAATCACAGAACAATGGTGTGCAAGAATGCCATTGAGGAACGGTGTTACTGATTGGTATTCAGGTTTTGACAAACAAGTAATAACTTTTTTGCTTGTGTAAAAGGTGTGTCATTCCAGCTGGTTAAACGAATAAACTCACATAACTACATTCAGCCAAACTTGTAATTTGAGGATGTTGGTTGAGGCTGAGCAGCTGGTGTTGATAGGAACTGCTTTTAGGATGCATCATTAAGAGTGTGGTTTGTCTCATCAGATGTTTGCTGACGTGAGCATTTTATGACAAAATTGTAATTATAGGACATCATCCAAGCACTGGTATGTTTATTTTAGAGTTCCTTGCTCATCATAAAACATCACAATAGCAGAGATAACATTTCAAAGCTATCTCTTATTCTTTCCAATCTCAATGCTATGTCAACATCTATTTTTACGCGCACTAAATCTGAATTCTTTGTCTAAATTAAATATTTGTTGGACATCCCAATATGTAGGGAAAGATTTTGATTACAGTTATTTTGTGGTGCAGATAATTAGTTCCGCTGTGCCAGAATTAGAATCATCTTTATAGGCAACGTAATGTGTATGTAAAAAAAGAAGCAAGGAATTTGTCTTCTCAGTTAAATCCAGTCCCAAGAGAAATAAACAAATAATGACTAACAGAGAGTGAAGAAAAGGAAAGCCTGGTGGTTCACTGTTAAGCACCCCAACAACTTAGATTTGAAAGACAACGCAAGGGAAAGTGAAAGAAAACACTGGAGAAAAGAAGGCAAATCTCCTTGAAGAGAAGTATAGTTTGAGCCTATAAAAAAAAACTTTTCATATGCGTAGATAGCTAAATTAAAAGACAATTACAACATATCTCAAGACGAGTATATTTAGGAACTGGGAAGGGAGGATGTGGTGAAGGGGATGGCAGTATGTAATGATGATGTAATGAAGCTGGGTAGAAATTGTGAAAAATTGTGCATTGTGTCTCCAATGTTACTAGAGACCAATCCCAAATGAATGACCAGTTATGCACTTATAGAAGAAATGTGTTGTTTTTAAAGGATTGTTTTCCAAAGGATTGCCAATAAAAACTCACACAGTACCAGTACCAGAAGTACCAATTTAGTTTGTCCTTATATACCATGTAGATCAAAATACTGTGCCGGTTTGTCTCTTAAAACACGAACCCGGCATTTCTCAATCACTAAGCAGATAAGACAAAAAGGTATCAGTTTTTCTCCTGCCCAGTATTTTATGCATTTGTCCAAATAGTAGCCATTGTCTCAGAGTCTTCCAACATGGAAGAATCACCCGTCTTAAGTCATTCTTTGGCCTTTAGCCTCTCCTTGCCCTGTAAACACCTGAACACCTGTTTAGGGGTACAACAAAAATACCCCTAAACAAAAACTTGTTTGCCCATCATAAATTACAATGATCTTGTTGAAGTACATGATGAACCTTGTTAAAGTACATTATGACTGAATTAGAAAAAAACTGTTCTCTCTTAACCAAAACACTTCAAATATACTGGTTAATGGTGATGGATAAAAGTGGAAATGCTGCAAGTGCTATCTAAAAATAATATTTGAAGTACGTTTGATATCCATCCATCCATTTTCTATAGACATTCACCTATTAAAATCAGCATTTCACTGGATCCAAGCTCAATTACTCAAAATCAATATCAACACAGCCCCAGTGTTTGTTTAGCCATTGTCGAGTCATTGTCTTTTCCGTACTCTTTCGTTATCACCACCTTTGCATGTCCATGCTGGTTTCTCCTGCAAAAGCCCTCGCTTGGAATGAACGCAGGGACTGAGACTCAACAATGACTCGACAATGGCTGAACAAACACTGGGGCTTGCGTACACGCAACATAATTAGGAGACGTGCAACATCTGGGAGGAAACGGACTGTCTGAGACAGGGGCTGGAACATGCAGAGGATAGGTGGAACAAATTACACAAAAGGGGCTGACGCGAAGGAAACCAAACAGGGACAGAACACGATCACTAATAAACCCACAACTTGAAAACACAAAGACACCCCAAAAACATACTGTAAAACCCACAACAGAAACGGGACATGAACATTATAAAATTTGCATTTCCGTTAGTAACAATGGTAAAAGTGTTGAGATCCTCCCTAATAATCCTCAAGAAAGGTTTTAGGGACTTTACCTGACCTAGTAAAAATGACAACATTAGTTATTTAATACTTTTTACCCAAGGATTCCATAACATTTCATTCAGGGTTTCTGGGGTCTCCGAAAGTGACTGTTACACAGGCCCCATTCACTGTGAAGCAGTGAATGCCGGCGTCAACAGCACAAAACCACAGGAAGTGGTAAAAAAAATAATATTTTTTTTCTTTCTCTCACTCTCTTGCGTGCACGTCAATAAAACAACTCCTAACATATTCATTCAAAACAAAAAACTGTAAATAAATGAAAACAATATATAAATATATGCTACATGTGCTTAATTTACAATGGGTGCGAACATAAAACCTTTCGTTTTAACTTATAAGTGATATTTGTAGAGTCGCTTCTTTGTGCACACGTTTGTGCCAATTAAGAGGAATTATGGGGTCAGAATTGTAGCAAAAGTATTCACAAATGCGTATTTCAATCCACAAATGTGTAACCAAAGTCACAAATGCGTAACCAAAGTCATAAATGCATATTTCAATTGACAAATGTGTAACCAAAGTCACAAATGCATATTTCAATCCACAAATGCGTAACCAAAGTCAAAACTTCTGCTGTAAATCTAACATGCATATGTTGTAGCTTAAATGTACAAATGTACGCAGAAGTCATTGCTTACATGTTATCCAAATTATTACGATCGAAATGCGTAACCAAAGTCACAACTTTGGTTACGCATTTGTGGATTGAACTACACATTTGTGAATACCTCCCTTTGTTCCTGCATTTTTGGGTCCTCCTCCTTCCTAACAATGCCTCGACGTGACAATGTGCATGTTAGATTTACAGCAGAATACCTACGTTAGATGGTTTAAAAGACTATTAATTCTATTGTATATTTTGACCTATTAAACACGTGGCTACGATATGCGCATGTTAGATTTACAGCAGAATATTTACTTTCGATCGTAATAATTCGGATAACATGTAAGCAATGACTTCTGTGTAAATTTGCAAAAGAAACATGTAAGTTACGACATGTACATGTTAGATTTACAGCAGAATACCTACGTTAGATCAGAATAGTTGGAATGGAACAATACACAGTGGAGATGCTTTCCTTCACTTCTAGGTGGTATGGCGTCTGTAACAGCAGGAGGGCCCCCTGGGGGGTGACTAGACCACAATGTCCAACTGATCTTATTACAAGTCAAGAGTGAAGAAGAAGCTACCAATCTATATTACACTATAATAGCTCCAGAGAAAATGAATAAATGCTTCATTTTCAAGCATAAGATGATATGAATCCCTTCAATACGTATGTGTTTGATATGATTTATTTTTGTATTATGTTATGGACTCATTTAGTTCAGCCAACTACAGTAGGGCCTTCTTAAATTGTTTTTGATTCATTTGTTCATCATGACAGTTGCTTTCTTAAAGGCCAGAGGACTGGAAGCTCTACGGCTGCTGCACAGCCCTTGCAAAGCATAAAGGTAAATGTATCGAGTGCTGTTGTAGAATACTGAATGAGTCTGTAGTTTCTGGTAAAATTCCTTATGAATGTCCAAGTTAACGAGATGGTGGGATGGAAAATAGACAATTTAGATGACCACATCTGGATACCTATGAAGTTGCACTTCCTGACCATTGATTTACTTTTGTAGGTGTCTGCTATCTGGGAGTTGACGGGACCGCTCCCAAAAACTCAGGATGGTTTTCAATACATCCTCACAGCCACTGACTATTTCTCAAAATGGGTGGAGGCCCTTGCCTTTAAGAACCAAAACAGCATTTGGCACTCAAAAACCGCAATTTCGGGAAAATCAGAAACCTTCAGAAGGGACAAAAGATGGAAGGAGCCCCCTTTCCAAGCCCACAGGTTGAAGTGAATGCTGCATGTCCCAAATACAGACAAATACAGGTACACAATACAGACAAATATAGATACACAATATAAAATGCAGAAAACATATTGTGCTATATAGTGCAATTATGTCTTGACAGCAGGCAAAGCCATTGGGTAGGAACCTTCCCACAGTCCAGACAAGTGGACCGCAGCGATGGTCGATCAGCACAGAGCCAAATGGGGGCGGTCAAGTCATCCTTCACCATCTAACTAGCCCCTCTCCGAGCCAGGAGCCGGGAGAAGGGGGAAGGAAAAAGAAGAAAGCTGCAGACAGGCCCATTAACTAAATGCTTTCAAGTATAAATGTGTTTTTAGTCAGGATTTAAAGATTTCTACTGAGGAGCCTCTCTTACTTCCAAAGGAAAACGCTTACTGTGCTTTCTTGGAGAAGAAGGAGACGTCAATTGGAGACTGTAAAAAAAACTTCAACGGAAAACATCTCCAAGTCTCAAGAAAAACAGACGGGCCATGAAAAGTGTGTCTTAAAGAAGTACAAGAACACAGTCTATTGTGTTGGGCAAGAGGTACTTCTGCTCAACATGAGGCAGCGAGGAAGAAAAGTAGGAATAATTGAGCCTGATTTTACTGGAAACACAGGTCATTCAGGACATATATGTTATGCAAGTTACACTGTCCACTTTATAAGGCATCACCTTAAAGATGAGATATAGTGCAGACCACATCAAGCCTTGTAAAAGGAGTCTCCTTGATGAAGGTCAAGTTTTTGGTGGGCACCAAACCCCACATGACAACAAGCACAGAAAACTGTAAGTACCTTACCACTGACATCACATTAGTTCCAGTTTCATATTATTATTCATAGACATTTGGGTTTAACAAGACAAAGGAGAGAACTTAACCTGCATTCGGTGTGATTGTTTTTTTTTCCCTGTGGCCCAGATTCCCCGGTCCTCATTGAGGAATCACATATGATCCCTGAGTGGCCTACAGTAATTAAATTCGCACCACCCAGAGAGGTAAGGATGGTAAAATGGTTTCTCTTACATTTAATGTGTTTGCTGTTATATGCATTATGTGTTTGTTGTTGTTTTTCAGTTAAAATGTTGTGGGCTGCAAACGTTCAAGGCAAAGTGGAGGCTGTTGATGGACCATATAAGCTATTTGATACATACACCACATGGGACCGAATGACAAATACCAATGACATAAGTGGTTATACCCTAGCAATGAACATTTTAACGTTGAATTATTTTTCCTTTTCATGTTATGTATTTTGATCCTTGTTTTGTTTGTTTATACAATGCAGGTTGGCATAAAGTCACATCCTGGCTAAAAATCAGTAGGCAAGTGGTGGACGTGACAAAGGTTTTGAATAGCTCAGTGCTGGGTGTTTGTTTGCAGGAATGTTTCAGCCTCTTAGACTGGTAAATCGACTTTCACTTACTTATATAGTGCTTTTCTACCTTGGGTACTCAAAGCGCTTTGCAGATTAAGAGGAGGGCCATCGCTTCTTTCTTCACACGTCCTTAATTACACAATGGTTACTTACTGGTAATGAGAACACAGGCCATTCCAAACTAATGACAAGACAGCAGGTACACATGGCTGTCCGGAGCACCTGAGCAGGTCGGCCCCGTGGGCCGGGTCAGGAGGGCATCCGGGACGCCAGACGAGGCAAACCCTGCGGGGCAAGTCAGGTGGGCGCCCGGAGTGCCAGAAGAGTTGAGCCCGGCGACTTGAGTCTGTGAAGTCTCCGCGGTTAATTGTGTTGCCTGCTCACCTGCCAGCTTTTGGTGTCGCGGCTGCGTCTGTTATCTGTCCTCACCCCATTCCCGCCTGTGCCGCGTCACTTGTGCTTCACATTCGATCTCAGCTGGTTGCCATTCGATCTCAGCTGGTCCATTTTCCCCTGTACCGGCTGCGTTACACACTTGTTTCGGTTTTTGCGGCGTGATCCTCTCGCCGATCGGCGGCGCTTAGTTTCCGCTCTCAGCTACATGTCTCTTGCCTGTCTCCGACTCACAGCGATTGCGTCCCGCACTAGCTCTTGCTTTGACAGTTTTTGTTGCACTTTGCTTGGTCATATGGAGAGCTCTGTGCTGTGCTCCAGTTGTGGTGTTGTGCTGGCAGGCTCACGGGGTGGCTGCTGTTTGCGTTGCTGTGACTCGGAGCACATTGACATGGTGTGAAGGGAATCATATATTAGGTTGTTATCATTATGTGGTTATTTCATTGTTACCCATTCCATTGTTACCCATTCATGCAATCCTAGTTCATTTTGACCCTGTCCTTAGATAGAGCTGTAGACGCACGAAAGTGTGAGCCAGGACCTTGGCCCAGCTGCCGGTGGTGCCCGGCTGGCTCTTTTGTTGTGTCTTGTAATCTGCTATGCTTCTGCTCAATAAAAGCCAGGGGGGGACGGCTGGACAGTTGAATTAGCGTTGGAAAACCCACGAGTTCATTTGCTCAAGCTTTTTCCCTATGCCCGGCATAGAAAAGTCAGTCTTGGCTGGGCTGAATTACTCTTTTTGCTGTTTAAGCAGCAATGCATGTCCTAGTCCTCTTTAAGAGATTTCTCTGACATTCTAACATGGTCCGTTCGAGCCGGATGGTTAAGAAGCCTTCTCTTTGGTGGACGATCGACGACAGCTGAACCAATCGGTATACCGTCGGAATCCGTTGGATTCTGGAAGCCTTCCTTTCCACGAGGCCAGACGTCGGACACCGCTCACCGGAGGAACGCAAACACCATCCAAAGAACCAGAGTGACTCGACCAGCGGAGAGATTGCAAGAACAAAGGTCAGTCTGACGAGTCTGAATGGTCCACCGGACGTTAAACGAGCGGTCCATCGGACCTTAAATGTGCGGTCCATCGGACCTTAAACGTGCGGTCCATCGGACCTTAAACGAGCGGTCCATCAGACCTTAAACGAGTGGTCCATCAGACCTTAAACGAGCGGTCCATCGGTCCTTAAACGTGCGGTCCATTGGACCTTAAACGAGCGGTCCATCGGACCTTAAACGTGCGGTTCATCGGACCTTAAACGAGCGGTCCATTGGACCTTAAACGTGCGGTCCATTGGACCTTAAACGTACAGTAGTGGTCAGCCTAACGAGTCTGGCAAGTCCAGTCTGAACAGTTGATTGGACTTTAAACGGCACGGTCCATCGGACCTTAAACGAATGGTCCATTGGACCTTAAACGTACAGTCAATTGGACTTTAAACAAACGGCCTGACTTAAAAAAGAGAAAGTTGAACATCCGGTGCACAGTTACTGATCATTTCTGTGATGTATGAGTGTGGAATGAATGTGGAGTGAATGCCCTGAGTGACGGGAAATCTAAAACTGGTGAAACGGTCGTGAGTACAAACACCTGGGGATATCCGCCTTTCGAGGTAGAAGCTCGGTATCCGACACGAAACCAGGCAATTAGCATTTTTCCCGTAACAAAGGAAACATAGTCAATCATGAGGAACAAAAATAAGTCCTCCGAGGTCGCAACTCTGCCCAAGGAGGCGGAATGGGAAAAGGAATGTTGTCACACTGTAGAGGAATTGAAAGAAAATGTAAGTTTGGCAGAAGTAGAAAGTACTAAGTATGTGGAAAAATGGAAAATCCAATACGGTTTTTCAGGAGATGTAGATGATTGTGGTGGATCGGAGAAAGTGTTGCGAAAGTTGTCATTGAAGGACAGAGAAAAGAGTGAAAACAGTGATGATTAACAGTGGTTTAAATGCAAGGCTTTAGTTGATAGAGCCAAACCGAAACGAGTATGGAAAGTGGCTGAGAAAAAATGGAAAGCAGATGATGATTTGACCGCTGCCACTAACCTGTCGGCAACTAACACAGCTAGACAGGAAACTCAAATTAACAGTGGAAAACAGACACCAACAATTTGTACCTGAGTTTACCACCATATTCTTAAACCCAGACACCTGAGGTTTTCAGAGGCGGAGTTGACAACCAGGCAAGACCGTGGCCACGGCAGTAAGACCCTTTTCAGGACTGGGTCTCAGCTCCACATCTGAGTACTGAGGGTTGACATGAAGCCAAAGGGGTGATGCCATTTGAAATGGTGTGTGCAAAAAATGTGTCTTGTACGTGCTTAATAAAGTCCGCATATACGTTGTAAACTGCATGTTATGTGATGTGGATCTGCGTGTGTGTCAGTTTGCTGGTGTGTAACTATTGGTGTGTTACCTGTTCGTATGTTAGAATGTTAGAAATAAACAATGATATTTGTTGAAATTTGGCTAAAAGACATCGTTAGATCAGGCTTGATCTAGTCTGCATGGTTAAAAGTTAAAATGACAAATTTTAGATGGTTTCAAACCTGAGGTTTGTGGGCAGAAACTGGTCCATTCACAGGGTTAATTCTCAGCACAAAGGTGAAATGAGAAAAATGGAAAAATGTATTATGGGATCAGTTGAGACTAAATTAAGAATTAGGATGTTTTCAAATGCTAGATTGACTGGCAATGAATAAGTAGTGGTTGAAACACAAATAAAATACACAAGGTTGTTGTGTTATATGTGAGGCTATGCCAGGGGTGGATAGCCAGATGACGTTTAATTAATTGTAAATGTTGTGTTTTCATAGCTTAATAACATGTAGGCATGTTGTTGTATGATAGCCAGCTTAGAAGACTGTGGTATGAAAATGAGAAGTGATTGTGAGGGTAAGCCTGTGAAGCTTGCTCTGTTGAAATTTGTTTGCTGCATGTGTTGCTGTTATTGTTGTTGTCATAGTTGTGAGAATTGTCGTTATTGCTAAAGTTGATTTTGTTGTTGTTGCTGTTGTTGTTCTTCAAAGTGGAAAATATTTGAAATTGGCAAATTGATAGAGACCACTGAATTTGGTAGAATACAGCTGAAGGAAAATTTCAAATAGCAAAATCGATAAAAGAGAAAAAGTTCAATCTGGAAATAGCAGCAGCCACTAAATGACCTGTAGAGAAAATAAAACAGCCAAGTAGACACCAAACAAAGCTGCTTGCAAGAATTGCAGATAAGGGGACAAAGCAGGGGCGCGGAGAGCAGGGGTGGCAATCAGAGGCCTCTGCCTACCTTTTTTTTTTTTTTTTTTTTTTTTTTTACCGCAACTGCGACTTATTTTGTAATTTATCCTCCACTTTCTGAAAACAGAAATGTGACCCTTCTCTGCCAACCACACCTGTATAAGAAATTGCATAGATCCGTGATAGGGAGATATATTTCATGATCCAAGTAGCAAACCCTGCATGTTAAGACAAAAGGAGGCAGAAAGGGCAGAATTATTTTTGTATACTGGCCCTGCTCAAAAAACAAGTACGCAAAAGCGGAGGAAAGCCTGGCACCTTACAAAATATGAATCTAAAAGGTAGAAGATCGATGCCTTATATGTAATAACTGTTTGGAGAGATTGGCATGATAGGATCAGATCTTATAGTAAAATAGATTCAACTGTGCAAAAGGAGGATGAACCAGTTGATATGTTAATTGTTTGATATAGTATAGTTTGCAAGAGTTTTCTAAAAACAAATCGCATTATGGTAGATAATTGATAAACAGGCTGAACACATTGACAGCAGCTGAAAAATGCAAGGCTAAATGGAATTATACTACAAACAAAAATGTAGACGTGAGTGACATCCAACACTCAGAGATTAGATAAATTGACTATTCAGCTGAGAGTGGAGCAGTAGAAGAAAAGTAGAAGAATGTAGGGAAGAAAACAGACATTCTGGTGTGATGGAGAAGAGGAAGTGCATTGTGTTGGAAACAGGAATTGTGGTAGAGGAAAAGAAGGATGTAAGCGAGAGTTGAAAGACAAAAATTGAATGCATAAGAATTTTGGAGTTGTGGCAAGAAAGATTTTGGGCAAGTGGAAACAAATGGAAGAAGGTTGGCAGAACTAATGAGATAAGGATGGCAGAATGGTTATTGACAGTCAAAAGGAGGCCATTGCGAAAGCCCAAAAACACAGACCAAAAGACAAATGATGTCATTTTTGAGGCTGAATAATTATTGTAACATGGATTCCAAAAATTGTTTTGAATTGACTAGGCCACTGTTTGATATCAGTTATGAAAAAAGCTGACGATGCATTTGAGTGTGAAATTGGAATTGATTAATTCATCCGTATTGACACTACCGGATTACAGCAAACCATTTGAGCAAAGAGTGACCGCTAAACAGGAATTCATGACTTCAGTTTTGTTTCAGAAGCATGACGGAAAACTGAGGCCAGTCAAATTTTATTACTTGTATCACAGGGACACATTATAATTGTTAGATGGAGCATCAAACCCAGCGACACCTTTGCCCACACCTGTAGACTGCACCCCACACGACTGTGGAAGCCACGCCCAAATTTCCACCAAACCAAGACCTGACCTGAATGACACCTCTCTCCCGACTGGAGAAGTTGTTTTTTTTGACGGTTCAGCTGGCAAAGGGGAAGACGGCCACAAAAGGGTGGGATATGTAGTTACTATATATATATGAAAATTTTGTTTCAAGGAACATTAAAATTGACATGTTCATTGCAAGCAGATGAATTGGCCGTGCTAATCAAAGCGTGTGAAATTTTTGAAAGCAAAGATGTTACAATATGGACGGACAGCGAGTATGGCATGTGTTTTATCAACTTTGGGCTAACCGCGGCTTCAAAACCACAATAAGAAAAGAAATGACCAAATTACAGCAGGAAACCGATTAGGCAAACAAAGCAGCCAAAGAAACAGTCATAGGTGTGCCCACAGTTGCCAAAGCACAAGACAGCCGCGTTGACACACTACATGATGAACAAGACACACAGACCATCTTGATATTAAGAAAGACATCAGCTCCTAAACTGGAGCAGCAAAAATGGCTAAATAAAGGAGCATAACAAGATGTTGAAGAAGAAATTAGATTGCCAGTTAGAAAACCATGTTTACTAAAATTTTGATTTGAATGAGCAGCAAAGTTGACACATGAGCTTTGCCATGTGTCAACAGGGGGGAATATGTATGATCAGTTGTATATGGATTCACCTTTTATACTCAAAATGTTCATTTTGACCCTGTCCTTAGATAGAGCTGTTGACGCACGAAAGTGTGAGCCGGGACCTTGGCCCAGCTGCCGGTGGCGCCCAGCTGGCTCTTTTGTTGTGTCTTGTAATCTGCTATGCTTCTGCTCAATAAAAGCCAGGAGGGGACGGCTGGACAGTTGAATTAGCGTTGGAAAACCCACGAGTTCATTTGCCCAAGGTTTTTCCCTATGCCCGGCATAGAAAAGTCAATCTTGGCTGGTCTGAATTACTTTTTTTGCTGTTTAAGCAGCTAGGCTTGTCCTAGTCTTCTTTAAGAGATTTCTCTGACACGTGGCTTCTTTACCGCAGGTGAGTGTGGCCATGGATAATGTGACTGGTTATTTGGAGTCCAACAATTTGGAGTCCAACAAGGTTAAATCCGTTTCTCGTCCTGTTGAGTTATCAGACTCCTTGCGGCCCATTCACAGACGAGGTGTGAAACGCGCTCTGCCAATCTAGTTTACAATTCTGGCCAGCAATGGGCCTCTGGGTTAGAGGATGAGGTTGCCTTTTTGCGTTCCATATTGGAAGGGATGTCTGCACTGTTGCGTGGTGCTTTACTGCTTTACGGGAGCTTCAGGTGGACGTTCCTTCTTCCCAGTCTCGCCGGAGAAATCCCCTTTTCTGGCGTGGCTGCCCATCTGCTGCCTTCATTGTCCCACAGTGTGGGCATTATTTAGATTTGTTGCAGTCCTGTTGGATAGATAGGAGTGCTTTTGCCTGCCCAGATGAGCTCGCTTGGCCAACGCGGCGTTGTCCTAAAGTACAATGTCGCATGGCGGAAGACCTCATTACAAGGGCCTACAGTATAATGCTTATGCGCGCTCTGCAACTCTGTCTCGCACCTGTTGTTCGCTGTGATGTGGAAAGGAGATACTGAGTTGGTTTTGTCGTTTGGCGAGGCATGTCTACATGCTTTTGTCCTTATGACAAGGGTCCTCGCGCGGGCAATGTCCTACTTGGTGCGTTCGCACCACCTGTGGTTGTCTCAATCCTCCTTGACCGAGTCCTTCAAGCGTACTCTGCGGGACTTTCCTGTTGTCCCTGGGACATTTTTCAGTTCTGGTGCAGTGGAGACACTGGAACGGTCGCTCAGGGTCTGTGAGCCCCGTGTGCAGCTCTCCGACCATGACAGAGCTTCAGCCATTTTTCAAAGTCAAGTTTATTGTCAATTTCTTCACATGTGCTTAACATACAAAGGAATCAAACTTGCGTTTCTCACTATCCTCTGCGTTTTACATGTACAATAATAAAGTGCAGGTGCGCAAGACAAGACAATCCTAAACACTATATTCTTGTGCAGTATGTTAGATCTACTTTGCCTTGTGGTGCTAAACTAATAAATAAAACTAAAAACGAAATTTCTGGTCCTCCTTGGTTTCCCGCCCCTGTGCCTCGTTACCGTGTTCCATTGTGTAGCCAAATGTATGGGCTCGCCAGTTCCCTGCGTCTCCCCAGAAGGACATTTGGTCTTCGGCGCGCGTGCCTGCTGTGAGTAGCGTTCACCCCACTGGTGGATTTCGCTCTGGTCTTTGGGTGCCTAACGCTAGATCCTGGGCGGTTGCCCCTCTGCCTCGTCCCCCAAGGCCCCGCAACACCACGGCTCACCGGACTGAGGTGTTGGGGATGGCCGTCTGGTGTTTTTCCCCTCAGAAGCCTAGGCTGTGGCCTGCTTTGGGGTCAGACCTCTGGGTGCTTTCCACCCTGTCCCAGGGGTACAGATTGCAGTTCCGGCGCCAGCCCCCATACAAAGTTGGGTCCAGGAGACCTTCATCGCTGACCCGGCAAAGGCCTTGGCCCTCGATCAGGAGCTTACTACGCTCCTGGCTAAAGGGGCCATCAAGCCTGTTTTCCTTCTGGAACAATGCTATTATCTAGCCTATTTTATTCGCTATCATTCGGTATCTAGCCTATTTTCTTTGATATCGTTTTCATTCAATTGCATCATCGAATTGAACTCGCGAGATTGTTCATGAAATGACTGCGAGACGTCGTGCGCAGGTCTTTTTAAACATGGCCGCGCCCAGCATTCCCTCGTGAGTTGGGTGCGGGATGGACCATATCAGACACAGGTACGCACTTAGCCGATTTAAATCCGCGATGATCGTTTTCAAGCACCAACGGTAACTGTTGTGCTGCCACCATTGCAGATGTTCCGCTTTTCTGATGAGCAATTGTGTATGCCATAAGTTGTTGCAAAAAAGGGACTGGTGAGTCAACATGCTGTCTGTCACTATTGTGCTAATGCAATTGTGCTAATGCTATTGTGCTAATGATATTGTGTCTGTCCTATGTATCCGAATAGCTTGAATATTTAACATGGAGTACTCCTGTGCAGCGCAGCCAACTGTGTGACCACTGCTATTGAAAACCCTAGGATTTTATGGAATGTACATGATGATAATGATGATGATAATGATTTATCAAAGTGATATTATGAAATACTATTTTACACAGTGATTTACGTGCAATGTTAGATTATTATATTTCATAATGCTGGTCCTGTTTTATACAGGCCAGGTTCCTGTTGATGGCGAGCTAACCCCACGAGCTAACAAACCAGAGTTCATTCACCTGCCGGTGTGGTAGGAATGCTGCACCCAATCACGCACACACTTATGCCGGTTCACAGTCGCACATCATATGGACACTGTGGACTGCATACTGTTCTAGATTCACTGAATGAGTGAGCCAATCAACTACCGACCTGTGCACGTTATATATATTGTATATACTCCATTGTTTTGTTTGTTTTCATTGAACACAATAACACATCTCTGAACTATATGCATTTCGCTTTTATCATTGAGCACCTCACTTTCCTCCTAGCCGAATCAAGATCTTCTGCACTAGCCTAGTCATTATTCAATACCAAAATTATTATTCATATTGCAGCATATCAAGTGCTACACTTCCAAGCCTCACCAGGGATTTTTATCCCCCTTATTTCCTTGTCCGACGTATTGTGGTCAGTCAGTCTCTGCGAATGGGTCATGTCAGTCGAAATGACTTAACGCTTACTTTCATGTCCCCATTGCTCCTCATCACAAGCATTTTCTGAGCTTTGCTTAGAGAGGCGCCCACTGCCAGTTCCAGGTGCTTCTGTTCGGCCTCTTACTCTCACCAAGGGTGTTCAAGCATTTCGTGAAGGCGGCCCTTGCTCCCCTTCAGGCGAGAGGCATGAGAGTTCTCCTGTACCTGGATGACTGGCAGATCTGCGCACAGTCTCAGTGCTCAGGTGGTCAAGGATACTACCGTGCTGCTTCGTTACGTGTCTCAGTTGGGGATCAGGGTGAACTTGGCAAAGTCGTCTCTGGTTCCTTCACAACAGACCACCTTTGTTGGGGTGTCGCAGGACTGCCATGCTGGCCCGTCCTTCAGTTCAGCGAGTGGATGACGTTTTGCGTGTCGCGGGGAGTTTTCACCTAAACAGGCACCTCCCTTTCAGAAATGTTTTATGCCTGCTGGGCAAGTTGACTTCTCTCACCGCAGTGGCTCCTACACCTTCGTCCCCTACAGATGTGGTTGAACGGCTTACACTTGGATGCCAAGAGACATCGTCACCGATGCCTACGGGCGTCTCGTCGCTCTGTTCTCGCACTGGCCCAGTGCCGCCGATGTGCTTTTGTGGCCGCGGGCCGTTCGGCTGGGAGTGGTGCCGTCTTGCCGGGAAGTAGTATCCACAGATGGCAGTCTCTCCAGCTGAGGTGCCATTTGACAGCACAGGTTCGTTCAGGGGCATTGGTCGTCGTCGAACGCCGCAGACCACATCAATGTCCTGGAACTTTGGGCTGTGTATCTGACACTCATCCACTTACTGCCATTCCTTCGAGGTTGGCACATCCTTGTGCGGTCGGACAATACCTCAACAGTTTTCCACATCAATCATCAGGAGGGGTACCTGATCGATTAGGCTGCTCAAGTTGCTCAAGCCCTTCTTCAATGGGCTTCCACCCACCTAGCCAGTCTGCGGGCACCTTACCTTCTGGGTGTCCTGAATTAGGTAGCGGAATCGTTGTCTCTGGGTTCCAGTGCCAGGGGTGTGGCATCTGCACCCGGAGATTGTGCTTGCTACATGGGCTCGTTTCAGTCAGACGTCGACCTCTTTGCCGACCCTTGGCATCTTCCAGCCCGGTCGGATCTGTTATCCCAGCAGGAGGGAAGCGTGTGGCATCCCCACCCTCATCGGATTTGCCTGTGTGCATGGCCTCTGAGGGGCCCGAACCATTGCTGAGCTGCTGCTCTGATTCAGTCAGGTGCACTATTGTCAACGTCAGGGCTCTTTCCACGCCGTTGTTGTATAACAAAAGGTGGAAGTTGTTTGTGTCATGGTGCACGACGCTTGCCTTGGACCCAGTGGCTTGCCCTGTTCCTGTTGTCTTGGAATTTCTGCAGTCTCTCCTGGATAAGGGTCTCTTTCCACACTGAAGGTTGATGTCACTGCCATTGCGGCCCGCCACGCGGCGTTTAATGGCGACTCGTTAGGGCGCCACCCACTTGTTTCTTCGTTCATGAAAGGGGCCCGGCTTCTCAGACCCTACAGTGCGCCATGTACCCCTGCCTGGGACCTCCATGTGGTGCTTGACTCCTTGTGCCGGCCTCCTTTTGAACTCGTGTGAGGTGTCTCTCAAGTGGTTTTCTCTGAAGACTGCGTTTTTGCTCGCCGTTGTCTCGGCCAAACGAGTTGGGGAATATGCCCTGTCTGTCAGCCCTTCCTGCACCAAGTGGCACCCTGATGGAGGCGCGGTCACTCTGCGGCCGAATGCCACTTTCATTCCGAAGGTGCGATCCTCTTCCTATGTCAACAAACCTTTGCGCATCGCTCAAATTGTGCCCCCGCCTGGGGACGCTGGGACCTCTGCCGACCTCTTGTGCCCTGTGCGGGCACTGCATTTTTATGTGGATGCTACGTCGTCGTTTCGTAAGTCATCTCAGCTTTCCGTTTTGTATGGGGGTCCTTCCAAGGGCTCCCCACTTTCCAAACAACGTTTGTCTCATTGGGTTGCTAACGTAATAACGCATACTTGCGTGGATTTGGAACATCACTTGCCTTCGGGAGTCCGCGTCCATTCTACTAGGAATGTCGCAACTTCTTGGGCTGTCCTGAAAGGGGTTCTCTTGGAGGATGTTTGTGCTGCTGCTTCATGGTTGTTGCCTGGCACTTTTGCAAGGTTCTACTGTGTGGATGTTGCTGCGCCCTGTTCGCTGTCTGTGGTTCTATGCTCCTCGGGGGTGTCTATGTTAGGTTAAGGTGAGTACCATGGTCTCCTTATGACCTCGCTGCTATTCGTCATTCTGTGCTTTTAGCACCACCTCTGGCGGTCTGAAGGGGTAAAATAGAACAACAGTTACGTATGTAACAGCGGTTCTTTGAGCCCCAGATGACTGCCAGAATTACTTGTTACTCGGAATCCTTGTCTCTGCGTTGTTCCCACAAGTAGATTCTGAGGGACAGACTATACATGACATTTTTGATGGTATGCATTCTCGTCTTGCACTTGCGCGAAGACTTATTCCGTGCTTTTAGTACCGCCTCTGGTGGTCATCCGAGGCTCATAGAACCGCTGTTATACATACATAACTTTCGTTATCCCATATTTGTTATGCAATCACTTAGTATGCTTGTTCTGCCATCAGTATGTTTGTTCAAACTCCAGTCCTCGAGGGCCGGTATCCTGCATGTTTTTGAATCCTCTCTCTCAAACACACTTTATTCAAGTGATCAGGATCATTTTCAAGCTCCTGTTAATAAACAAATCATTTGTATGAGGTGTGTTGGGGTGAGAAAACTGAAAAACATGCAGGATATCGGCGTTCGAGGACAGGAGTGTTCAGACTGTGTAGTCAAATGTCCAAGATGGCCGCCCGATGGCCTCATGAGAAATGGAGTACTTTGTGTAACTAAATCATAGGTGTCGAACTCCAGTCCTCGAGGGCCGGTATCCTGCATGTTTTTTTTAATCCTCTCTCTCGCAATCACACCTGATTCAAGTGATCAGGATCATTTTCAAGCTCCTGTTAATGAACTAATCATTCGAATAAGATGTGTTGGGATCAGAAAATCGGAAAACATGCAGGATACCGGCCCTCGAGGACTAGAGTCTTCGGACTGTGTAGTCAAATGTCCAAAATGGCCGCCCGATGGTCTCATGGGAAATTGAGTACTTTGGAGTACTATGTGTAACTAGTTACACAAAGTACTTTGTCTGTATTTGGTACATGCAGCATCCACTTCAACCTGTGAGCCTGGAAGGGGGCTCCTCCCACCTGTGGTCCCTTCAGAAGGTTTCTGATTTTCCCCAAATTGAGGTTTTTGAGTTTTTCCTCAGCTTTGACAGGGGATGCTGTTGTGTACCTTACACTGAAAAGATGTCTCTGTATGACTTCTTTTTTCGAAAGAAGTCTCGACATGACCTCTTTTCATCTGTGAAGCCCTTTGAGACTTTGTTGATTTCGGAATATACAAATAAAATTTGATTGATTGATTGATTGATGTTATAGCTATTTGGTTACACTCCTGCTAGTGTTGTAGTTTTAAGTTGGACTTTTTAGACAATTAGAATTCAGCTAACTGCCTACTCCCAGAGGTGGTAGGGCATTTGCGTCAACAGTTGCGGGCTTCTATGCAAGCGCAGATGATATGTGAGCAGCCCGTATAACTTAATAGACAGTTGTAACTTAGTAGACAGCTTCATGTTGAACGTGACGTGAGTGAACGCTCACTGCAGGAAGGCGGTGCAATGCTCAACTAGCAAGCTACGTGGTGTTGGCTTCGCCTGATTGCTTTACAGGCGTAGCATAGCTATTAGCTAACCTGTCCTGACTTGGCCATATTTCTGACTGGGCTAGAAGGGCATGAGCTAATTCTGGCAAATAGTTCTGCTGGGAATGCCTTTTGTTTGCAAAGGATCGATTTGGTGTTTGGAGCTACACTGGATTTGCAAACTTCAATTTTTTAACCATGACAGCAATGATAAACCAAAGCACGACTAGACATGCACACTGTGCTTTTTTAAATCTTATGGGGACACCCGAGTGGATATGCCGTAATGTACATCTCAGTTCGAAGGTAAAGAGAGCTTCTCTATGCGCTACAGTGTTTATAAAAAGCTTTTGGGACCACCCAAGTGGAAACACTGTATATACAGTGGGCCCCCGAGTTACGAACTTAATCCGTTCAGCGGCTACGCTCGTAACTCTAACTGCTCGTACGACGGGCAATCCAAACCTATGTTAATTAGTGAATGCGTGCAACGCGTGCAAAAACCTTAGGTAAAAACATCACGACTTTATACACATAATAAAAATGAGGAACATAACCTACTGTACAGTTAAATTAAATAACATAAATATACTAAGGAAAAATGACATTTACCTTTGGGGCGACGTGACTTGAGCTGGGTGGAGGTGGAGGGGAGCAGAGACCAACCCGCAGAATTTATTTATTTATTTTCTTAAACGGGAACTTTTCTCAAACTAGAACATATCACCGGCGATTTCCTTCTCTTTAATCCATAATAGAAGAAGCCTCTCCATTTTGTTGTCGATCGAGGTCCGTCCCCCGGCAAGGAAAGTCTTGCCCTTAGAAGATTGCCGAGCGGTTACGGCCATACTCACGAGCAAGGTTAATCATGCATGCGCCTCCTTCGTATTTTTTTATTATCTCCTGCTTCGTTTCTATTGTCATCATCCTCTTATTTCTTCCTTTACCGCCACGAGCAATTTTAGAAGCCATGTCTAACAGATAAAGTTTGCAAAGTCTTAACAACATTCCTTCCTTCCTTCCGTTTTTGACTCATTTTCTCTCCTTCCTTCCGTCCCGACCAGCTGTGCCATCAAGCTAGATGAAGGCGTTCAACCAATAGTATATCGGCATCTCCATGACTGACACCGTGACTGAAACAGTGACTGTGACATTGTAAGAGCAATAGCATATCAGCGTAACTGTGTTATGCGTGAGCAGATGGTATTGTTGATGTACCAAAGCTAGATCAATTGTACGTACACTTCGACTGGCAAGGCGTCGTGAAATCTCAGTTAAAACCATCACGAAATTACACACATATTAAAACTTAATACCATATTCAACTGTACAGTTAAATTAATTAACATGGATATACAAAGGATAAATGACATTTTCCTCTGGGGCGACGTGACTTGAGCTGAGTGGAGACGGAGGTGAGCAGAGACCAATCCGCAGAATTTATTTATTTATTTACTTAAACAAGAACTTTTCTCAAACTAAAACATATCACCGGCGATTTCCTTCTCTTTAATCCATAATAGAAGAAGCCTCTCCATTTTGTTGTCGAGCGAGGTCCGTCCCCCGGCAAGGAAAGTCTTGCCCTTAGAAGATTGCCGAGCGGTTCCGTCCATAGTCACGAGCAAGGTTAACTATGCGTGTGCCTCCCTCTTTTTTTTTTATTATCTCCTGCTTCGTTTCTATTGTCATCATCCTCTTACTTCTTCCTTTACCGCTACTAGCAATTTTAGAAACTATGTCTAACAGATAAAGTTTGCAAAGTCTTCACAACATTCCTTCCTTCCGTTTTTCACTCATTTTCTCTCCTTCCTTCCATCCCGACCAGCTGTGCCATCAAGCTAGATAAAAGCGTTCGGCCAATAGCATATCGGCATTTCTGTGATTGACGTGACGCTGGCCAATAGCATCTCCGTGAGTGAGACCGGGTGACCTTAATCGACCAATAGCATATTGGCATCTCCGTGACTGACTCCGTGACTGACACCGTGACTGAGACAGTGACTGTGACGTTGTAAGAGCAATAGCGTTCACGTTGCCGTGTCAAGCGTCAACTACTGATTTTATTGACCCAGCTAAGCGAAAATATATTTACATACACAATGATCGGCATGTCGGATTGTTCGTAAGACGAAAGGTTAGTTCGTAAGTGGGGGACAAAAAACTCCGCGGTCCGCGCTTGTAAGTCGAAATGTTCGTAAAAGAGGGTGTTCGTAAACCGGGGACCGACTGTATATATCTCAGTGCAAAGAGAAAGGTTGATCATGAAAAGGTCAAGAAAAATCATGAGATATTGAAAATATTGGTGAGTGCAAGCCTTTTCTTAATTTATTATTTCATTTTTAATATGTTTGTGTTATTTTATTTTGTTCATATTCAATTAATAGAAAAGAAATAAAATGATGTTCTTGTATTAAACAGTGACTTGTCATTTGAACGTCATAAAATTTCAGCAATATTTATTTTAAATTATTAATATTTTTTCGTTTTGACAGCATAATGACTAGTTTTGATGGCTGATGCAGGTTTATTGAGGTTTAAGTGCTCCGGAAAATAACCTGTGCAGCCCAGTAATGCGTACATGTGAGCGCATGATTGGTAGTTGTTGTGCAAGTTGCTTCAAAACGGTAATGCATATACATGCTGACATACATATTACTGTCTGTGAAGTTCCACCCTAATTTCACTCTGAAGAGATACAGGGGGAGTCCACTTTTCCAACTTTTATTTTCAATTTACAAATTTGTTGGCTTCACATGGATCATCATTAGGCTGATAACCTTTAAAGCACAGGAAGCAAATACATTTCACATTTCAAACAGTTTCTAGGAATAAAATCAATGAATAAACCATTTTAAATTAAATGAATTCAATCAATCATTAAATCAAAGAATGACTCATTCACAGGAAATGCCCGCATCAAACAAATCAAATATTTCAAGATAACAAATGTAACAAACAAATCAGTCGCCTAAAGCAGCCCTTTTTCTTGGTTTTTTAAACAAACCTTTAAACCTACCAAACTCAGAATTCAGTATAGTGCTAATTCAACAAAAGAAAGCCGTGCAGGGACTAACTTCACTAAATTAAGCAACATAAAACGAAGAACGTTCACCAACCATTGGTGTCTTCTGGGCAAAACTCCTAGGAGACACTTGGGTGTAACTCTTTTGCCGATTTTGCTGCTGCAGGTTGAGCCACCTTTCCTGCCCAGGTGCTCGAATGAGCAGCCATTTTGTTGGTGGATTCTGGGAGACGTAGGCTTTATGGTAGTGGCACTATTTTGAATTCCAGCTCCTTAGTTTCAACTCAATACAGTCATTTCAAAGTGATTAGGTAAATTACGATATTACTGCATTTGAAAAGTAATGCATTACACTACTATTACATTAATTTTGTATTACTCTCACCCACATAACTGGAAATATGGATTGGCTTTCCAAAATATAGCTCATTACACATCCAGTGGAAGGTTGGCTTCAGCCTAAACCACAGGTGTCAAACTCAAGGCCCGGGGGCCAGATCCGGCCCTCCACATCATTTTTTTATGGCCCGCTAAATGCTGATTTGACTTCCAAGTTTCTGGCTAAAATAGCAAATTTGCAAGTTGTCTTTAACTTTTAAAAATATGTGGAGAAAATACAAGCATTTTTTAATTCACAATCAGCTTTTGCCGGCCTCTGATTTCAAAACTTGGTGCGTGTTTTACAAAAGCATTTAAAAAAGATTTGACTTCACAGTCATACCAGCCCTCTGACAGAAACTAGAACTACAATGTGGCCCATAGTAAAAATTAGTTTGACACCCCTGGCCTAAACACAGTACAAATCATTTGATCTGTATTGTACTGTAAATGTTTAAAGACATGATACAGAATCTTTTTTTAATTTAACATCAGTTGGCAGTGAGCATATCTGTCATGGGTTGTTGGATTTTTGGTTGTGGGGTTATTTTGAGGGGTTATGTTCTTTTCTGTTTTCATATATGGTTCTGCTCCTGCTCCTCTCGTGTCTCCCTGCGTTAGTTTTGATTTAGTCCACCTGTCTGTTACCTGCCCCTCGTGTCCTCCAATCCGCTCCCTTTGCCTGTTGTCCCTGCCCAGCTGCCGTGTGTTAGTTTGATTAGTTTGTGAATGTATTTAAACCTAGTTTCTGTCACAGCCCTTGTCGGAACATTGTCTTGTCATGTCATGGTCACATCTCCCGTGTCTCTCCCGTCGTAAGTCTGCCCCGTGTTTTCCCGCTAGCTTGCGCGTCGTTTTTGTTTTCTGTTCTACCAGCCTGCCTGCGGCCTTAGTTCGTGTTTTTGCCGTCCTGTTTTCTCCCGCTTTCGTTTCCGTTCCTTAAATAAATGGATTTCATCAACCCCCTGTCCCGACGCTCCCCTGCTTCTGGGTCCTCCTCCTCCGCAACCACGCCGGCCTCCACAACCGCCGCGCACCCCCGTGACAATATCACTATCTGCATTAATGTTTTCTTTGTCTAATGTTTAGCACGCACTTTAAACATGATTTTTTTATGTTCAACAATGAAAGAGCTCAGCTGCAACTTTTCTTGAAGGAGCGTGTGAAAAGGAAGTATTTTATTTTGTTCATGATCAACAGAGAGATCTCTGCTGAATAATTTGTTAATGCAGCAGCGTATGGAAAAACTTTGGATTGTTAATTGCAGCCTGCTCATTAAAAAATATATCATTTTGAAGATGAAAAGTTTATATTAGCAATTTTTTTTTCATTTCAAAAATTTTGCAAAAATGTCATCATACCTCATTCTTGTGGACTCAATCCCGTGAGGTATCTCGTCTCGGGGGATTTGTATCTTGTCCCATGCCTAATATATGTATATATTATTTTGATACTTCAATTTTCATATTATTCTGCATATTCACGAGAGGACTGCATGTATTTTTCTAATCGGAAATATGTATGCTTTTCCCACAAGTCCTAATTTTCTATTTTCTAAGTCCCATTGACTTACATTAGGCAAATTGACATTTAACTATAAATATTTACCTAAAAACTGTTTATTATGTTTGACAAACTCATTCATTATATTCAATACTTTATCATCTGTCTTAATTCCTAATTTATAATCATAATTTTTAGTAATTATTAGTAATTATTAGTAATTATTTTTATATATTCAAGCATTCACAAAAACAATCCTAATTATTAATATTTTTAATTTTTGTATTCTTTGTGCACCAGTACAGTATTCGGTCTTGTGACGCCCAACATTCATAGAATCATGACTCAAACAGTAATAAATATTTGTAAAGGAGAAGCAGTTGTTTTTGGCTTCATCCAAACCATCGTCAAGAGACAACAAAATCTTGCCTGCGTGAAGCTCTTTTTCTTTGTTTCCAGATGGAGCTCACATTCTTTTTCCCGTCTGGTGTTTTCTGAACTGGAATTGCATGGCGGATGGCGGCAGACCAGATTTTGCGCAACGACGCATCCGTGACGCAGCGCAGCAGACACGCAGCATGTGGAACTGCTCTCCTTCATTAATATGGTTGCATTGTGCTCCGTACATAGCACACACAGCAAAAGTATTCAAGTATTAATATTAATCTTTTAATGACAACTGTGTTGTTAATCACTCTTTTTAGCCAGTGCATAAAACCACTCTGGGGGTAGGCCTATTATGGCAAATCTCATAACAGAACTGACATGTTCATCGCTCATCTGTGAGGTGCTTAGTTAGTGTTCATCACACTAAAAGTCTGTTCACACACATTCGGCAATTCAAATAACACCAGCATCCTCTGTGCCACCCTCTGCATGTTTGGAAAATTGTCAATACAGTATTCTCAAGTTTCTCAAAAAATTAAATAATCAAACTTAACCCGCAGACATTAGAATGGTACAATTAGTCCGTGTGATCAGTGTTAAGTTTTCTCAAGAATATGAATAAACTGGTAAAGTCCCCTCGCTCGAATAAAGTTAACAAGTCTCACAACTGGCTTCAATGCAGCACGGATTTACACAGCGCTTCATGGTCAATTATGCAGTGTAGGAAAATTACCTCCAGTTTATCTTCTTTCATAGTGTCCTGAATTCTCTTGAGCATCTAAGCGTCAGATTTGGCGTGGTAACTTTGGAGAGCGTACTCCCAAGGTAACTTGTGCATCTTGTGGCGGTTAGCAAAGAAATACCGTGCATTCACCGGAAGAGGGCGATGTTGTATTTAAACATAACCTAACTTTGTTCTGTTCGATTTCTATATTTTGTATTTCGGTTGAAATGGCTCCATATTGTTTCTAAGTCCACCGGAGCAATAGTGTTAATTTATGGATGATTTTCAATCCGTCAGCTAGCAGAGTTTATTTAGGGTCGCGAAAGGGGCTTCCGGGAAAATTATTAACGCTGCTGTCATCAAGTCAGACGTGACGGCACGCGCATATTCATTGAAGACAAAAGTGTTTCCAGCTTTTTCTATCCTTAGCGGCCCAAAGTGGTATGTATGAGTTTGGTTTATGTTTAAATACATATTATGTTGTCCATAGCTGACATCTCTTTTGTATGTGTCAGTTCTACGGTGTGAACTGTTGCAAACAAGTGCACTCAGTAAAACATGAGTACGAAGAACCTTGGTGTCTCTCCCTTTTTTTTGGACAAAGCCGGCATACATCTTTTATAACCGCTGATATGCTGGGCCGTAGATTGCCCAGGCCTGCTCTATGTAATAGTTTTCTCCTTGCCTTTCATATTGTTTGTTTACTGAAACGGTTTGGACTGGCTGTCGGAGCTGCACATCATTCTCGTGAAGCACATAATTTACGCCGTCACTTTCCAGTTGACAGAGAATTTACCTCTGACTTCCTTAGACTAATTAACTCTTTCAGTGCCATGGACAAGAAGTTTCCGTGTAAAATTCTTGGCAACCTAAAGATTTTACATGACGAAAATTCTCGTCCATGTGCCAATGAGAAGAATTCTTAACTTCAGTACGTGACACTTCGGGCCAGTGCTCCCCTTAATATTATGCCAGTTGTGATGAAGTATATACTCCTAAAAAAAAAACATTGTGCAGAAAACACATCCCACAAAAAGATCATTCTTTTTTAGTCGAAAATGGCTTGGTATCACACAAATGACCTATTTTCAAACACCAATTACTGAAGAAGGAAATAAGGTAGGATCGTACTTTCTAGGCAGAATATGGAATCCAATCTTTCATATGGCCCCACCAATGTCTACACAGTCATAGAATGCCATATTTTTTGGTCTTGAAAGACGCGTCAAAAAGCTTTGAATCAGCTGGCACAAGGGGTTGCTGTCTTGGTATTGTTTTGTCTCAAGCAGAAGGAAGGCTGCTCAAGCCTGCCAGTTGGAGCACTCCCACAGCTGTGACTCTTATCAACGTCTCGCGATACATAATATTTTATCTTGCTACGTATAATATTTTATCATACATGCATCAGTTTCTCACCCACATGCTCACATATAGAAGGACAAGTACACAAGGTTCCGACCATAGACTTGCATTTTTTTCTGCCCCTTGAGGTCCAGGACCTTCATGTGGTTAGGGATCTTTGTATCAATTAAAAGAGGGGGGTCGCAGTGGCTGGCAGAGCGCAGTAGAATTGTCCTTGGCCAGTTCCTCTTCGCTCCCCTCATGCATGAGCTGGAAAGAGTGCCTTGTCTCGTTTTTTGTATACAGCTTCTTACAAATGTCTGACAAATGAACCTGACTCCCACGAAAAAAAAATGTGCGCACCTTCTGATAACATTACTGATCATTTGAAATGTTTGTAGTTGGACGTGACATGAAAGAACGATCTTAGCATTAATGCTATTGCTTGATGTTGCATACAAGCATCTGTTACAGGAAGCCCAATAAAAAAAGTAACATTTATTATGTACGAAGACTTGTTTTTTTTTTTTAAATGTAATGTATCAGTAAAATAGTGTGTTCATGAAATTGTGCTATTCTAATGAGAATTGACACGACCGGAAGTTAGTATAAGAAACAGGAATGACATGGCCTCGATGACGTTCAGACCAAATGCCACCTAGAAAAGAAACAAAAGGCTTCTTCCAACATCCCAGTGTGAACTGATAACATTCAAGATTTATGGGGCACTGATTTACCTCTCTTGAAAAGAATAGTCGGCGAATGAAGGACTTTTAAAGACACCGTCACCACGCACACATATGCACACACGAGCACGCACACACATGCACACCTGCATTCCTCAGTGGGACTACATGCTCCAAAAGGGTATGAGAACTGAATGTGGAAGGTGAAAGTTTTTCTGCTCCGACCTGTGGCAGGACTGGCCCAAGGCTTTGTGTACTTTCCCACTCTCTGTCTGCATTAAACCTATTGTTTCATTATGTTGTGGTCTGGGCAATCTTTCAACAAAAAAGAACACGCTAGGAACTAGTTTGACGCGAGAAGTTTTTCTAGGTTCTTTTAATTGGTGACCCTGACCTGATTCTTGGAAGATCAGACAGAGGACAGAGGAGGATCAGGACAGAGGAGTGGGCAGAGATTTTGCCGGACTTAGGTCTCCCCTGGTGCACCAAAAGTAAAGTCAGCAGAAACCTGTTGTATATCCGCATTCTGCTCGATTTAATACAGTGATCCCACATTTATTGCGGGGGTTACGTTCCAAAAATTGCACACGAAAAGTGAAATCCATCAAGTAGTCAGCTTTATTTTTTATTATTTTACAATGTAATATACAATATATTTTAAAGCCTAAAATGTATTTAAAACAATAGTTTGAATATAGTAATACAAGGTTGGAAACATTGCCACTCACGTATTTCACAGTCCCAGCTGTGCCGCTCCGCTTTAGTGTTTCTACTGAAGGCGTAGGAGTCTTTCTCCAAGAAGAACATTGTTATGGGTAGTTGTTGGCGCGCTCTCTTTTTTTGAGCAAGAAGATTTTTATAAACGGATATGCCTGGACATCAAATTAAAGTGAAGCCTCTTATAACAATACACTTGAAATTTTAATTTATGACAAAAGAAATCTAGGTAAAAGTCAGATTTCCAAAGCTGTGTATTTTTCCGTTGCTGTCTGTGTGCCTACATTAGTGTGTGCGTTTACTCTCGGTACGCCTACGACTCACGTGATCAGCTCCCAGAGACCAAGGTGTCAATCAATGTCCTTACTAGCACGTTTGTAACGTGTGCGCTTACAGGCGGTTACTGGAGAGACACAGGAGAGACAAAAGCGAGCTTTTGGATCCTCTTGCCTTTTGTTATAAATTGACAAGTGAAAAACCAACACAGTACAGCATCAAAATTGTATTTCTAGACAACAGTAAAGCCCCTGAGCCAATCAGGATTCAGAGCACAATGCACAGTAAAAAAATACCCACACTGTAAAAAAATCCGTGAAGCACCGAAGCCGTCAAAGATGAACGGCGATAGAGTGAGGGATCACTGTACAATATTACAGTATAGGCTCCTACTCAAGTCCTCGAGGGCCGGCATCCTGCGTGTTTTCTAGTTTTCTCTCCCCAACACACCTCATTCAAACGATTAGCTAATTGACTAATAAAGCAAGCTTGGCAGGAGCTTAAAACTGGTCCTAATCATTTGAATCAGCTGTGTTTGAAAGAGAGGGTTCGAATACATGCAGGATACTGGCCCTCGAGGACTGGATTTTGACACCTGTGCCCTCGATGAAGAGCTACTTCCATGAGTTACAGTCAAAACTTAATCGAAACTCGTTTTATGGAGGGTGAAACGTTTAAAAATGTGTCTTTGAGCAAGCAGCATTCAACCATTTTTTGGGGAATCTGCAGACAGAAGGTAAAAACCTGCTTGTAGGGAGTGTCAGACATCCCGGTACTGTAAACTAAAATTTGTTGTTTGTTGTTGTTGTTTTTAGTTGACAGGAGGGCCAGAACAATTGCTAAGTTGACAATGTACAACTTCTGATTAATACAGTAACAAAAAACATACTTTACATTTGCATGAACCAGAACACTGTCCCTATCCCATCCCAAACATGACATGATTTCAAACGGAGTGTGACAAGGGGATGTTAATTTTTCATTAATTTTATGGAGAATGTCAGAGACCTTTCATTAACATGCCTGCAAACTGTTTTAAATTGTGAAACTGTTTGCATAATATGCTTCTTATCAAACTAGCGAGAGATGGGATTGTACCAAATGTCCTGATCTGACTGGATACAAAGAAACATTGTCTTGCATTGCAAGGAGGAGTTGGGTCACGCCGTGAATCTGACTAAACTTCCGACAGGCCGTCAAGTTTATCTTCCTCTGGCAGCAACAACAAACTGTGATTGAATCATCAGTACAGCTGTTGGTTGCTTTTATCCCAATATTATACCTACATTGCTCCAAGATACAATCATCAATTGCTATACCTCTTCTGACTTCAAACCATGCCTATACTTAAGAATAAAAGAAAATAACTGATTATTCTCAACTGATGTTTCCATTACACTGAAACTGACAGACTGTGATCAACCAGAGAAGTTGCATTGCATGTGGCCTGGCACTGCATTGCACATTAATGGATGTCATTTTCGCAACCATCTGCCATTACAGGCAGTACAACATTTCACAAGCGCACGAAACATTAATAACAAGCATAATGGCGCCATCCATGTGTGTCAAGAATCGGGCATATATATTCTGAGTAGCAACTTGCAACCAAATTCTGCCCATTTGTTATTGATGAAAAAGGAGCATAAGAATCTCACACAGATGAATTAGGTAAACTTCAGTGATAGGAGTAAAATGGTTCATATGTGCATGCACACACGCAACCCCCGCGCAACCCCCCCCCCCCCCCCCCCCCCCCCCCACACACACACACACACACACGCAGGGGCTGTCACAAATAGTCCAGGCATAAGTTTGTCGCTGTATGACTTGTTGAACAGTTAATTCAATGCTATCATACTCTGTTTCCTCTCACTGGCGATCATGCAATTAACGTTGTTTAGTAATGATTAAAACGGTTAGGATGTCTCCAGCTGATTATGTTTGGAGCGGTAAGATATGAGTGGATGTTCTTCGATTAAAGAACATGGAAGCTCATTCAAATTGTCTGCTAATAATTGTTGCAAGAAGGAAAAATAACAATCGTGCTACTTGCTTTTAACTCGTCACAGGAGACGCATTCGAAGACCGGTAAAACTGAGGGAACTCTGAAAGACACTGAACTTTACTGCGATAAACGACAGACACTACAATAAAAAATAAATAGATAAACATAACTAAATAAATTGCTTTCATTTCATTAGCGGCCATACAATTACATTGAGTGAATCAATGATTGCCATATGCATCATGCCATGCCACATGCGACATTAAAAAAAACATTTTATTATCCCATGTTTGTTTTATCAGTAGCAGCAGCAAACAAAGACGACGACACGACGCAAATGGCTGCAATAAGTACAGACAGTATTCTAAAAATGTTTATTAAAGGAATGAGACCATTAGGGATGGTTGAGGAGGAGGGTTTCAATTGATTCAGATTTTACTGAACATCAGAAATTTCAGTCTAACACAAAAAAATATTTTTTACATTCTAGCTATGATCACTTATACTTCATTTTTTTGTTTATTGTTCTACTGGAGCATCTTTAATTTGATTGACTGTATTCTCAAATTTGGGAGACTGAGGGTAAGGTGCTTTCTCTAAGTACTGTAATTTTAGTGTAAGTTTGACATTTTTAAATTTTAACCGTAGTAACAGAGGACACGGTCCCGCTCAAATAACCGTGCTAATAGAGGACACGGATCAGGGTTTAGTTTTAACCGTGGTAATGAGGACCCGGCTATAAAAGGAATCATATATTAGATTGTTATCGTTATGTGTTTATTTCTTGTTGAGAATAGTGTGCATTGCTATCCATCCATATAGTCCTAGTTCATCTTGCCCCAATCCTTAGATAAAACTGTTGACGCAGGAAAGTGTGAGCTGGGACCTTTGTCCAGCTGTTGGTGGCGCCCGGCTGGCTCCTTTTGTTATGTCTTGTAATTAGCAATGCTTTGCTGAATGAATAAAAAGCAGGCGGGGACGCTTGAGCGGCAAACGCTGTTGGCAACGCATGAGAATATACAGTATGAAAAGCTTTCTCTTTGCCAGCAGAGGAAAGTCAACCTTGGCTGGTCTGAGTTACTATTTTGCTGCTTAGCAGCTGGGCTTGTCTTAGTCTTCTTTTAAAGATAACCCTGACAATGGCCCACTCCAATAATCGTTGTAAAAATAGGGTACACGGAGCGGTGTTTAGTTTGACAGTGCTACTCAGAAGGTGATGTGGGTCCCCTGGGGAGACGCGAAAAGTATCCTCCTACCTGGGGTGGCTTGGCAAAATATAATTGAGAAGTACTGCCAGTGTGGTGAAAAAACACACACAGCAGCAGGATGGGGTAGACACAGACATTGAAACAGTGGAGGGGGCAAACCCATTGTTTGATTTTACACTGCCCCCACCAACTGACTCCTCATCTCTTGCCACATGCATGCGACGCGTGCATCCAACAAATGCCAACTGGAGAAGCCAAGCAACAAATTACAACAGCTTTTCAACCGCTAATTATTAAAAGATTCAGACCAGACCACAATCTGAAATTTAAACTAGACCATCTGATATATATACCCCACCAATGGGAAATTACCCCATGATACCAGCCTCTCATGGGTTATTTTATCAAGAAATGACGTTGAAAGATTTAGATTTTTTGCAGAAGAGGCTCCCCGCATTGATGGGCGAAGGCGAGTCATGTATCCAAGCTTTCAAGAGACACACTGATGGTATGAATTTGGCTTGCGGCGACATGGTCAGATAAATTCAGGCATGCTGTTCCTCAGTTGACCAAACTGATGAAATCTTGAGGTGTTCTGGCCTTGTAAGGTTGAACCTGATTGGTTGTTCGCTCCTTCTACCATACAACTGTGCTCCAGGGCCTCTTTCCTTCTTCCGCGTCAACAGTTTCAAAACTTCCAGACTTCAAACCCACAATGAAGCCCACTGCACACTTCGATGCCTACCTGACCTTGCGGACAGATAAGAACGGTTCACATCCATCCCACGACAAGTAATCTTACGTGATTTGTAGAATGGCAGCTCTAGACACACTTTCTATGGAGGTCAGGGAGAAGCTTTCTGAAGACCCTGATCTCCTGGAAGGTAATGAGGGTTATTTTAATCAACATGTGACTCACCACGTAAAAATGTATGTTCACAGGCAAAACAAATCTGATGAGGGAGTGAGAGGAATGCAAGAACGGCTTCTAAGACTTCAATTAGCACAAGCACGCTAAAAAGCAAAAGACACAAAGGCCAAAAAGAAGGAGGTAGATCAACAGATGTCGATGGCTGAGGGACGGCCAGCGAGAGGCAGAGGAGCGTGTCGTGGAAGGGGGAACACCTATGAAAGTCGAGGCGGCTCTCGCCAAGCTCCAAATCAAGGCTGTTTCAAGTGTGGAGGTATGGACCATTGGTGGAGACAGTGCACGTTTCCTTGGCCAGAACAGGACCAGCACCAGGCCCTTCTCCCGTGAGAGGAGACAGAGGAAGACAACTTCTATGAGGCAAGGATGTCAGCAGCGCGGCCCGGCACCCTGGCAACAGCAACAACACCTGAGCCAGCCACACCAGCAGGCAGTCACCGGCCAGTTCTATCCAAATGCCGATGACCGGGCCAATGATGGGTTTTGTTGGACTTCCCACAACTCTCCCTGTCCCCACACCAGAAAATGACTATATTACTGCACAATCTCTCATCCACCGCTTAGTATCGACTGAAAATCGAGCACCTATTCATCACAAGCAGCCATCTACCGCAACTTGAAAGGACTGACGGATCACTTGCAGAGGTGTGTCCTTCACTTGTCACCCCGGTCCACAGATGGCCAGGACCATGATATGAACTAAAAGAAAGAGGGGGTGACTACTTTACTTTCCTGCAGTGGAAACCCTGAATCGACTTGTTCTTCTCACCCATCCTCTCCATCTCACACTGTCGTATGATCTCAACAACGATCTAATTTATCAGGAAGTATTTCAAACAATCAAAGGTGATGAGTGGAAATTGACTAGCCACCAAATTTTTGTGGGGAAACGAGGCAATGTGACGTACACATAACCAACAACTAAGCAATCTGGATTAAATTTATCGGGAAGCATTTCAAACAATCAAAGGTGATGAGTGGAAATTGACTAGCCACCAAATTTTTGTGGGGAAATGAGGCATTGTGACGTATTCATAACCGACAGATAAGCAATCTGGATTTAATTTATCAGGAAGCATTTCAAACAATCAAAGGTGATGAGTGGAAATTGACTAGCCACCAAATGTTTGTGGGGAAACGAGGCATCGTGACGTACACATAACCGACAGATAAGCAATCTCAATTGTTCATGATAAGTGAGTCATCCACACGTAACAGTTGCTGTAGGGCCATGCTGGGAGGCACGTGAACTGGGACCCATGGCGCGGCAATTCCAATTGGCGAATGATTGGACATAAAGTGAAATTTCCTTGGTATTGTATTTCCCATAGCACATTGGTATTTAGGTCTTTTATTCAGGTTGACTTGGTGGATCTGGGGTTGCTGGAGCATGTCACACTCACTCGATTTCACAGCAGGGCGCTCACAGATCACGAGGAAGCTACTCTGCTGTTGGGCAAGTTACTGGACTCGTTGTGGTCTGTGGGCCCCGCTGACGTAGGCTTTTACTACCCTTTACTTCCGGCACCATTCAAAGTTACACAACATCATTTTGAGCGTGCCCCAATACGCATGCAAACCAATGGCTTCAGATCGCATTACTAAATACTCTTGAGGGACTATGGGAGGCTGGACTCCTTTAGTTATCGGACTCCCCCTTCAACACTCCCATTCGCCCAGTTCTGAAAGTGGATCATAAAAGTTGCCATATGGCACATGAACTTCAGAAAATTGACACCATTACTGAAACGCCTTGCATTCCTGTGCCGGACCCACATCACTGTTTGAGCGTGTTGAGCCCATCAATGCAATTGTTCACTGTGATTGATTTTGCTGTGATTGATTCTGCATTTTTCAGCTTGCCACTGGCAGAGGAGTGCAGACAATATTTTTGCCTTCACATTTTCCGAATGTCCATTACAATATACAGGTGTTCCCCAAATTTTGCAACAACCGGTAGAGGTACCAGAGGGGGCCATATGATCCAATATTATAACAACTGACTAATTGGTGAGTTGGCTTAAATCTGCTCAACCATTACGCCTCTATTTCTTACTCGACTTGGTGAACTGGGGTTCAAAGTGTCATGGGAAGGGTTAGAGTGTTGCCGATGACGAGCGCAATTTTTGACATGACTTTGTTCAGATGGTGACCCAAGACTTAAAAGCCGGACTAGACTTTTTGTGTTCTCCTCTCCGAGGAGATAGGGTCCCCTTCACCAACGACTGTTGCTGGAGGAAAACTTCAGGACCACCGGGAGGAACCGAACTCAGACTTCCAGACCATTTGGATGACCAGCGATTTCCCCAAACCATCAGCACAAACGGCGGAGTTAATGGCCATGTGTATAGCCCATGAATTGGCAGAATGCTAAAAGGTGACAATTTTTCCTGATTTGGCTTATGTAGTTGGTTGCTCGTACTGTATATGGACCTTTCCGTCTGGCGGAGTCAAATGTTACAGCTACCGGTCGAGTGGCTCACATGGACTTGGTTCAATACCTGGACGATGTGATAGACAGACCAGCAGAGGTGGCAGTCATCGAATGCACAGGACATGATGACACAGCCAATACGCCAGTGGCACGGGGAAACCTAATCTACCGTCATAGAGGCAAAAGCAGCTGCGAGTTACCAGTCTGAGATGTCAGGATTTGGCTTTTAAAGAGGTAAAGGTAAGTGGAAATGTAAAGGGGTTACGTATGTAGAACAGATGAGGCTTTGGTTCAGCCCGCTGAGAGAGCCAAAATGTGTGCCGCTGCCACTTGGTGACTGCATGGTTCCGTCTTGGACGAGACCCATGAAGTGACCACAAAAGTAATGTGTCCACATTGTCTAGACTCCGTCACTGGAGGCACCCTGACCTCGCTAAAGTTTTAGTTAAAGAATTTGGTATGATTTGTCTTAAAGGAAATGTAGTATGAATAAAATTAGATGTAAAATATGTCAAACTTACAGTGTGGGCCCTACAACTAAAACAAAGATACATCAAACAGAAACCGACCAGTGCCCAAAAAATGTAGTGGACTATCCTGACATGTTGGTCTAAGTCCAGTTCAAAAGGTACTTTTTAGTAAATTTTTATTGTTGACACTTTTTCAGGGTGGCTAGAGGCCTGTGGTACAGAGGATGCACAGTCTTTGATCAAAGTCCTCATCAATTAGCTCATTCCAACTCACAGGTTCCCGTGGATCATTAGATACAACAATGGCTCACATTTCACTGCAACCTCACTGGCTATGGTTGAGGAAATCACGAATGATGTATTGATGATGCATGTGACTTATTCATTGACCCGTATTTATGTTTGCGGCTTAAACATAAATATGGGTCAATGAATCATTCACAATCACAGGCCAATATGGAGAACATGAAAACAACTCAAAAAACGCTTTCCAAAGACATGCGCTCAGACAGGGCTAAATTGGCTCCCAGCCATGTCATTGGTGATAATCTGTTAATCAACGAAAAGGGTTCCCACTTTTTGGCTATCCGATGCCGGGTCTATCCTTGGTTTGCTCCACCCAGACCTGGCCCCCAAAGGGTATAAACCCTACTGGGAGCAGCTGTCATCGCTGGAGTCTTCTCTTTGCATTGAACACCCGACAGTGGGACACACACATGCAACTGACCTTCCATTGGTTAGGCCCGTTCAAAATTAGTGCATGGACCGCTTACGAGGTTTGGTTGGGCTCAAAAGGGGGACAGGTGGTACCACATGTCACAGACATGTCCTGCCCCATTGAGAAGTTGCATTTTGGGGGACTTTTTTTTCTTTCTCTGTTTTGTTTTTTGTCTTTATTTTTTGTTCTCTTTTTGTTTTTGTTTACTCTTGATGTCTGCTTTGTGGGATCATTTGTGTTTTTTAGGTGTTGAATTGTTTAACAATTCTAACAAAAGGGGGTGTGCATTCCAGTTATAACTTACATTGTTGTTTCTATTAGCCATTGATATTTGTCTGTGTGTCTATGTATTTTATGTTTGGTGAATCAACATGAGTGTTTTACAGCCTTCCTAAAGCCGCTGATGGTCTGGGCTCCCCTGGAGCCAATATGCAATTGCAGGCTTTGATATGGGAGGTAATGCTTGGGGTGGAGTGGACGACCCCACCTATTTAGATGCAATTGACGACAACCCCTTCCATTCTGACGTCATAATTTTTGGGCAGACGGAAGGGCTCCGTTGTCACTTTGGCAACCACTGTTTTGATAGTTTTGGGTGTGCTATCGCAGGGTGATTGTTGTATTCTCCCTTACTTCGGCAGTTTTCTTCTCAGGATCATGCACAAGGCTTTGAAGGATAAAGACCTGTTAGGGTAATTACATCTTGTGTCGCTGAATCCTGATCCAATTGATGTGGGGGTGGCTGGCTGACTTCCTGACTTTGGCACTGTTGCCTTATAGATGTATCCTTTTGGTGTGTGACCTCTAATAACTAGAGGTCAATTGGGGGATAATAAGAAATGTGTTTTTTTAAATGCAATGTATAAGTAAAATAGTGTGTTCATGAAATTGTGCTATTATTATGAGAATTGACACGACCGGAAGTCAGAATAAGAAACAGGAATGACTTGGCCCCGAAGACGTTGAGACCAAGTGCCACCTAGAAAAGAAACAAAAGGCTTTCTCCAACATCCCAGTGTAAATTGAAGAAGATATCATTCAAGATTTATGGCTCACTGATTTTCCCCTCTTCAAAAGAATGGCCGGCGAATGAAACTTTTAAAGACACCATCCCCACGTACACACGTACACAAACGCACACCTGCATTCCACAGTGGGACTACATGCCCCAAAAGTGTATAAGAAGTGAATGTAGAAAGTGAAAAGTTGCCAATTTCTGCTCCGACCTGTGCCAGGACTGGCCCGAGGCCTCATGTACTTTCCCACACTCTGTCTGGATTAAATCTATTGTTTCATTATGTTGTGGTATGGGCGAAGTTTCAAGAAAAACGAACACGCCAGGAACTAGTTTGACGCGAGAAGTTTTTCTAGGTTCCTTTTGCAATCAGCTATAAACAGGCAGTCCAGTTCAAGAAAAGGCATCTGATAAATAAGGCTGAAATGTGTTCTTGAACTACTACCTATTGGTCATGGTTATTCATCCAAGCCAGAGGACAAGGAATGTGACGTTAGACAGGTAATCGGTTTTGGGAAGGTAAAAACAAGAACCTGAAATATAGCTCAACCTTCCAGATTAAAAGCACACATTTTCAAAGTAAGATATAACTTATCATTAAAAACTAAAGCACTTGAACGATTCATAACATAAAGTAAAGGTCATCTTAATGCTCCTGCATGTGAACAAGGGTGAACTCAAAAGTTGTGTCATTCTGCTAGTTCTTTTCTTGAAACCAAGAAGGTAGCAACTTTCTTTTTATCACAAACACCGCTAAAAGCTAACAAATGGAGAATGTAAACAGGAAATGCAGCTTGCCCTTCCAGATTAAAAGCAAATATTTCAAAATAACACAGGTGAGTAGACAATACAAACTGGAGTGCTTGAATAATCCATATCACAGAATAAAACTAAAACGAGGTTTACATAACATCGGTATATTTTCAGTACTTTATATGGAAAAGCCCGATATCTTGCGATTAGAGCATGTGCAGAACACAAACCAATGACCCGTCAAAAGGAAGTACCTAAATTGTTTACATGACTAAATATTGGAGTTAGAAGGAGGTAAACACAGTCTATGTGTCTCGCGAATGACACATCTATCTGCTCTTTGACAGATTGGATAGGCTACAACTCAACAGAAAGGTTTGCATATATAGTGTATGGATTGTTTCAGAAAAAAATCAATATTGTGGTCTGCAATTAAAAGTGTTTAAGAAATAGAATTATTGTTATATTTTTATTATTATTGCCAAGCAATACAAAATACTGAAAACCATTTTGTTGACATTTAGTGGTGTTAATGGATAATGCCCTCACTTTCTGTAATCTTGTTCATAAGTAAATAGTGTAGCATCTTTCAAACCGTCAACTTTCTGATATACAAGATAACACATATCACTCACACCTTGAAATTATTAAACGAACTGTAATTTAAAAGCCGCATTGGCACAGATGATTTTATATTATATTTTTAAAGTAAAACGCAAACTTCAATGCTGGTCCTAAATCTCAAAACGTAGATTGGGATATCTTTTCAACAAGGCTGTGGCTTGTTTTGGTGTCAGACGTTCTTTTTGAAGACTCGTCCCTCCTGATGCATTCCTTGTCGAGGCCTGCAAGGGAAAAATAATTTGTCACGATTGCTTTTTCAGAAATCACATATATGCGACATCCAAGCTAACCTCCTTTACCATGCAATTTCAGGAATAACTTTGAAATCCGAAAAATGTGAATCAATGGCTATATTTAAAAGGAGATTTAAAAATATAGTACTGTACAGTAATAGAAAAACTTTGTATGCTTGTACAGGGGGAAAAGTTTGATTGGTTTGTCTTCTTGGCTCACACTTTAGCTCAATATACTGCTAGCGTACTACCTCAAACGATATCAAAAACGCTGCGTGAAAGTAGCGTAAGCATAGCAGCGGTAATTTACAGTGGTAACCGAAAAATCAGTGTGAATCAAGTGAGCTCGAGAACGTGATTGGCTAAGGCAGCCAAACAGTATAAGTCACATTGAGAGCAGGCTCCCATTGCTGGTTGAAATTGCTTTGTCTGAACCAAGTGTTTCAAAACGTCCCCAAAAAAATGTTAGTCTATGTACCGTGTTGGTGGCTTGTTCCATTATACTGTTCCTGTTATATCGGTGTGCATACAATAAACATAAACGTAGGATTATTTAAAAAAAAAACACTTTAAGTGCCTGCAATATTCAAAGAATTGTTTACAGAAATCCTCACATACATGCACCTTACCGTATCGCTTTCCATGACTACTCCTTCTCTGACCACAGGCGTATATGCAACGTGAATTCGACTTGACACGCAGCCATCACGAGAATGCAATATATATATATATATATATATATATATATATATATATATATATATATATATATATATATACAGTGGGCCCCCGTGTTACGAACTTAATCCGTTCAGCAGCTATGCTCGGATCTCGAATCGCTATGACGAGCAATCCAAACCTATGTTAATTAGTGAATGCGTGCAACGCGTGCAAAAACTTGGGTAAAAACATCATGACTTTATACACGTATTAAAAATTAGTAACATAATCTACTGTACAGTTAAATTATATAACATAAATATACAAAGGAAAAATGACATTTACCTTTGGGGCGACGTGACTTGAGCTGGGTGGAGGCGAAGGGGAGCAGAGACCAACCCGCAGAATTTATTTATTTATTTATTTTCTTGAACGAGAACTTTTCTCAAATGAGAACATATCACCGGCGATTTCCTTCTCTTTAATCCATAATAAAAGAAGCCTCTCCATTTTGTTGTTGACCGAGGTCCGTCCCATGGCAAGGAAAGTCTTGCCCTGAGAAGATTGCCGAGCGGTTACGGCCATACTCACGAGCAAGGTTAATATGCGTGCGCCTCCGTATTTTTTTTTTTTTTTTTATCTCCTGCTTCGTTTCTATTGTCATCATCCTCTTACTTCTTCCTTTACCGCCACTTGCAATTTTAGAAGCCATGTCTAACAGATAAAGTTTGCAAAGTCTTCACAACACACCGACCAGCTGTGCCATCAAACTAGATGAAGGCGTTCGGCCAAAAGCATATCGGCATTTCTGTGATAGACGTGACGCCGGCCAATAGCATATCAGCATGTCCGTGACTGAGACCGTGACTTTAACCTTAATCGACCAATAGCATATCAGCGTTTCCGTGACATGCGAGAATAGTTATTTTTGTTGATGCAGCAAAAAAAATAAATAAATAAAAAATAGTGCAGACACACTGACCGGCATGTTGGATTGTTCGTAAGACAAAAGGTTTGTGTGTAAGAGGGGGACAAAAAACGCCGCAGTCCACGTTCGTAAGATGAAAAATTCGTAAATCAGGGAGTTCGTAAACCGGGGGCCCACTGTATGTATATACCATGTGCATTGTAGTGCTTGTTCCGTACAAATCCTTGTTATAAGTCTAACAAAACCTGGAACTGTTGAACACAAATGCTATTGTTCAAAAACCACTTGGGACCTTCCGTGGTCACTTGATACTCAGATGAGTAATTCCATGAAATGTCAAGGTAATTTACATGACAGGTAAAGTCTAAAATTGACATCATAATCAGCAATACAAGACCACTTATTTGGAGACTTGACACAATATACCTGAGCCCTTTGAACACATGAGTAGAAATCACCCATCTCTTTGGAGCACAGGCTGTCCACATAGTTGTGCTGCTTCCAACAGGCCATCATAACTGACAATTCAGTGATACAAGTGGCCTCTGTAAAAACAAAATGCAGCAATATTTTTCAGTAGTCTAAACAACATAATAATGTAATCACTATCAAATGTTATGGGAAACATATCATTGTACGATGACAGGAAATACCAACCAACCAGGGCCTTTTCACTGAGGTAGACCATCTTTTTCATTTTTTCATTTCATTCGCAAATATGGATAGATTTGTCGAAAATTGTCGTTTGTAGAGCAAAACAGGCTAAGCTGCTACACACAGTTTAAATCTAAGTTAGTTAAATGTTTCTCAAAATAAACATTTAATAAACAACTTAAATTGCTCTAAGAAGGCCAGTGCAACCAAAATTAAACGTAATTCATATGTTTTTTTTTTTCATTCTGTATTCAGAATTGGACTCATACAAGGCTCAAAAGTATATGTTTTATTATTATTATGATTTTTTAATCCTAAAATATTCAACTGAATTTTCATTAGGAACAAAATATTCTACAGCTGCAACTTCAGATAGGAAAGTAAAATTTGACATTGTTGCAAAAGATTTTATTTTACGAAATGGGTGGAAGTAGTTGAATCTTTGACTCGCACTTGACACACTGGATGAGGAGGATTTGCAATAGTAGAAAGTCTCTAGGAGTATTTGCTTGAAAAACACCACCTAAGCGTTGTACATGTGTGCCTTTTCATTTTGTTGACAAAGAACAAAGGGTGCAACACATGTAAACGATCAGACTTGCCGAACATCAGAACATTGGGTAGAATTTTTTTGTTTGTGGGAGATGTGACGGTTCAGCGTTAATCATGCTAAAAAATTATTACTAATATTGCTGGAATATACAAATGTGACAAAGTCACACGGATGACTTTTACTTCACCCTATGGCGAGTGTTTCCGCCGTTTCCCATGCTCGCAATGGCGAGGTTCATGTGGAAAGGCAGTGCAATATTTAAGTAAGTTAAAAGGGGAGGGCGGTAAGTCCCGGTGCTGCAAGTACACTGCCGCGGAGACTTGCAGAGAGATAGCTGCAACTCTTCCCAAGCTTTGAAGCAATGAATATTGTTTGTTATAAAAGAATAGAAAGTTTGAGCCCATCCCCAAAAAGACAAATGCCTGTTCTGCCTTTGTACTATGGTTAGATGATACATTTCATACACTTTATTCATGTGGGTACAATGTTCGTCGGGTGAGGCAAATCCTACTTTGCGGAATTAAATTATTGTGATGTTTTCTGGTCCCCTTTAACTGTAAAAAAAAAAACAAGAGAAGATATCATTTTTATTTGATAAAAACCATGGCTTCAAGTCCCTAGGATTAACCCGAAAAATTAAATTATTCACTAACTTCAAAAATAAATAATTAACAAATCTGCACGGACAAAATATATATATATATATATATATATATATATATATATATATATATATATATATATATATATATATATATATATATATATATTTTTTTTTTTTTTTTTTTTTTTTTTTTTGAGCCTTCTAAGGTCATATACAGTAGACTGCTTGGACGATAATTTCTTACGTGCCCTTCAAACACAGAATTTCTTTATCAAGTATGTTTTTCCCCCCCAAGAAAAATAAACACACTATGTTAGCCCATCAATCTGTGAACAGTATTGTGCTTTGACTGCTGTAATATTGGATATTTTACAAGAATAAAGCTTTAATAAAAATATTATAGCTACAGCTATGCCTTATTCATTTCATGTGCATGTTATGGGATTTTATGTAAAGGAAGTACTCTATGTCCTTTGTGCCTGTTGAAAGCTAAAAAATACAGACAAAGCCACAAGAAAATATTGCTTTATTCACCTGGTTTAACCATATAGTAATATATTTGTGAGGCTTTCAGTAAGCTATTTGCGGTCTTTTTTTTTTTTTCAATATTCGATCAATCTGGCTCTCAGCTTGTTCTTTTTTTTCCATGTGGCCCTCTGTCCATTTGACCCTGGTGTAGATTGTTTTTTTTTGTTTTTTTTTAAACATTCGATCAGTCTGACTCAGCTTGTTCATTTTCTTTCATGCGGCCCTCTGTCCATTTGACTTAGACACTCCTGGAGTAGATTTACAGTTAAAGGGAGAATGTGTAAAACTTGGACTGTTTTCATTACGGACAGCAGGAGGTGCTGCATTTAACATTGTCCGTACTACAGTATAACTGACATGGCAACCTCCGGAGGAGTGCCACCCCCATGTAATGTAACTGAATGATAACTAGACCTACGACCATATTTAAAACATAATGATGATCATAAAGAACATATCAAGTTTTTGAAATTATAATCATTTAATTCATTCCTTTTTTAACGAAAAACGGTCTAAATCTTATATATTGTCCCTTTAAACAGTCTTTTATTCTTTGTGGGGCAGCATGGCTTGCTGGTAGAGCGGTCGTCTCCCAGCTGAGAGGCTGTGGGTTCAATCCCCCGACCATCAAAACGATGTTGGTGTCCTTGAGCAAGACACTGAACCCCCAATTGCCCCTGATGCTGCGTCATCAGTAAGTAAATGGCTTGTTAGTGTAAAGTGCTTTGAGTACCCTGGGTAAAAAAGCACTATATAAGTGAAAGTCCATTTACCATCTTCCCAAGTATTTTATTGCACTTCTTTTCCAGCAAGCTTAAAAATCTCATCCCATCCCAATTAGTTACTTCCTAGTAAACGTGTCTATCCTACTTGGGTCATTTTACTCACGGTACATTTTCACTGAGTATCTCATACCCATGTTATGCAACAACAATCTGTGATGAATTTACATTCTAAATTAATAGGTTTAGGCAGACAAAAGTAGTTTTTTCTTCTCTTATAGTGTAATTGGAGCATCCATATGCTGTGCAGTGGTATGCAGGTATGTAATTTTCCTTTCTGAGTTCCGGAGGTAAACTTCAAAGGATCAGAACTGTGAATTGTTTATCAGTGGAATCAAATTGACGATCACAAATCGAAACCAGAATAATCTGAATTCAAACAATGAGCAAACCCAGTAATGGCCCAGAGAGGTGACAGGGCTGAGTTGGTTCCAGACTTCGAAAAAATTCCATTGCCCAATCTCATACTTCCATTCAGTAAGTAATAGAGATGCTAAGAGTGTCTTTTCTATTGAGGAACTTAACAAAAGAAGGACCCCAAACAGTTTTGCTATGGAGGGAACCCTGTCATCAATTATGACAAAGACGTCAGCTAGACTTGAGGTGGAGTGAAATTCTGTAGTTTTCAGATTTTAGGGAAGAATTTTCTCTTTATTGATAGCTTTATTTTAACGCCGAGACCTGGCATTCCCTACAACCCACTAACACATAGGTGTTAAATTCCAGGCCTCAAGGGCCAGTAACTTGCATGATTTTGATCTTTCTCTCTCTCGAACACAGGTGACTCAATATATTCGGATCATTTCCAACCTCCTACAGAGTTTGCTGATGAGCTAATCATTAGACCTTGGTGTTTAGAGGAGAGAAACGTGGAAAACATACGGGATACCAGTCCTTTTACATGTGCATTAGTGAAAACCTTTTGCCAAAGGTGTCTAACTCCAGCCCTCGTGAGCCAGTGTCCATCAGGTGTGTTTGAGGACAAAGTTAGAAAACATGCAGGATACCAGCCCTCAAAGACAGGCATTGGACACCTGTGCGGCTTACGCCAAAGTCCATTCAAAATTAGACAGCCCTGTAAATGTGTTACTGTCCACGCATAACACATAGTGTTGTTGGTTTTTCAAGGACTGGTAATGACATTTCCATTTGATGCAGTTCAAGAAGTACACTTTGAAATACGTATGTTTCTAATCGTGAACTGTATTTCAGTAACAGAAACTCTGTATTAATATAAAACTAGCAACCTTGCTTGTGTTTACCTCCTTTCTTGGGTTTGCGGCTGCTCACCGCATCTTTCAGGGCAAGTGGTTTGTTGGGTTTGAGAACAGGTTTTCCGTTCTGTCTGGAGAGCAACCTGCTGACTTTTTCCAGGAACAAATTTCCACTCTGAACTGCCATTTCAAGCATAAACACCGCTACTTTTGAGTGAGCTTGAGACAACGCTGCACTGTATATTTTTTCTTAATTTTCTGAAAGAGCAGGCAAAATCAACCTTGTGCGAGTTATCTTCTTCTTCTTCTTCCTCTTCCTCTTCTTCTTCTTCTTCTTCTTCGTCGTCTTCTTCTTCTTCTTCTTCTTCGTCGTCTTCTTCTTCTTCTTCTTCTTCTTCTTCTTCTTCTTCTTCTTCTTCAGTTGTTTTACTTCCCTCGTCGTCTTCTTCCTGTTGAGTCACGGCGAATACAAAACTGTCATTGCGCATTATCGCCAAATTTTATTTATAAAGCACTTTTAAATACAACCTTGCAGGGCTGCCTAAAGTGTTTTACAGTTACTAAAATACAAACAAATTATCAAGCACGAATACAATAACAAATATAGTAATAAAATTACCATGGAACAGAGTTAGGATTAAAAAAAAAAGGAGGGAGGTAAAAGAGAGATTTGCCTTGCATGGAGTGAAGGCCCGAGAGAAAAGATTTAAAATGTTCCATTTTCATGTTTAAAATGTTTATCCTAGTCAGCAAATGGGCAGCTGCTTTTTGAACAATTTGTAAACGGTGGAGCGCTGACTGGTTGAGACCAACAAACAATTATGTATCAATTACAGTAGTCTCAGCATGCTGTAACAAAGATATGGATACATGTTTCAAAAGCCATTTGTGTGGAATTACGCCCTTAGTTTTGATAAGAGTCTCAGATGAGAAAAGCATGTTTTGACTATCAAGCTTATTTGTTTGTTGTGGTGGACACTAGGACCATGTCTCTCACCCAGTAGGCATGTTGCTATGATCCTTTGATGCTTTGAACCTATTGGCTTTGTCTTTGCTGATTTGGACTTTGTCGTAATCAGTTTTGTGATGGCATGCGAAGAGTAAAGATCTCCACTAGCACAGCAATGTGTGGTTTCTTCGCCTCGCCACATTGGTGACCCCAGTCTTTAGAATGGGTGGCCCCGGACGGGTCATCTTGCCACATTATTATCCCAGGCGTTAGAAAGTTTCGTCAGGCTGTTGGAGATGTAGTCTCGCCACATGCGTGACCCCGGACGTCAGAATGTTTCAGCGAGGAATCACCGCAGATGTCCCACATCGTGGCATCCCTCCACCAGCCTACTACACGTCAGGTAATGCAGCAAGCTGGTACCAGGTCAGCCAGCCAGCACCCCGCCAAGGGTCCTCTCGCCCGTTGCCCAGTCCCTTGGCGCACCAGGGATCGAGCCAGCCAGCAACAGGCTGGTACAGGCGCTGGTGAGAACGGCTGGTGCAGTCCAGTTTTGGAGTCCCTGGCTGTCGACCGGGATCTTCCAGCTGGGCAGCCTCATCTACTACCGATGTCCGTCCGGCCTCAGCAGTAGGCCTCAAGCCAGCGTCACCCAGCTGTCCCTCCGATTCACCATGCCCGCAGGTATGGTCTGAGTATACATTGGAACGGGTCAGCTGGTGTTGGTGCCACAGCAGGTTCAGGCCCAGACACAGACTGGGACGCAGCCGCGAACGGCCGTCCTTCGGAAGCCCACTGTTCCTGCCAGCATGCAGGTCAGCACTGCCGCTCCGGCTCCTGCAGAACTTCATAACATCCCTTTGGCAACACTACCTCATGGTTTTCACGCTGAGCGTCTCACCCTTCCTCCTGTTGCACCTGGGCCCCTGGTGTCACATACACCGCCCAGGACCAGACTGTGTACTCAGGGTGTCAGACTGGTGAATACCCTGTGGGGTTTTCCGTTATGTCTTTCTGGGTGTTCGGGGGGGAGCTGTGTGGCGGACACTAGGACCATGTCTCTCACCCAGTAGACATGTTGCTTTTAACCTGTTGGCTTTGTCTTTGTGTTTTGGACTTTGATGTATCAGTTTTATGATGGCATGTGAAGAGTAAACATCTCCAATAGCACAGCAAAGTGTGGTTTCTTAGCCTCGACACATTGTCAATATCATGATCTGCCATGTCTACCCCTTGTGGGGCTTTGTCTTTTTGCAGGACAAGCCTAAGCAAGCAAGGGGTGGAACCGCCGGCTGCGCACCTGTTCTCAATTCCATCACCTATTTAGCGCAGCCGGATCAGGGCGGTGGCGGCGGCGGATTATTCTCCGAACCTCCGTTGCGTCTGCGTCCCTTGCTTTTCGAGTTTTTCCCGAGTTTGTTCTTGTCGTATTTATTAGTCCGTCTCCTGGTTGTCTCCCTCAGTTGTTTCTTTGTGAGTATTTTCCGAGCTTTCTTTTATCGTTACTTTTTCTTCCCTCAAGCCCGTTTTTCAAGCGCCTTATTTTGTAACTCGTTTTGACTCAATTTTCGACGTCGCCGTCCTGTTGGTTCCACCCCTGCCGGGTTTTGATTTCATTTATTCTCTATTCCCGTCCGCGTGTTACGTGCTCCTTGTGTTATTAAATTTTCTCCTCATTTGTTACTTTGTGTTCAGTCTCTGTTGGGTCCATACACGCCCATTATCTCCGGTGCCGCAAAGCGTCACAGTCAAATTTAAAACCGCTGTCTAAATTAAAACCAAGGTTCCTTGCAAAAGTAAACAATGTATAAGATTAAGACCATTTTTCATTAAAAAGGAATACATTAAATGATTATAAAATTAAAAAACTTGCAAATAAACGTGTTCTTAACGACCAACAGCATGTTTAAACTAGAATATTTGCAATTTCTGAAGAAATTGCGTGTGAAGATGTAACCTCTGGAGGCAAAGGTTTTGAATAAAGTGGAATGGTGGGAATTGGGGGAATCGATTAAAGTTGTAACTGTTGGAATCGGATGAAGAATGGCAAAGATAGAAGGGAAAAACTGAAAAAGTGGAATTGTGGGTAAATTTTGAATTGTTGGCAAAAAATGGAGTGGCGGGCATTGGAGAATTGAATAAAGTTGGAATGGTCAGAATCGGATGAAGAATGGCAAAGATAGAAGTGATAAACTGAAAAAGTGGAATTGTGGGTAATTTTTGTATTCTGGAAAGAGGAAAATTCAAACCACCATTGAATGGGGGGAATTGAATGAATCGATTACACTTGGAACGGTCGCAATCGGATGGAGAATGGCAAAGGTAGAAGGGAAAAACTAAAAAAGTGGAATTGTGGGTAATTTTTGAATTGTGAATGGAATAAAAATGGAATGGCGGGAATCGGGGGAGTCGATTAAAGTTGTAACGGTCGGAATCGGATGAAGACTGGCAAAGATAGAAGGGAAAAACTGAATGAGATGTCTGATCAGATATCCAAGATGGCTGCCCCTGAGGGTTGATGGGAGATGGAGTCTCAGTGTATGTAGTCAAGTGTCCAAGATGGCCACCTGACGACCCCATGGGAAAAAGAGTACTTTGTCGACCTAAACAGTAGTCACCGAAGGCCAAACACCCACACAATGAATGAGCTCATTGAAAATGAATTGGTTCATTAAAGGTACAGTATGTGGAATTGTGGGAAAATTTAGAATTCTGGTAAGAGGTAAATGAATACACCAAAGAATTGGTGGGGATGAATGGAATCGATTAAAGTTGGAACGGTGGGAATCGGATGAAGACTGGCGAAGACAGAAGGTTACAATGTTTTGGCAAGAACAGTTAACAGGAATTATGGGTAAAAAAAAAATGGGAAAAACTTGAAAGGTTTGGTGCGAGGGTGTTCTTGGCAATCTAACCCATAATGGGAAACACCTAAAGTTGGAACGATGAGTATAGGTCGGACGCAAATGGAGATATCACAAGAGGAAACATTAAAAAATCGGATTTTTCGCGAGTTTTAGGGAGCTATTACTTATGCAAAACAGATGAATTGTGGGTAAATGACACCCTGAGGTCATAGGCAGGGTCAAGATGAAAGATTAAACGCTGAATTGGCCTGAAGCGAAAAAACACCTGTAGTCATTAAAGTGAAAAAAACAACATTTTTTGAATTTTGTAAAATATAACAATATTTCAAAAAGTGAGAAAAAAGTACACTTAAAGTTCAAATTGTGAATTTGGGGGCATTAAGATTTAATTGTTTGCATGTTCAACATTTGGAAAAAGTCGTTTTTAATTGTTCTAAGTTAACCAAGATGGCCGCCATCCTAGGTGGAAGTTGGGCTGAGCGCTCATGAGATGTCTGATCAGAAATCCAAGATGGCCGCCCCTGAGGGTTGATGGGAAATGGAGTCTCAGTGTATGCAGGCAAGTGTCCAAGATGGCCGCTTGACGACCCCATGGGAAATGGTGTACTTTGTGTACCTAAACAGTAGTCACCGAAGGCCAAACACCCACACAATGAATGACCTCATTGAAAATGAATTGGTTCATTAAAGGTACAGTGTGTGGAATTGTGGGAAAATTTTGATTCCTGGTAAGAGGTAAAAGAATACACCAATGAATTGGCGGGGATGAATGGAATAGTATAAAGTTGGAACGGTGGGAATCGGATGAAGAATGGCAAAGACAGAAGGTTACAATGTTTTGGCAAGAACAGTTAACTGAGGAATTATGGGTAAAAAAATGGGAAAAACCTGAAATGTTTGGTGCAAGGTGTTCTTGGCAATCTAACCCATAAGGGGAAACACCTAAAGTTGGAACGATAAGTATAGGTCGGACGCAAATGGAGATATCACAAGAGGAAACATAAAAAATCTGATTTTTCACGAGTTTTAGGGGGCTATTACTTATGCAAAACAGATGCATTGTGGGTAAATGACACCCTGAGGTCATAGGCAGGGTCAAGATGAAAGGTTAAACGCTGAATCGGCCTGAATCGGACAAACACCTGTCGTCATTAAAGTGAAAAAAACAACTTTTTTTTAACTTTATAAAATATCACAAAATTTCAAAAAGTGAGAAAAAAGTACACTTAAAGTTCAAATTCTGAATTTTGGGAGGTTATATTTAATAGTTTGGATGGTAAACATTTGGAGAGAGTCGCTTTTATTGTTCTGAGTTAACCAAGATGGCCGCCATCCTGGGTGGAAGTTGGGCTGAGCGCTCGTGAGATGTCTGATCAGATATTCAAGATGGCTGCCCCTCAGGGCTGATGGGAAATGGAGTCTCAGTGTATGCAGGCAAGTGTCCAAGATGGCCACCTGACGACCCCATGGGAAATGGAGTACTCTGTCTACCTAAACAGTAGTCCACGAAGGCCAAACGCCCACACAATGAATGACCTCATTGAAAATGAATTGGTTCATTAAAGGTACAGTGTGTGCAATTGTGGGAAAACTTTGAATTCTGGTAAGAGGTAAATGAATACACCAATGAATCGGCATGGATAAATGGAATCAATTAGAGTTTGAACGGTTGGAATTGAATGAAGATTGGCAAAGACAGAAGGCTTCAAAGCCTCGGTGAGAACAACGAAATGAGGAATTATGAGTAAAAAAAATTGGAAAAAATTGAACATTTTTAATGCAAGGGTGTTCTTGGCATTCTTACCCATCATGGGAAACACCTAAAGTTGGAGCGATAAGGATAGGTTTAACGCAAATGGAGATATAACAAGAGGAAACATAAAAATCTGATTTTTCGCGAGTTTTAGGGGGCTATTACTTATGCAAAACAGATGCATTGTGGGTAAATGACACTCTGAGGTCATAGGCAGGGTCAAGATGAACGGTTAAATGCTACATCGGCCTGAATCGGACAAACACCTGTTGTCAATTAAGTGAAAAAAACAACAATTTTTTGAATTTTGTAAAATATCACAAAATATCATAAAGTAAGAAAAAAGTACACTTAAAGTTCAAATTCTGAATTTTGGGGGATTATATTTACTAGTTTGGATGTTCAACATTAGGAGAGTGTTGTTTTTATTGTTCTGAGTTAACCAAGATGGCCACCATCCTGGGTGGAAGATGGGCTGAGCGCTCATGAGATGTCTGATCAGATATCCAAGATGGCCGCCTTTGAGGGTTGATGGGAAATGGAGTCTCAGTGTATGTGGGCAAGTGTCGAAGAACAATTACAGGAAACACCTAAAGTTGGAACGACCAGTATAGGTCTAACGCAAATGGAGAAAACGCAAGAGGTAATCTAAAATAGCTTATATTATACAGGTTAAGCGGGCGGCCATTATCGAACTTCGGAAAATCGGCTCTATTCGCTTATCGGAATGTCGGAGCGTCGCGGCGTTATCATTAAAAATCCACAACGATGGTCCATGAGTTAGGTGGTTCCGCTCATTTCCACGTGAGGGTTTCCAAAAAAACTTTTTTTTCCCACTTTTTTCCACTTTTCCCCATTCAAAGTGAATGGGCTGCGGCGAGAGCTTGTCAAATGTCCAAGATGGCCGCCTTACAGGGGTGTATGGGAGCTGTAGTATTTGATGTAGGTCAGAGTTCATCCAAGACGGCCGCTGGATGGGGGTACCATGGTAAATAGAGTACAACGTGTACCTGAACAGTAGTCCAAGAAGGTCACATGCTCACAGAATGAATGACCCCATAGAAAATGAATGGATTCTTTGTGACTACAGAATGAGGAATTGTGGGTAAAATTTTGAGTTCTGGGAAGCTACCCCTTTGGAATGCCGGGATTTGGGGGAATCCATCAAAGTTGGAACGGTGGGAATCGGAGTAGGAATGGCCAAGATAGAAGGTTACAAAGTTTTGGTGAGGAAAATGGGAATGAGGAATTATGGGTAAATTTATTAATATTGTTATGAATTACTGGTTTGTGTGAATATGTGTAATGATGACAACGTGAAATGAATTGGCTGAATGAATTGAATGCAAAATGAGGAAGCTTCAAATAGGAAAAGTAAAATCTGCCTTTGGGAATGAATAACAAATTGTTATAGGTGTAAAATATGGAATTATGGGAAATTATTAATTATTTTGATTTATTGAATTGTTGGGAATGAGCCAAAGGGTGGAATGAATAAGTTCAATGTTATGAATATGAAATGGGAAACATCAAAATGTGAAATGTTAATTGTCCCATTGAGAATGAATGGGAAGCCCTCCCATTGGAAATGCATTATGAAATATTAAAGGTGGGAAAAATATGGAATTATGGGAAATTATTGGAAACTATGTATTACTGGAATGATGAGAATGATCCCTAAGGCAAGCTGAATGAGTTAAATTTTGAAAATATGAAACGTAAAAGATGTAATATTGAAATGAAAAATCACCCAATGTAAGTCAATGGCACTTTTGGCTCGAAAAACAGGGAATTGTGGGAAATCTATGAATAATTGGAATTATAAAAATACACGCGCCCCGAATGGGAATAAGTGGAATAAGATGAAATTGGAACGGCGTGAATCGGATAAACTGGGAAAGAGATGAAACGTCCCAAAAAACGGCAGAATAATAATAATAACTAGAAAATGTGCAATTTCTGAAGAAATTGCGTGTGAAGGTGAAACCGTTGAAGGTTTGGGAGTTGAAAAGTGGAATGATGTGGAACGATTGAATGGTGTGAATCTGTGAAGAAATATGAATACAAAGTTGAAAAACTGAAAAAAAGTTGAACCGTGGAATTTGAAGATGAATGAAAAACTGAAAAAAAGTTGAACTGTAGAATGATTTGAATCTGTGAAAAATTATGAATCCTACATAGTTAACAAACTGAGAAAAGTTGAACTGGAATAATGTGAATCTGTGACATTAGGCCTAATGTTAAGTGAATGATGTGATTCAAAAACATGCAGGATATCAGCCCTCGAGGACTGGAGTTTTAAACTCCTGTTAATGAGCTTATCATTTGAATGAGGTGGATTGAATGAGGTGGATTGTGGATTGATGTGAAACAGTGAAGAAATGTGAATAATACAGAGTTGAAAAACTGAAAAAAACTAAAACGTATGAATCAAGCTGAGTTAACCAAGCCAGATGCTGTACTAGGTGGAAGCACTAGTGAGAGGTAATGAGACGTCTAATAAAATGTCCAAGATGGCCGCCCATGAGGGCAGATTGGAGTTGGAGTCTTCAGTGGTCTAAGATGGCCGCCCGATGGCAACATGGGAAATGGATTACTTTGTGTAACTAAACTATAGGTGTCAAACTCCAGTCCTCGAGGGCTTGTATCCTGCATGTTTTTGAATCACACCTGTAATGGAGGTGTCGGAGTAGCGTCCAAACTTGTGACCTCCTTGAAAGGACTGTACTTGACTGATTCAGAGGATCCTCAATCTTATCAGGTTGTCCGGCCAGAACATAAAGACGATGCACACTCTCATGCCACTCTTTATTTGTATATAATGTTCTATTTATTTATCTGGGTTGGTGTGTGTGTGTTTCTGTGTTTGTGTGTTCTGTGTGTGTTCTATGTTTGATTGTGGGTGTGTGGTCTCTGCAAAGGAGAGCAGAGAACATTCACTAAACATGATAACTAACATAACTAACATTGTACAATATGTTACATCATATGCTCACATGACTCTATATTAGCTTAGAATAACATAAACAACACAGGCAAACATACCGTACAATGATAGGAAGAATGAATTCAACCCAATCGTTCCAAAATGTGCGTTAGGTAGGAAAGGGTTAATGGAGCCGAATAGATTTGAGTGGGCGGTGACGTCACTCCCTTACGCGGAAAGATCACATTGGCACACACGGCAAACATGCGACAAACATGCACATTTTGTGGATGAAACTTTAACGTGAATACTAAAAGTGAAGTATGAAAAGTACGGTATATTTGCCTTTAGCAATTATACCAAACTTAGGTGCAATAACAACTTAGACATTAATGGACAAAGTGAAGCAGTGCAAACGTAAACATGTATCCAAAACCACGAACGGACAACATATTCAAACTGTACTTACATTCTCATGGACGCACGGAATAATAATGAAAGGAATGAGATAATCCACAGAATGATTGAAAGCAGAAAAAATGACTGTCCGTTACAACGATACCTGCCGACTACCGGTGAAAGAGCAAAACAACCTATGATAGTGTAAACAGAGTCCTGATTGGTAGTGCAGGAATGAAACACAACTTGTGATTAGTTGCTAGGCGGTTGCTAGGAAGATCACATGACCACAGGAGAAACATGTCCAGACGTAAATAGTAATAACAGAACGATTCAAACACGAAATCGTTAAGTATAATCAGAAACTTCTTAACAACACCATTCACTTAACATTAGACAATTTTTACGGTACAAAAACTTGAATTGTAGCTGAAAGTTGAACTGTAAACGTGAAACGCGATTTGCCCGAACCGGGACACGGACATGTTGAAGATGACAACTCTACCACTGGGCCACTGGGGGGCAGTGTAAGACCACACTGGGAAAGCTTGAAATATAGGGAATGAAGTATTTTTGAACGTGAATCTATGAAGAACTACGAATAATACAAAGTTAAAAAACTGAAAAAAGTTCAACTGTGGAATGAAAAGATGAAATGAAAGTAAGAACAGTTTGAAAAGGCTAAATTCTTTAAATATGAATAGTATAAAAAACGTAAATTGTAGGAAAACGATGAATAGTTGAACCTTGAAAAATAAAAAAGCACTTCACGTGAATATGTGGAATGATATGAAGTTCGAACGGCATGAATTGGATGAACTGGGAAGGAACAAAAAAAAAATACTGAATTAACTGAAAAAAACACTGAATGTGTGAAAAGACACAGCGGGGATCGAACGCACGAACATGTAGTAGATATACGTCAACAGAACGTCTGAGCCACGGGAAATGACGAAACCGTGAACGCTTTAAAAGGAAGTAGGAAGAACGCTCCAATCACTTAACATTAGGCCGTTTTTACGGTACAAAAACTTAAATTGTAGGAAAACGATTAAAAGTTGAAACTTGAAAAATAGACCCGCACTAACTAAAAAAGACTCACACAACTAAAAAATGACGCAGCCTGGGATTGAACCCACGAACATGAAGTGCGAATGCCGTACACAAATCCCATGCGCCACCGAGACATAGGAAATATCGAAAACGTTAAAGTTTAAAAATAAAGCACGAAGACCAGCCCATTCACTTAACATTAGGCCATTTTTACGGTACAAAAACTTAAATTGTAGGAAAACGATGAAAAGTTGAAACTTGAAAAATAGACCCGCACTAAACATGAATATGTAGAATGATATGAAGTTTGAACGGCATGAATTGGATGAACTGGGAATGAGTTGAAACGTACCTAAAAAACGGTCGGAATAAAAAAAATAATAATAACTAGAAAATGTGCAATTTCTGAAGAAATTGCGTGTGAAGGTGAAACCGTTGAAGGTTTGGGAGTTGAAAAGTGGAATGATGTGGAACGATTGAATGGTGTGAATCTGTGAAGAAATATGAATACAAAGTTGAAAAACTGAAAAAAAGTTGAACCGTGGAATTTGAAGATGAATGAAAAACTGAAAAAAAGTTGAACTGTAGAATGATTTGAATCTGTGAAAAATTATGAATCCTACATAGTTAACAAACTGAGAAAAGTTGAACTGGAATAATGTGAATCTGTGACATTAGGCCTAATGTTAAGTGAATGATGTGATTCAAAAACATGCAGGATATCAGCCCTCGAGGACTGGAGTTTTAAACTCCTGCTAATGAGCTTATCATTTGAATGAGGTGGATTGAATGAGGTGGATTGATGTGAAACAGTGAAGAAATGTGAATAATACAGAGTTGAAAAACTGAAAAAAACTAAAACGTATGAATCAAGCTGAGTTAACCAAGCCAGATGCCGTACTAGGTGGAAGCAGTAGTGAGAGGTAATGAGACGTCTAATAAAATATCCAAGATGGCCGCCCATGAGGGCAGATCGGAGTTGGAGTCTTCAGTGGTCTAAGATGGCCGCCCGATGGCAACATGGGAAATGGATTACTTTGTGTAACTAAACTATAGGTGTCAAACTCCAGTCCTCGAGGGCTTGTATCCTGCATGTTTTTGAATCACACCTGTAATGGAGGTGTCGGAGTAGCGTCCAAACTTGTGACCTCCTTGAAAGGACTGTACTTGACTGATTCAGAGGATCCTCAATCTTATCAGGTTGTCCGGCCAGAACATAAAGACGATGCACACGCTCATGCCACTCTTTATTTGTATATAATGTTCTATTTATTTATCTGGGTTGGTGTGTGTGTGTTTCTGTGTTTGTGTGTTCTGTGTGTGTTCTATGTTTGATTGTGGGTGTGTGGTCTCTGCAAAGGAGAGCAGAGAACATTCACTAAACATTGATAACTAACATAACTAACATTGTACAATATGTTACATCATATGCTCACATGACTCTATATTAGCTTAGAATAACATAAACAACACAGGCAAACATACCGTACAATGATAGGAAGAATGAATTCAACCCAATCGTTCCAAAATGTGCGTTAGGTAGGAAAGGGTTAATGGAGCCGAATAGATTTGAGTGGGCGGTGACGTCACTCCCTTACGGCGTAAGGATCACATTGGCACACACGGCAAACCTGCGACAAACACGCACATTTTGTGGATGAAACTTTAACGTGAATACTAAAAGTGAAGTATGAAAAGTACAGTATATCTGCCTTTAGCAATTATACCAAACTTAGGTGCAATAACAACTTAGACATTAATGGACAAAGTGAAGCAGTGCAAACGTAAACATGTATCCAAAACCACGAACGGACAACATATTCAAACTGTACTTACATTCTCATGGACGCACGGAATAATAATGAAAGGAATTAGATAATCCACAGAATGATAGAAAGCAGAAAAAATGACTGTCCGTTACAACGATACCTGCCGACTGACCCGTGAAAGAGCAAAACAACCTATGATAGTGTAAACAGAGTCCTGATTGGTAGTGGAGGAATGAAACATAACTTGTGATTAGTTGCTAGGCGGTTGCTAGGAAGATCACATGACCACAGGAGAAACATGTCCATACGTAAATAGTAATAACAGAACGATTCAAACACGAAATCGTTAAGTATAATCAGAAACTTCTTAACAACACCATTCACTTAACATTAGACAATTTTTACGGTACAAAAACTTGAATTGTAGCTGAAAGTTGAACTGTAAACGTGAAACGCGATTTGCCCGAACCGGGACACGGACATGTTGAAGATGACCACTCTACCATTGGGCCACTGGGGGGCAGTGTAAGACCACACTAGGGAATGAAGTATTTTTGAACGTGAATCTATGAAGAACTACGAATAATACAAAGTTAAAAAACTGAAAAAAGTTCAACTGTGGAATGAAAAGATGAAATGAAAGTAAGAACAGTTTGAAAAGGCTAAATTCTTTAAATATGAATAGTATAAAAAACGTAAATTGTAGGAAAACGATGAATAGTTGAACCTTGAAAAATAAAAAAGCACTTCACGTGAATATGTGGAATGATATGAAGTTCGAACGGCATGAATTGGATGAACTGGGAAGGAATTGAAACAAAAAAAAAAATACTGAATTAACTGAAAAAAAACACTGCATGTGTGAAAAGACACAGCGGGGATCGAACGCACGAACATGTAGTAGATATACGTCATCAGAACGTCTGAGCCACGGGAAATGACGAAACCGTGAACGCTTTAAAAGGAAGTAGGATGAACGCTCCAATCACTTAACATTAGGCCGTTTTTACGGTACAAAAACTTAAATTGTAGGAAAACGATGAAAAGTTGAAACTTGAAAAATAGACCCGCACTAACTAAAAAAGACTCACACAACTAAAAAATGACGCAGCCTGGGATTGAACCCACGAACATGAAGTGCGAACGCGATACACAAATCCCATGAGCTACGGAGACATGGGAAATATCGAAAACGTTAAAGTTTAAAAATAAAGCACGAAGACCAGCCCATTCACTTAACATTAGGCCATTTTTACGGTACAAAAACTTAAATTGTAGGAAAACGATGAAAAGTTGAAACTTGAAAAATAGACCCGCACTAAACATGAATATGTGGAATGATATGAAGTTTGAACGGCATGAATTGGATGAACTGGGAATGAGTTGAAACGTACCTAAAAAACGGTCGGAATAAAAAAAATAAAAATAACTAGAAAATGTGCAATTTCTGAAGAAATTGCGTGTGAAGGTGAAACTGTCGAAGGTTTGGGAGTTGAAAAGTGGAATGATGTGGAACAATTGAATGGTGTGTATCTGTGAAGAAATATGAATACAAAGTTGAAAAACTGAAAAAAGTTGAACTGTGGAATTTGAAGATGAATGAAAAACTGAAAAAAAGTTGAACTGTAGAATGATTTGAATCTGTGAAAAATTATGAATCCTACATAGTTAACAAACTGAGAACAGTTGAACTGGAATAATGTGAATCTGTGACATTAGGCCTAATGTTAAGTGAATGACGTGATTCAAAAACATGCAGGATATCAGCCCTCGAGGACTGGAGTTTTAAACTCCTGTTAATGAGCTTATCATTTGAATGAGGTGGATTGAATGAGGTGGATTGTGGATTGATGTGAAACAGTGAAGAAATGTGAATAATACAGAGTTGAAAAACTGAAAAAAACTAAAACGTATGAATCAAGCTGAGTTAACCAAGCCAGATGCCGTACTAGGTGGAAGCAGTAGTGAGAGGTAATGAGACGTCTAATAAAATATCCAAGATGGCCGCCCATGAGGGCAGATTGGAGTTGGAGTCTTCAGTGGTCTAAGATGGCCGCCCGATGGCAACATGGGAAATGGATTACTTTGTGTAACTAAACTATAGGTGTCAAACTCCAGTCCTCGAGGGCTTGTATCCTGCATGTTTTTGAATCACACCTGTAATGGAGGTGTCGGAGTAGCGTCCAAACTTGTGACCTCCTTGAAAGGACTGTACTTGACTGATTCAGAGGATCCTCAATCTTATCAGGTTGTCCGGCAGAACATAAAGACGATGCACACTCTCATGCCACTCTTTATTTGTATATAATGTTCTATTTATTTATCTGGGTTGGTGTGTGTGTGTTTCTGTGTTTGTGTGTTCTGTGTGTGTTCTATGTTTGATTGTGGGTGTGTGGTCTCTGCAAAGGAGAGCAGAGAACATTCACTAAACATTGATAACTAACATAACTAACATTGTACAGTATGTTACATCATATGCTCATATGACTCTATATTAGCTTAGAATAACATAAACAACACAGGCAAACATACCGTACAATGATAGGAAGAATGAATTCAACCCAATCGTTCCAAAATGTGCGTTAGGTAGGAAAGGGTTAATGGAGCCGAATAGATTTGAGTGGGCGGTGACGTCACTCCCTTACGGCGTAAGGATCACATTGGCACACACGGCAAACATGCGAAAAAATACGCACATTTTGTGGATGAAACTTTAACGTGAATACTAAAAGTGAAGTATGAAAAGTACGGTATATTTGCCTTTAGCAATTATACCAAACTTAGGTGCAATAACAACTTAAGACATTAATGGACAAAGTGAAGCAGTGCAAACGTAAACATGTATCCAAAACCACGAACGGACAACATATTCAAACTGTACTTACATTCTCATGGACGCACGGAATAATAATGAAAGGAATGAGATAATCCACAGAATGATTGAAAGCAGAAAAAATGACTGTCCGTTACAACGATACCTGCCGACTACCGGTGAAAGAGCAAAACAACCTATGATAGTGTAAACAGAGTCCTGATTGGTAGTGGAGGAATGAAACACAACTTGTGATTAGTTGCTAGGCGGTTGCTAGGAAGATCACATGACCACAGGAGAAACATGTCCAGACGTAAATAGTAATAACAGAACGATTCAAACACGAAATCGTTAAGTATAATCAGAAACTTCTTAACAACACCATTCACTTAACATTAGACAATTTTTACGGTACAAAAACTTGAATTGTAGCTGAAAGTTGAACTGTAAACGTGAAACGCGATTTGCCCGAACCGGGACACGGACATGTTGAAGATGACCACTCTACCACTGGGCCACTGGGGGGCAGTGTAAGACCACACTGGGAAAGCTTGAAATATAGGGAATGAAGTATTTTTGAACGTGAATCTATGAAGAACTACGAATAATACAAAGTTAAAAAACTGAAAAAAGTTCAACTGTGGAATGAAAAGATGAAATGAAAGTAAGAACAGTTTGAAAAGGCTAAATTCTTTAAATATGAATAGTATAAAAAACGTAAATTGTAGGAAAACGATGAATAGTTGAACCTTGAAAAATAAAAAAGCACTTCACGTGAATATGTGGAATGATATGAAGTTCGAACGGCATGAATTGGATGAACTGGGAAGGAATTGAAACCAAAAAAAAAATACTGAATTAACTGAAAAAAACACTGAATGTGTGAAAAGACACAGCGGGGATCGAACGCACGAACATGTAGTAGATATACGTCAACAGAACGTCTGAGCCACGGGAAATGACGAAACCGTGAACGCTTTAAAAGGAAGTAGGAAGAACGCTCCAATCACTTAACATTAGGCCGTTTTTACGGTACAAAAACTTAAATTGTAGGAAAACGATGAAAAGTTGAAACTTGAAAAATAGACCCGCACTAACTAAAAAAAGACTCACACAACTAAAAAATGACGCAGCCTGGGATTGAACCCACGAACATGAAGTGCGAATGCCGTACACAAATCCCATGCGCCACCGAGACATAGGAAATATCGAAAACGTTAAAGTTTAAAAATAAAGCACGAAGACCAGCCCATTCACTTAACATTAGGCCATTTTTACGGTACAAAAACTTAAATTGTAGGAAAACGATGAAAAGTTGAAACTTGAAAAATAGACCCGCACTAAACATGAATATGTAGAATGATATGAAGTTTGAACGGCATGAATTGGATGAACTGGGAATGAGTTGAAACGTACCTATAAAACGGTCGGAATAAAAAAAAAAAAAAAAATAATAATAATAATAAAGGTGGAGAAAAACATAAGTGTGAAGGTTTCACCTTCACACAATAATAAAGGTGGAGAAAAGCATAAGTGTGAAGGTTTCACCTTCACACAATAATAAAGGTGGAGAAAAACATAAGTGTGAAGGTTTCACCTTCACACAATAAAGGTGGAGAAAACATAAGTGTGAAGGTTTCACCTTCACACAATAATAATAATAAAGTCAAGGAATAACATATGTGTGAAGGTTTCACCTTCACACAAATAATAATAAAGTCAAGGAATAACATATGTGTGAAGGTTTCACCTTCACACAATAATAATAATAAAGGTGGAGAACAACATAAGTGTGAAGGTTTCACCTTCACACAATAATAAAGGTGGAGAAAAACATAAGTGTGAAGGTTTCACCTTCACACAATAATAATAATAAAGGTGGAGAAAAACATAAGTGTGAAGGTTTCACCTTCACACAATAATAATAAAGGTGGAGAAAAACATAAGTGTGAAGGTTTCACCTTCACACAATAAAGGTGGAGAAAAACACAAGTGTGAAGGTTTCACCTTCACACAATAATAAAGTCAAGGAATAACATATGTGTGAAGGTTTCACCTTCACACAATTATTATCGGTGAAAAATATGGAATTATAGGAAAATTATTTATGAATTATTGGAACAATGGAAATGGTCCCTAAGGCGAAATGAATGAGTTAAATGTTGTGAAAGCTCATAATGTGAAATGTTAAAATGTTTGAATTATTGGAATGGTGGGAACGATCCATGAGGTGAAATGAAAGAGTTAAATATTATGAATGGGAAATGGGAAAGCTCAAAATGTGAAAAGTTAAATCTCCGATTGGGACTGAATGGGGAATCCTCCAATTGAAAATGTGTATTAATGGGTAAAAATATGGAATTATGGGAAAATAATGGAATGTATGAATTACTGGAATGATGTGAATGATCCATAAATCGTGATGAATGAGCTAAATATTGCAAATATGATATGTAGGCTAATAAAAATATGATGTAAAATCACCCAATGTTAAGTCAATGGGATTTTTGGCGTGGAAAACAGGGAATTGTGGGAAAATTGTGAATAATGGAAAAGAGAAAAATACAAGCAGTCGTCGCATGGATAATTGGAATAATATGAAATTTGAATAGTGTGAATCGAATGAACTGGGAATGAGTCGAAACGCTTTAGCCTTCACACAATATAGAAAAAAAACTCGCTGAGAAGACGCCGACGAAGAAGAAGGAGGAGAAGAAGAAGAAGAAGAAAAAGAAGAAGGCGACGAAGAAGATGCGACGAAGAAGATTTATTTTCTTTTTTTTTTCTTTAGATCTATAGAACCTTTTACGATGGTTAACATGGCTACGCACAGAATCTTGCCACCCCCTGCCAGACTGCAATTTGTTTTAAAGGTAAGAGAAGTTGCGCATGAATGGAACGTTCAAGTAAGTAATCCAGGGCAATCGCACTAGCTAGAAAGGAAATCTGGAAACCGCGCAAACGTCATTCGTGTGGGACATCGCATAGAAGTTAAACCAACTTCACCTTGTTGACTAAACTCGTGTAAATAATTGTTGCTGCGCGTTGGGATGCTCGGTTTCAATGGGCACTTTTAACTGAACATCACAGTTGTCTTCTTGGCCCACTAAATTGTTTGCATGATGCACTTGAGGTTTACTGCAAAATTGTAAATAATATACCTTTCACGAAGTCATAAACCCCTAAAATGGGGATTGTTGCAAGACTTTAGGACACACATATCTTGGGTCCTCACATTATGTAGAAAATACGTCATACATGCATACTCACAATTCCCATCTTTGCAGTGGTTGATGAATGATAAAAATGTTGCTCATGAATTTACCTGTCGACAAGCTTTTTTCGTATGATTATGAATGAATGACGAATGTGAACGGATGCCGAAAACGTTACGTTAATGCATTTTTTTTTTCCTGTAATTCATTTGAATGAATGCATGTAGGGTAGTTAGGGCCCTTTTAGAAAGCAAATTTTCAAAGTTACGTTGGCAAGACATTGGCTGATTCATTGAAGTAAAGTTGGCAAGATATTGGCCTCAATCATAACATGGACTACTAGCTACAATTGGGTAAAAAGACATTTGTAAAATATTTAAACCGTTTGTTTCGCTGAAAAGACGCCTGATCTCTTTGAGCAGCAGAGGCTGGGCTAGTACGCAGGGACCGCCTGCAAATTACTAGATGAGGAAGAGAAAAAATAGTAAATAGTGACGAAATCAACGAAAACATCAAAGACATTAAGTTGATCATATTGCAACAGTGCTTTTGGATGAAAACGCCTTTGTTTAATTTTAGACACGTTTTATTCCCAATAATTAATAAAATCAATATTAATCTAAAGCTTCAATATTGCTTAACAAAGGGACTCAAAAATGACTGCGCACATAAATGACATTTTCACGATCATACTACAACTGTCATTTTGCAAATAAATTGTTTTGTTAAATTTTGGTGATTTAGCTTAAATGCTTGTTAATCATTTATACCCTCATAATGATTCACTGATTCCCCTTGTTGAGTTGGGGTAAACACTCCAAAATCACTACAACCATTAATGACGTATCCCCAATCATGCTACATCTGCTGGTTTTCTAATTAATTTCTTTGCCTAATTTGGGGGATTCTTTTATGCATATTGATCATAATTTATCAATATATTCATCAATAGCTTGGTTGTTTGTTGGGTTAGAGACCCCAAAATCACCACACATATCGGATACATCCCTCCCTTCATGCTACACCCTCTGGTTTTCTAATAAATAACTTTGCCTAATTTTAAGGATTTTTTTAATGCATATTGATCATTATTTATCAATATATTGGTCAATAGCTCCGGGTTTGGTTGGTTTAGAGACTCCAAAATCACCACACACATCAGTAACAGGGGACGTTACAACCTCCGGTTTTCTAATGAATCCCTTTGCCTAATTTTAAGGATTTTTTTTTTTATTTGCTTATTGATCAATATTCATCAATATATTGATCAATAGCTCTGCCTGTCGGTTTGGAGACTCCAAAATCATCACATTCATCAGCCATACCCCCCTCTTCATGCTACAATCTCTGGTTTTCGAATAAATCCCATTACTTAATTTGGGGAGACTTTTATGTGATTATTGATCATAATTTACCAATATATCAATCAGTAGCTCTGCAGGTGGTCAGTTTAGAGACTCCAAAATTACCACACACGTCAGTAAAATTCTTACGTTCAAGCTACAATCTTTGGTTTTCTAATCAATCCCTTTTCCTAATTTTTAGGATTGTTTTTTATTTATATCATTCATAATTTACCAATACATTGATCAATAGCTCTGCAGTTAGTTGTTGTTTTAGAAACTACAAAATCACCACACACATCAATGACATCCTTGTCACGTTCTGTCTGTTTTTTGTTGCGGGTTTAGGGTTGTTTAGTTTCAGTTATAGGTTCTCTGTGTTTCCCCCGAGTGTCGTCACTGTAATTAGCCTCACCTGTCACCCGTGTGTTCCAGCCTAGTGTTTCCACCAGTTAGTTTTCCCCGCCCCTTGTTGTTCCCAGGTGTCTTACGTCTCTTGATTATTTAGGATAGTATTTAAGTTCCAGTGTTTTGCCCTGTCCCTTGTCGGGTCGTTGTACGTCTTCCCCCCGCTGTCTTGCCTCGCGCTGCCCTGATCCCATCCTTCCCGTGCTGCCTCCCGTTCCTTGTTGCCCCAGTAAGTTTCAGTTTAGTGCTTTTGTTTGTACTTTGTATTTTTTGGTTCTTTCAACCCTGCCTTCGTTTGCCATTAAATCGACCTCATTTGAGCCTTACCCCAGTCTGTCCTGCATTTTATTGGTTCCACCTTTCCCACCTCCCGCACTTCCTCAAGCCGCCATGCCCAACCATGACAGTCCTTCCCTTCATGCTACAATCTCTGGTTTTCTAATCAATCTGTTTTCCTAATTTTAAGGATTATTTTTTAATACTTATTGTTCAATATTTATCAATACATTGATCAATAGCTCTGCAGTTGGTTAAGTTAGAGACTCCAAAATCCCCACACACATCAGTGACATCCTACAACCTCTGGTTTTCTAATTAATCCCGTTGCCTAATTTTGGGGTATTTTTTTTTAATGCATATCGATCGTAATTTACCAATATATTGATCAATAACTCGGTTGCTCGTTGGGTTAGAGACCCCAAAATCACCACATATATCTGTCACATCCCTCCATTCATGCAACAACCTCTGGTTTTCTGATTCTCTGGCAATGATGTACCCCCAATTATGTTACAACTGCTGGTTTTCTAATAAATTCCTTTCCCTAATTTTAAGGATTTTTTTCATGCTTATTGATCAGTATTTACCAATATATTGATCAATAGCTCTGCTGTTGGTTGAGTTAGAGATCCTAAAATCACCACACATATCTGTCATATCCCCCCTTTCATGCTACAATCTATGGTTTTCTAATAAATCCTTTTGCCTAATTTTGGGGAAATTTTTTTATGCATATTGATCAATGATTGCCAATATATTGATCAATAGCTCTGGAGTTGGTTTAGTTAGAGACCTCATAATCACCGCACACATCTTGTCACCCCCCCCCCCCTTCACATTACAACCTCTGCTACTCTAATAAATCCCTTTGCCTAATTTTAAGGATTTTTTTTATGCATATTGATCATAATTTACCAATATATTGATCAATAGCTCTGTTGTTGGTCAGTTTAGCGACGCCAAAATCACCACACATATCTATCACATCCCTTTCTTCATGCTACAACCTTTGCTTCTCTAATATTTTGGAGTTTCCAACTTAATTAACTGCAGAGGTATTGATTAATATATTGGTAAATTATGATCAATCAGCATAAAAAAATCCTTAAAATTGGATAAAGGGATTTATTTATTAGAAGACCAGAGGTTGTGGCATGAAGGGAGAGATGTGTCAGATGTGTGTGGTAATTTTGAGGTCTCTAACTCAACCAACTGCAGAGCTATTGATTAATATATTGGTAAATTATGATCAATATGCATATAAAAGTCTCCCAAATTTAGGTAAAGGGATTTATAGGATGAAGGAAGCGATGTCACTGATGTGTGTGGGAGTCTCTAACCCAACAAACAGCTGAGCTATTGACCAATATACTGGTAATTATTGATCAATAAGCATTAAAAAAAAAAACTAAAAATTAGGCAAAGGGCATTACAGTGGGCCCCCGTGTTACGAACTTAATCCGTTCAGCGGCTATACTCGTAACTCGAATTGCTTGTATGACGGGCAATCCAAACCCATGTTAATTAGTGAATGCGTTCAACGCGTGCAAAAACCTTAGGTGATAACGTCACGACTTTATACACATATTAAAAATTAGTAATATAATCTACTGTACAGTTAAATTAAATAACATAATTATACAAAGGAAAAATGACATTTACCTTTGGGGCGACGTGACTTGAGCTGGTGGAGGCGGAGGGGAGCAGAGACGAACCCACAGAATGTATTTATTTATTTTCTTAAACGATAACTTTTCCCGAAGGAGAACCTATCACCGGCGATTTCCTTCTCTTTAATCCATAATAGAAGAAGCCTCTCCATTTTTGTTGTTGACCGAGGTCCGTCCCCTGGCAAGGAAATTCTTGACCTTAGAAGATTGCCGAGCGGTTATGGCCATACTCACGAGCAAGGTTAACTCTGCGAGCGCCGCCTTCGTATTTTTTTTTTTATTATTTCCTGCTTCGTTTCTTTTGTCATCATCCTCTTACTTCTTCCTTTACCGCCACTAGCAATTTTAGAAGCCATGTCTAACAGATAAAGTTTGCAAAGTCTTCACAACACACCGACCAGCTGTGCCATCAAGCTAGATGAAGGCGTTCAGCCAATAGCATATCGGCATTTCTGTGATTGACGTGACGCCGGCCAATAGCATATCCGCATCTCCGTGACTGAGACCGTGACTGTAACCTTTATCGACCAATAGCATATCGGCATCTCCGTGACTGAGACCGTGACTGTGACCTTATAAGACCAATAGCATATCAGCATTTCCGTGTCATGCGAGAATAGCTCATTTGTTGACACAGCAAAGCGAAAAAAAATAGTGCGGACACATTGACCGGCATGTTGGATTGTTCGTAAGACGAAAGGTTTGTGTGTAAGAGGGGGACAAAAAACGCCGCGGTCCATGTTCGTAAGATGAAAAGTTTGTAAAACAGGGAGTTCATAAACCGGAGGCTCACTGTATTGGAAACCAGAGATTGTAGCATAAAGGGACGGATGTGACAGATTTGTGTGGTGATTTTGGGGTCTCTCACTCAAACAACTGCAGAGCTATTGATCAATATATTGGTAAATTATGATCAATACGCATTTAAAAGTCCCCCAAATTTTGGTGAAGGGATTTCTTACAAAACCAGAGATTGTAGCACGAAAAAGGGGATATGGCTGATGAATGTGATGATTTTGGAGACTCTAAACTGACCAACTGCAGAGCTATTGATCAATATGTTGATAAATATTGATCAATAAGCCAAAAAAAAAATATCCTTAAAATTTGCCAAAGGGATTTATGAGAGAACCAGAGGTTGTAGCATGAAGGGAGGGATGTAACAGATACAGTATGTGTGGTGATTTTGGGATCTCTAACTGAACCAACCACAGAGCTATTGATCAATATATATGTTAATTATTGTGTCAATAAGCATAAACAATCCTTAAAATTAGGCAAAGGGATTTATTAGAAAACCAGAGGTTGTAGCATGAAGGGTGGAATGTGACATATATGTGTGGTGATTTTGAGGTCTCGAAACTAACCAACAGCAGAGCTATTGCACAATATTATTGGTAATTATTGATCAATAAGCATAAAAAATACTCCAAAATTAGGCAAATGGATTTATTAGAAAACCATTGATTGTAGCATGAAGGGAGGGATTTGACAGATAAGTGTGGTGATTTTGGGGTCTTTAACCCAACAAACCCAATAAGCATAAAAAAGTCCTTAAAATTAGGCAAAGGAATTTATTAGAAAACCAGAGGTTGTAGAATAAAGGGAGGGATGTCACTGATGTATTTGGGGATTTTGGAGTCCCTAATCCAACCAACAGCAGAGCTATTGATCAATATATTGGTAAATTATGATCAATATGCATGCAAAAAAGTCCTTAAAATTAGGCAAAGGAATTGATTAGAAAAACAGCAGTTATAATAGAATTGGGGGTACTTCATTGATGGTTGGAGTGATTTAGGAGTGGTTACCCCAACTCAACAAGGGGAGTCAGTCATTCATTTTGAGGGTATAAATGATTAAAAAGCATTTAAAATCCCCCAAAATAAAAAAAAAAAAATAATTTATTTGAAAAACGACAGTTGTAGCATGATCGTGAAAACGTCATTGATGTGCGTAGTGATTTTGGATTCGTTATACTAAACAATATTGGAGCTATAGATGAATATTTAGTTTATTAGTGATTATTAAGAACAAAACTTAAATAAATCCTCCAAATTTAATAAAACAATTTATTTGAAAAACAACAGTTGTAGTATGATCGTAAAAATGTCATTGATGTGCGCAATGATTTTGGACTCCTTACATTAAGCAATATTGGAGCTATAGAAAAATATTTAGTTTATTAATGATTATTAAGAACAAAACTTGTCCAAAACTAAACAACGCTTTTTCATCCAAAAGCACTGTTCCAATACATCTTAATGTCTTTGATGTGTTCGTTGATTTCATAGTCACAAATTGTGGCGTGACTGTTTTTTTTCTCCCCTCCTCATCTAGTAACTTGCAGATGGTCCCTGCACACTCGCCCTGACTCTGCTGCTCATAGAGACCAATTGCGTCTTTTCAGCGAAACAAACGGTTTAAATATTTTACAAATGTCTTTTTTTGCCATTGTAGCTCGTAGTCCGTGTTATGATGGAGGCACAAAGGCATCTTTGGTGTTTAGACAACGTTTTGGCTGAGAGGTATTGATCACGAAAGTCCGAATCTGCCAATATCTTGCCAACTTTACTTCAGTGGCAGACTTGGACGTTCGCTATCAATACCGCCCTGCCAATACATTGTCTGAACACCAATGCCACCTTTGTGCCTCCATCATAACATGGACTACTCGCTACAGTGGCAAAAAAGACATAAATGTTTTAACCGTCTTTTTCGCTGAAAAGACGCTATTGATCTCTATTAGCAGCAGATGCTGGGCGAGTGGGCACTGCGCAGGGACCGTCTGCAAATTACTAGATGAAGAGAGAACAAAAACAGTAATTCCACGATTTGTGACTTTAAAATTAACGAACACATCAAAGACATCCACATGATCTTACTGCAACAGTGCTTTTGGATGAAAACGCGTTTGTTTAATTTTGGACACGTTTTATTCCCAATAACTAATAAAATCAATATTAATCTATAGCTTCAATATTGCTTGAACATAGGGACTAAAAATGACTGCGCACATAAATGACATTTTCACGATCATACTACAACTGTCATTTTGCAAATAAATTGTTTTCTTAAATTTTGGTGATTTAGCTTAAATGCTTTTTAATCATTTACAGCCTCATAATGAATCACTGACTCCGCTTGTTAAGTTGGGGTAAACACTCCAAAATCATTCCAACCATCAATGAAGTCCCCCCCAATCATGCTACAACTGCTGGTTTTCTAATAAATCCCTTTGCCTAATTTTAAGTTAATATTATTATTTGTTTGAATGCATATTGATCAATATTTACCAATATTTTGATTAATAGCTCTGCTGTTGGTTGGCTTAGAGACACTAAAATCACTACACACATCAGCGCCCCCCCCCCCCCCCCCCCCCATGCTAAAACCTCTTTGTTTTTTTTTAGTTTTTGTTTTTTTATTGGTAGTCATCATACAAACTCCACAAGGTCAAAGATCAAATATACAAGTCATGCCCCCAGAGATTTTCCTATTCCCTCCATTCCAAACCCCTTTTCCCTCACTTCGATTCGGGCCTAACAGACATCAATTAAACAGAACTAATAACAGCAACTTTGAGACCAAATCAGAAAAGACAAGAGCAGAACATCAAACTACAGTCCCATCTGAACCTCAGGATCAAATTGAAACATTAGAAAATGAAGAAAACTGGGAAAAACTAAAGAACAAAAGGAAAAAAAAAAAAGGATGGGGGTGGCGGCTCAATCATCACAATCAGGCAGAGATGTCAAAGCCTCTATATAATTTAACAGAGGTGTTTATGTCTCGACAAAAACAGCAGAGGAACCTTTAAGAGAAAAATGAAGTTTCTCAATTTTTATGGACATTGGCATCTCTTGAATCCATCTATTGTGAGAAGGGGGTTGGGAAAGTTTCCACTTGAGGAGTATAAGACGTCTAGCTAACAGGGTGGAAAATGCCAGAACCGTCTGCAAACGTCTCCCCAACACAGGGTCAAAAGGCCCACCAAAAAGAGCCAGAAGTGGGTCTGGGTGAAGACTAACATCATATGCCACACTGAGTGTATTAAACATTTCTGACCAGTATGTGGCAAGCCTGGGACACGACTAAAACATGTGCAAATGGTCTGCCGGCAATAATTAGCATCTATTACAGGCATCGGATTAGTTGGGATAAATCCGAGACAGTTTTGCATTTGTGTAGTGGGCCCTGTGCAACACCTCAAATTGCAAAAGACCATGCCGTGCACATATTGAAGATGAGTGTACCAATTTTAAAACCCGCTGCCAATATTCCTCAGGTATTGTGAAACCCAGTTCTCTTTCCCAGGATTCCTTTGCGGCAGTAGGCTGGGTGACCGTTGCTGTGTTGAGGAGTCCATAAATGATAGAAATTTGCCGCTTTTCACCTTGACAGAGAACTAAGAGTGAATCAATCAGTGTTTCGGGTGGTCGGCTCGGAGATTTGGGGTTCTGTTCCCGAATAAAGTGCCGTGTCTGGAAAAAAACGATATTGGTGAGAGTTAAGCAAGTCAAATTTTCTTGCAAGCTCAAGGAAGGACATAAAGGTCCCTTGGTCATACAGGTCTTTGAATGTGATTATACCTTTATCAGACCAAGTCCGGAATGTTGCATCTGTGCAGGAGAGGAGGAACAAGTGGTTGTTTACCATGGGGGAAAGGACGGAGGTGCGGTGAAGTCCAAGGTTTTTCCTAAACGGAAGCCAAATGTCGATTGTCGAAGTTTTTGAATATTGCAGGACCAGTAGTATTGCATCATATTAGGCAAGGCCATTCCTCCCCTTGGTTTGGGGAGTTGCAGCACAGCCTTACTGATGCGTGGGTGCTTTTTCCCCCCAGATAAATGAACTTATCTCTTGATCAAGTGACCTAAAATAGGACATCTTGACAAGGACAGTAATGTGTGTGAAGAGATATACAAATTTCGGCAAGATGACCATCTTGACCGGGTTCACTCGAGCCAATAGGGATATTGAGAGACCAGACCATCTATCAAAGTCCACTTTTCACTTGTCCAAGAGGAGTGTAAAATTTTTGGCAAAAAGACGATTCATTGAGTTATCAATTTGCACCCCCAGGTACGTGAAGCCATCTGCCGCATATTTGAAAAGAAAAGATTGCGGTATCCGCTTAGCAGAGCGATTTACCTGGGAAAAGTTCACTTTTCTGAAAATTTATTTTGTAAACCGAATATAACCCAAAGGTCTGCAGGATTCCAAGTACTGCCAGAAGGGAGATCACAGGGTTGGACATATACAGAAGGAGGTCATCAGCAAATTAAGACAATTTATGACCACGACCAGAACGGGAGATGCCCTCAAACCTGACTTCATGATGCAACCAGATAGCCAGCGGCTCAATAGATATGGCAAAGAGAGATGGAGACAGAGGGCAGCCTTGTCTGGTTCCTCTAAAGAGGGAAAATGGATTTGACCAAAGTCCATTTGTAAGAACCACAGCCACAGAGCTAGTATAAAGTAATTTGATCCAAGATATGAAGTTTGAATCAAAACCAAATTTTTCCAGAACAAAAAAAAGAAAGTGCCACTCCACTCTGTCAAATGCCTTTTCCGCGTCTAGCGAATTAACCAGCTCCGGTGGATTCAAACTGGGGGAACATACTATATTTAATAGCCTCCTTGTGTTGTGGTATGAATGTCTCCCTGGCATGAATCCGGTTTGATCGAGGTGAATTATGCTTTGCAGAACCCGTTGGAGACGTTGAACCAGGATTTTCGAGAGTATTTTAAGGTCCACGTTCAAAAGTGAGATTGGCCGGTAACTACCGCAGAGAAGGGGGTCTTTGTCACTCTTTAGTAAGAGAGAGATTGTGGCCTCCAACATTGAGGGTGTAGATGCCCCTTAGCAAATGCTTCGTTATATGTCTTCTGAAGAACTAGAGCAATAGTGGTTTATAGTTTAAAGAACTCAGCGCTGAATCCATCGGGCCCAGTGGCCTTGCCACTCTGGAGCGCTGCAATCCCTTCCTGTACTTCTTCAATGGAGATTGGAATGCCCAGTGTCGCGCCTATGTCTGCATCTATTTTGGGGAAAATCATACCCTCAAATGGGTTTTTCCCTTTCCAAATGTCCGGGGAACATTGCGTAGAATAGAGATCAGCGTCAAAGTCACGAAATGTATCATTGATTTTAGTGGTATCAGAGGTAATTTCACCTGATGGTGTTTTGATCCTAGGGATCAGTCTGGACAGAGTAGATGCACGTGCTTGGAGCGCTAATAGCCTTCCTGCCTTGTCCCCATTCTCAAAGAAGTTCTGTTTCATCAGAGACAACTGCCTCTCTGTTTTTCTTGTCCTTAATACATCGATTTTTAAATTGAAGCTGGGTCCGTTCCTTATAAAGGGATGGTTTGGGAACCAAAGCATATAATCCATCAATTCTCTGCAACTGCGAGGACAAGGCCTCGACTTCCGCATTCTCCGACCTCCTGGTGTAAGCCACATATGAGATTATCTTGCCACGCAAAAATGCTTTACACGCTTCCTACCAAGTGCCCCGAGAAATTTCCTGCGAATCATTAAGGTCTAAATACTACGTGAGCTGCGCGCCAATGAACTCCTTGAAAGGTGCCTGCGTGAGCAAGGAGGAGTTGAGTCTCCATTGCTTGGTAGGAGGAACATGGCTAGGGAAGGAGATTTCAACCAAAACCGGGGCATGATCCGAGATAATATTATGATATTCGCAAGAGCGCACTTCAGGTAGAAAGGAATTATCTAAGAGGAAAAAATCAATTCGAGAGTAAGAGTGATGGACATGGGAGAAGAAAGAAAAAGCTTTATTAGAGGGGAATTTGGATCTCCAGGGGTCAAACAGGCCTAAACGACTCTTAAACATTTGCAACTTCTTAGCAGACTTTGATAGCTTCTGGGGATTAGAAGAGGACCTGTCCAAGGAGGGATCTTGAATTAAATTGAAGTTCGCTCCTATGATCAAGTAATGATCATCCACTTCGGGAAGTGAGGAAAAGAATCGAGTTATGAAGCCTTCATCATCCCACGTTGGAGCATAGACACAGGCCATCACCACAGGCATGCCACACAGCGTACCAGTAACAATAAAAAATCGGTCATTGGTGTCCTCTGTAGAGTCCGCCAACTCAAAAGGTACTCTTTTATGAATAACAATAGCGGCACCCCTTTCTTTGACTGGGAACTTTGAATGAAAAACGTCACTAAAGCAAGGCCGTTTTATACAATTAACCTGAGGAGGACAAAGATGAGTCTCCTGTGCAAAGATGACATGGTTAAGATGATTAAGTACTTTGTTTCGTTTGACTGGACGGTTCACCCCTTTCAGGTTCCAGGAGACAAATCTCAAACCTCTACCGTGGGGCGTCATATGACGACCCATTGGACATCAGCTCGCCTGCTGACGTGATTTTTGAGCCAACATAAGAGGAGAAATTAAAAAAAAAAAAAAACAAGCAACACAAAACAGTAAAACCAAACAACATTGTTACATAAGCATTATTCCAGGCCCTTCCCACCCAAAAGCCCCGTATTTCAATAACCCTTTCCCACCCCCCACCCTTTTGAATTTTCCTCCCCTGATCAAACATGAAAAACTTTCCTGCTTCTGTGAAGACCTCTCCGTTGAGAGGTCGACCGGCTTAACAACACAGATATTATATTCCTCAAACAATGAAGGCACACAAACTGATCCTATGCACAACAAGCATAAAAGATTAATGTAAAGAAAAAAAAAATAAACAAGTTGTTTAGGTCTAAATTTAGTTGGGCTGTACAGACCCATCAACTTCTTCCCAATGTCACCCAGATTAAACATGAGGATACATTATTGACTGAACATGTCAACACAGTGATAGGGCACCAAGACAAAATAATAGCCGGAGAACCTATTGAGCAGCATATTGAAGTCTCACGCTAAATTATTAAATTTAAAATAACATTTAAATAAAAAAAGATATATATATATAAAACACACATCTACACATACACACATAACGTGAAATGTATAATAATAATTGCGTTCAAAATTATATTTTAAAAGTGTGACGGAGGTTCCACATCCCCAGTGACTTAAAGATGCAGTAGTTAGAAATTAGAAGAGAAGGGGATAAACGAGAGGCGACTCAGATTGAACGGGGAGTCATAATGACACTCACGTCGTCGTTCCCACGAAGTCCGAAACGCTCGAAGATGAAGAGCCTGACACCTTCTGTTCATACAGTCAATGTCAGACACTGAGCAGTGGCGAAAGGGAGGGGAGGGGGGGGACCAAACGCAATTAAAAGAAGAAAAAAAAACTACTCGTTACAGTAGTTAGTCCTCTCCAGCAGACAGGAAGAAACACAAAAGTCTTGCCCGTGGTCCCAGGTCCGGTTCAAACAGCTACTCAATTAGCAATCATCATTCGCTCCTCGTAAAAAGCTTGTGCTTCCTCAGGAAAATCAAAGGATTAATTCCCAAGTGTCACTTGTAGATGAGCCGGAAAGAGAAGCCTGAAGTTAACACCTTTTTGGTAGAGAGCTTGTTTGATCTTATTAAACGCAGCTCGCTTCCTCGCCGTTGCCGCGCTGACATCCGGGTACACAGAAAGCATGGTCTCACCGAATTTCAGCTCGTGCTGCCGAGTCCAGCGAAACACTCTCTCCCTTACTTGAAACCGATGAAAGCAAACCACGAAGAGCCTGGGTCCAGGTCCAGATTTAGGGGCCAGGTCTCGATTGCCGGTGGCTCGGGGGGCATTTCGAGGCAGAGATTTTTCATGAGCAACTCCGAGATAAACTCGGTCGGGTTCCGGCCTTTCTCGCTCCCTTCAGGTACATTAATTATACAGCGGTTGACTCTTTGGGACCTATTCTCTAAGTCCTCCAGACGATCCTGAGGTGCTTTATTGAGGGACTCGAGTCGCTCCACTTTAGTCACCGTTCTCGAGATGCGTTCAAAGTTCTCTCCAGCCAAAGGTTCTGTCGCCTCCAGGCGGTTGTTGAAGCCGTTCACCTTCTCCCACAATGCGTCCAATGATAATTGTAAAGGTTTCACTGAATCTTGAATCAGCACCGACAGGTCTCCCTTCAGAGAAACTCATTGTTTCTCCAGTTCGGCAATAAGAAGGTTCATGGATAGACCGTCCGGTGCAGCCTGAGCGTCATTAGCTCCGGAGCTATTGGTAGCCATTTTGACTAATTTGCTAGCACATGTGGCTGTACTGCCTCGAGTTACCGGGCAGCCCCGTGCAGCATTCAATTTAGGTTTCGGACCACTCATTTGGGTTAGCAATCGATATAGACTTTAGTCTGTCATAAAATATGCTCCCTAGAAGGTATTTTGTGTGCCAATTACAGCTAAATTACAATGTTCAACCGGGAGACCACTCAACTCACGGCTTCTTCCTACCGCCTCATCACCGGAACCCAAAAACCTCTGTGTTTTTAGTAAATCCCTTTGCCTAATTTAGGGGTATTTTTATGCTCAATGTGCAATAATTATCAATATATTGATCAATACCTCTGAGGTTGGTTGAGTTGGAGACCCCCAAATCACGACACACATCAGGGACTTCATGTTTCAAACCTCTGGTTTTCTCATAAATCCCCTTGCCTAATTTGGGGAGATTTTTTTATGGTTGTTGATCAATAATGACCAATATATTGATCAATAGCTCTGAAGTTGCTTGAGTTGAAGACCCCAACATCTGACACAGATCTGTCACCCCCCCATGATACAACGGTTGATTTTCTAATAAATCCCTTTGCCCAATTTTGAGGGATTTTTTTTAATGGTCATTAATCAATATTACCAATATATTGATCAATAGCTCTGAGGTTGGTTTAGAGACTCCAAAATCACCAAACAGATCAGTCACATCCATACCTTTATGCTACAACCTCCGGTTTTCTACAAAATCACCAGACTAGACCCAAGATGCAGACTGTGTAAAGAAGGCCTTGAGACAGTCCAGCACATAGTAGCAGGGTGTAAGATGCTTGCTGGATCAGCATACATGGAGAGACACAACCAAGTGGCTGGGATAGTACAGTAATCCCTAGTTTATCGCGGGGGTGACGTTCCAAAAATAACACGCGCACAGTGAAGTCCGTAAAGTAGCCAGCTTTATTTTTGTTCATTATTTTCCAATGAAATACTAAACTATAGGATAAAACCAAAAATCAAAATGTGTTCTAAAGCCCCAAATTTGTTTAAAACATTCATTTTAATATAGTAAACGAAAGTTGGAAACATTGCCATTCGCGTATTTCAAAGTCCCAGCTATGCCTCTTGTTCCTGAACCCGCACATTGTTAAGAGTAGGTTTTCAAGCTCTTTCTTTTTCTGAGCAAGAAGATTTTTATAAACGGATATGCCCGGACATCGAATTAAAGTGAAGCCTCTTATATCATAACAATACTTTTGAAATTTCAATTTATTACAAAAGAAATCTAGGTAAAAGTCATATTTCCAAAGCTGTGCATTTTTCCGTTGCTCTCTATGTAAGCACACAGACACGTGCGTTTCCTCTCGGCATGCCTACGAGTCATGTGATTGGCTCACAGAGACCAAGCTGTCAATCAATATGCTTACTAGCACATTTGTGTGTTGCGCACAGGAGAGACGAAAGCAAGCTTTTGGATCCTCTTGCCTTTTGTAATAAAGTGACAAGTGATAAAACAATACAGAAAAGCGTCAATGTTTTTTTTTATTTCAAGACAACAGCAATGCGCTGTAAAAAATATACACCCTGTAAAAAAAATCAGTGAAGCAGCGAACCTGTGAAAGATGAACCGCGATACAGCAAGGGATTACTGTATACAGGAACATCTGCAACTATTATGGAATAGAAGTACCTAAATCCCAGTGGGCCATACCACAGAAGGTGACTGAGAACAACATGGCCAAGTGTTAGGTTCAAGCAACCTAGAACATTTAACAAAGAACAAAGAGGAGGAAGACAAGGTTTTCTTTTTTGCAGATCTCCTTCCGGTCTGGTTACAGATCATTTCCGCTCCCTATATATTCATTTGGGTTGGCCCTTGGTACAAAAGCCATTGCTGCCTTAAATACTTTGGGGAGAGGTCTTGGAAACAATGCAAACAATCAGTTTGTGATAGTGGTGGGTGTAGGTGCGCTTCCATGCAGTGAGCTTCTTTCTCAGGAACACAAAGACCAGCCCCCATGCTTTGTAAGGGTGCAGGTGAGAGTCCATGCACCCCCTATGCTTTGTAGGGGATGCTAGTTAGCGTCCATGCAGTTCTGCCCTAGGAGACACACGCGCTTCACCAACAGCTCCAACAGAAAATATCTATGTTGTACTTACATGTTGCAAATACAAATATGGGATAACCTATGTACAGTTATTCTAACACCAAGGTGCTGTGGGACTTCGGCTTCCAGACTGACAAACAGGTCCTGGCTAACCAACCAGACATAGTGGTGGTGGACAAAGGGCAGAAGAGGGTAGTGGTGATAGATATGGTGATCCCAGCTGACACCAACATCGGAAAGCAGGAACATTAGAAACTTAAGAAGTATCAAGGGTTGAAAGAGCAGCTGGAACGAATGTGGAAGGTCAAGGGTTGCGTGGTCCCCGCGGCATCGAAGATGCTGCGCAGAACCCTCAAACTCCGAGGCCTCTGGTAGAGGGTGAGGATGAGGATGAAATGGATACCACGCCGCTCATGTGAGAAGGAGATTTTATATAAGAGTTCCTGGTCGTGGGGGTTCCAGGGGGTTTGCACTCCCTCTCCTGTCACTAAAAAGTCTCCTTTTCACCCTTTTATATGTCTAGCTCTGCGGCACTGCTCTCTCTCTCTTTTGCCCACGTCACTCAGATGCGTTAACTAAGAACACATCTATTCAAAACAGAAAACAAATGTAAAATGAAAGCACCATATATACTAAATACTTTAACATTTTACACAATCTATCAACAAAATGACGAGTCGCCGTTGGACCAAGCACTATCCCACTTCCGGGGAGTGCTTTGTGACGGGAAGCCAGCTATAAGTACGTGGTGAAAAGGACCATCTCCGCTGACAACAATTGGGGGGTGTTGGTCCGTTATCTTTTCGGGAGTTTGCATCGTGTAGAGCTTGCCAGAGTACATGAAAACACTCAGCTAAGCCCCCTGCCGTATGTGCTTTAAGGCGCAGCGCTTTTAGGGAAGTGCATGCCACAGGTTGAGCTCCAGCTGTGGCGGAGTTTCTGATCCCTGACATAAGTCTGCTTCAGATGTTACTTGCTGCGTGATTGTTTTCCGTGATCCAACGCCAGCTTGCTTCAACAACGACATTGGTTCCGTTTGCTTGCTTCTTTTATTGAAAATATTGCCGTAACAACCTCAGCCAACACGATCTGCTGTTAGCTTTAACAGCCACTGGCTGCAACTCCTATAGAAGCAAATGGGACTGCAGTGATCTAAATCTTAATGTCATTTCTAATGCCGTCCGTGACTCGTTGTCGTAGTTCCTTTTCAGCCTCAGGGTGAGGCATAGGGCAGAGATAGTTGCTATTGCTTCTATCTCTGTTTCCTGTAACCATTTGGGGTTTAAGACGATTGGGTGGTTAGCCCAATGCCCATAAAAATCGTTCAGTATTCTATTTGACGAGCCATAAAATATAGCGGAAGTCTTCAAATGTCTAGTTATTCTGTAATTTTTCTCAGCAAAAGCATATAAAAGCTCAACAAAGTTGCCATGATAAGGAGGGCCTGTACTGTACTTTCATCGTTTCCATTAAACGCTGGCTGCTGTTTGACAAGGAAGCCGTGTGGCATTAATGAGATCTTTTATAATCTCTGTTCTCCTTTACCTTAGCATTCTGGAGGCTGGTGTTGATTCTTCGTTGTTTGTCCAAAGCCAATTCAGCTCTGGACATCTAACATTTTTAGCACGATCTGGTTTTGAATGTGAGTGGTCTATTGTCACTCATGTCTACTGATGCCTCACTGTAAACTCTTAAGAACATAATATCCTGTCTGAGTTCAGACATTGTCAAGACTTGGTGTGACAAGAAGGCTAGAAAAGCAGGAAAGGCACATTTTAGATGGGCATTCACACAATCAGTCTTTTCTTGTGTACACAGTTATCTTGTCCACAAAACTTCAAATGACATATAGTCTTTGTGTTTTGCAGCATGCCCCCTTCCAGTCTGGAAAGTGTTCTATTCACAGCAAGGCTCAGTATTCTACTGCTCCCAATCTAAATGAAAAGGTAAATTACCTATTAATATTTTATTATTATTATTATTATTATTATTTGTATGTGTATTATTTATTTTATTATTGTTGTTTCCCAGCTGTAGTGCATCGTCATTTAATGTTTTCCCCCTCTAAAATAAATGTCTTTCATTTGAAATGTTTGGTGTTGCGTTAGATCAGACTGGAGTGGTGGTCCCCCTTTTTAAGAAGGGGGATCGGAGGGTCTGTTCCAACCACAGAGGGAACTCCTCAGCCTCCCCGGTAAAGTCTATTCAGGGGTCCTGGCGAGGAGGGTCCGTCTGGTGGTCAAACCTTGGATTCAGGAGGAGCAATGTGGTTTTCGTCCCGGCTGTGGAAGAGTGGACCAGCTCTACACCCTCGACAGGATCTTCGAGGGTGCATGGGAGTTTGCCCATCCAGCCTACATGTGTTTTGTGGACTTGGAGAAAGCGTTCGACCGTGTCCCTCTGGGAGTTCTGTGGGGGGTTCTTCGGGAGTACAGTGTACATAATGCCCTGATACGGCCTGTTCGGTCCCTGTACCACCGATGTCAGAATTTGGTCCGCATTGCCGGCAGTAAGTCGAATCTGTTTCCAGTGGGAGTTGGACTCCGCCAAGGCTGCCCTTTATCACCGAGTCTGTTCATTACTTTTATGGACAGAATTTCTAGGCGTAGTCGAAGCGTTGAGGGAGTCCGGTTTGGGAATCTCAGCATTGCATCTCTGCTATTTGGATATGGATATGGTGCTGATGGCTTATTCAGACCGTGACCTCCAACTCTCGCTGGAGCGTTTTGTAGCTGAGTGTGAAGTGGCTGGGATGAAGATCAGCACCTCCAAATCCGAAACCATGGTCCTTAGTCGGAAAAGGGTGGAGTGTCCTCTCCTGTTCGGGGAAGAGGTCCTGCCCCAAGTGGAGGAGTTCAAGTATCTTGGGGTCATGTTCACGAGCGAAGGTAGGATGGAACGTGAGATTGACAGGCGGATCGGTGCGGTGTCTGCGGTAATGCGGACTCTGTACCGGCCCTTTTGTGATGAAGAAAGAGCTGAGCCGATGGGCAAAGCCCTCTATTTACCATTCGATCTATGTTCCTGCCCTCACCTATGGTAACGAATTGTGGGTCGTGACCGAAAGAATGAGATCCCGGATACAAGCTGCCGAAATGAGTTTCCTCCTCAGAGTGTCCAGGCTCTCCCTTAGAAATAGGGTGAGGAGCTCGGTCATCCAGAAGAGAGTCAGTGTCGAGCCGCTGCTCCTCCGTGTTGAGAGGAGCCAGTTGAGGTGGTTCAGACATCTGGTTAGGATGCCTCCTGGACGTCTCCCTGGTGAGGTGTTCCGGGCATGTCCCACTGGGAGGAGGCCCCGGGGACAACCCAGAACACGCTGGAGGGCCAATGTCTCTCAGCTGGCCTGGGAACGCCCTGGGATCCTCTCGGCGGAGCTGGATGAAGTGGCCAGGGAGAGGGAAGTCTGGGCTTCTCTGCTGAGGTTGCTGCCTCCATGACCTGACCCCGGATAAGGGGAAGAAAATGGATGGTGTTGTGTTAGTTGTATCTCCGACTAAAAAAAATAGACTGATTGTTAACTATTTTCATTCTCTTTCACAGACATTTGACAAGATTTTGATAGCAAACAGAGGGGAGATTGCTTGCAGGGTAAGACTGCCTGTGCTATTTCCATAAAAGTTATCTACCTGAAATTGTCACAAACTATTTGTTAAATATGATACTTGGGCTACACAACTAATCGAAGTTCAATCGCAATCACGATATTGGTTAACACAATTAATTGAGCTGATCCTTGGCGATATTAACATTTAAAAAGTCAAGCACTATTTTTTATTTTTACAAGTCAAATCAAACACTTTGCCGTCCTATCACAAGGGGGCATTGTTTCCCAACTGTCAAATGAGACCCATTTTGAAAAATCTGATTTAAAAAAAAAAATAATAAAATAATAATAATAATACAGTGGACCCTCATGCTACAATGTCCCTGATTTAAGTTATTTTCATGTTACAACACGGAATACTGAGTTTTTTCATCCCCTCTTTATGACGTTTTCCTGGTTTTGCAACTGTCATGACCCTAGGGGGTTGGCTGGGTTTGTGTTGTTTCATCTCCATCTGCCGGCGTTTGTAGGTAATTACACTTATTTTCAGTTGTCTTTCCTGCAATTCGTCACTACAATTCTGCTATTGTTCGGCGTCTCCTCACGGAGATGGTGGTCTGCTAGTGGTCGGCCTCAAATGTTTCAAAATGGCAGAACAGTAAAGCTTTGTTCGATTGTGAGTGGTTACAAAACTGTATTTTTTGTGCATTTTACTGCTTAATTCAAAGTTGAAAGGGTTAGCCATGGGTCCCAAGATTGCTAGTGATGTTAAAGAGAGAAGTAAGATGATTTATATGGAAACAATGCTGGAGATAACTCTTATTAGGGAATATGGGCATAACAAGTGGCACTCAAAGGTAAATAAATCCTTTCTATATTTTTTATTTATGATGTTGTCTGATTAGATACATGTATATGTCACGTCTGGGCATGGCAGCATGTGGGGGGGGAAGGGACCCAAAAAACGCAGGAGGACAGAGAGGATGTGCTCAAACAAAATGCTCTTTTAATTATAAAACAAGGCAGGAACAGCAGTAGACAAAAACTGGACAAAGTAGCAAAATAAATGAGGAACGGAATATAATTCACGAGACTGTAATCGGATAACTGGGAAGAATGGAGGGCGAGTAGCAGGGGAGACACACAGCGGCACAGGGAACAAGAATCTAAGATATTGGTGGGGTAGAGGTGCAATAATCCGACGAAGGCTACAGAGGGACGGTGGCTTAAATACATGAAAACTAATTACAAAAAACACACTACAGCTGGACGGGGACATGACGCAGGGGAACCGGATTGCCTAACACGTGAGGAGCGGGGACACGCGGACAACAGGTGCACGAGATAAAACTAACGAGACTGACAGAAAGGCAGACGCAGGGAAACCAACACGAATTAGCCAGATGAAATGAACCAAAAACTACTACAAAAGCTAAATCCAAAAACCTGAAAAACTTAGACAGAACGTAACAGTATATTATATATATGTAGCACTTACTATACTATTTTGGTACCAGTTTTGATTATGTATGTACAATTTTGATGTTTTTACCCTGGTTTCTAAATGCATTCGCTATTTAACATAGGTTTGAAATGTCCCTCATGCGACGAATTTGCCTTATGACCCCAACCGCGGAACGGATTAATGTCGTAACATTTTACCCACTGTGAAACAAAATTTAAAATAAAATTAAAATAAAATTAAAATAAAAAAAATAAAACACCCAGTAGTCTGGGTGGGACGACCCAGACACGCTGGAGGGACTACGTCTCTCGGCTGGCCTGGGAGCGCCTGGGGATCCTTCCGGAAGAGCTGGATGAAGTGGCCGGGGAGAGGGAAGTCTAGGGTTTCTTGCTCAAGCTGCTGCCCTTGCAACTCGACCCCGGAAGATGGATGGATGGATGGAATATAATGTGCTAGGTTCCAAGTACGCTTATTTTTTTCATTGGTTTGCACTCAGCAAGTAAGTTAGCTATGTTGCCCGGTGTGTCAAGTTTTTGCCACATTTTGTGAATTTGATTTAATTTTTTTTAATTTATTTTAGTTGTTTATTATTATTTCTACGTATCAAGCCTTGAAGTCTTGTTAAAATACTGTTGTTTTTTTTTTTTACAAAAATGCAAATAGGCATGTTGATGAATAACATGATGAATAACTGAGTAATAATCATGATTTCACTATTGATCAAAATAATCATAATTATTTTGTTCATAATCATACACCCTTCTATGATACCTTATGGACCCAACATAAACGGAACACAAAGTAACAAATGAGGAGGTGGTTGAATAACAAAGGAGCACATAACACACGACAGGGAATAGAGAATAAATAAAATCCAAACCCGACAAAAGTAACGACAAAAGGAAGCGCGGAAAATACTCACGTGGCAAAGTAGCAACTGAGGGAAACAACTAGGAGACAGACAAATAAATACGATAAGTACAAACTCGGAAAAAACTCGGGAAATAAGAGACGCTGACGCAACGGAGGTTCAGAGAATAATCTGCCGCCGCCCTGCTCTGGCTGCGCTAAATAGGTGATGGAATTGAGAACAGGTGCGCAGCCGGTGGTTCCACTCCTTACTCAGACAGGCCTGTCCTGCAATACGATAGAGCCCCACGAAGGGAAGTCAATACAGGTCATGACAAAATGTGTGTACAACCCAAGTAAAAACATCAAAAATGTATATACATATTAAAAAAATAGTAAGAAATTAGTTTAGTATGTGCTATTTATATATAGTATACATGTATATCATTAAATAACTTCATAAATAAAAAATAGATAAAATATATATTTACCTTTGGAGTGATGTGACTTGAGCTTCTTATGGTCATATTCCCAAGTGACAGTAGCCTAGCCTAGCCTTCTTCGTATTTCTTATCACCAGCTTTGTTTAACTTCAATTCTCAATTAGAATTTTCTGGCCAGATCAGGCCCCCTGCCTAGAGTTTGACACCTGTGCCCTAAGGGAACCTGTAGTGCTCAATATGAATGAGAACACCTTTAAAAACATTTTTTACATTGAATGTTTTCAGAATTTTGTTAAATAGACATTGTGCTGGAACTATACTTTGTTTCGTTTAAACAGTTTGATTTGCTCTGTTTCACATTTGCCAGATGAATGGTTGGATGGGGACATTGCATTGTCCTTTAGTGCCACCTTGTAGTCATTTACATTATATGCCCAAGAGGCTCAGCCGGGTCAGTTGAAGATCACTGTAATACAATTTAACAATAAAGACCTCGTTCACGGCAAAGTTGAGAAATTATATTTCTGTGAGTACATGTTGTCCTCCTTGTGTTACGTTTATGTGTCAGAATGACAAGAGTGTATATGTTCAAGTTCAGTTTAGATTTCCTCCTTAGGTTCCTCCATATATCGTACTTATAACAGTTGCTAATGCATAAGCTTGTTAGTAGTGTGCGTGTGCGTGTGTGTGCGGGAAAGCTAACTCCTCTGATGTTGGTAGTCGAACGAGTGTTGTATGTTTATAGCGTGTAACATATGTTTAATTAATAGGTGAATTTTGTAACTAGTTAGAAAGTAATTATTTTATTTGCATGTTTATTGCAGTTTTAGAGAGAGAGAAAAAAAATAAGTATCGGCTGTACAAGCCAGGAAAATAAGTAAAGAACTTAAACCTCCACGCCTCAAGCTTTTATTGGACCAACTCAGTTCATGTTAGCTATCTGTCTCGTTTGACAGCGACATAAAACGAGGACAGAATAGACATACTGTACCTTTTTATCAATTATGGCGTGACTTTACTTTGGGTGTATATCATTTTTAATATAGTAAAATGACCATTTTTTTCTGTTTATATTTTGTATTTTGCTGTATAATATACCAAAGGAAAAAAATACTCCAGCATGAAAATAGTTTTTGTATGTGCAAAATTGTAAGTAAAGTCACTTAATATTCTTGTATTCCCATCAGGTAATCAAGACATGTAAGAAGATGGGTATTCAGACCGTTGCTGTCCATAGTGACGTCGACTCTAATGCTGTGAGTTTCGTTTAACTGTATGTTGAGTTAGCCATTTAGTCAAGGGTAATATTTGAAAAAATCTGTATTTTAAAACCTTTTCCCCAACACAATTATGGTGTGTCAAAATACAGTAACAGCACTCCTGGGTTTAAATCACTGCTCCTATTTTTCTAAATGCAGAGTTTGCATGCACTCTCAGTCTCTCTGTACGCGTGAAGCCCTTTCAGACTCTTTTGTACCTCCAAAACTTGCCGGATAGGCGGCCCTCGAGGACTGGGTTTGGACATGCCTGGCCTATATGAAACAAATTGACCTGACTTAATGGTGTCTATTTACCGTTGTATTTAATGCCACCTTTGAGTGCATAGCACTCAGATTCCCTCCTTAGTAGTGATCGACCTACATGGGTTTTTCGGGACCAGTACCAATACCAATTATTAGTAGTGGAGGAGGCCGATAATTTGGAGCCAATATTAATTTGCAGTGAAAGTGTAAGAATTGCCGTAAAAGAGTTGAATGACACAAACACTGAACACCATTGAAATGTCTAAAGCTTGTTTATTAAAACACACAAATAGAAAATAGCTCAAACCTGGAAACAAAATGATGAAAATAGACCTTAATATAGATACTTATATGTTTGAAATATAATAAAATGAAATTTACGGCATTCCTGCCTGATAATTCACAGAGGATCGCTTCTGATAGCATTCTGTTTGATTAGCGTGGCCAACTGCAAACCTGGAAACTGAAATGCGTCATCGGCAAAACCAAAAGTATTACTATCCGGATAACCTTTCCTTTATACAGACAAAACAATAATCATCCTTTGAAATGCAACAATCATTTAACAACATAGAAACTATTGTCTTATGCTGCGTGCACACCGAACACGAAAATTCTTGTCACGTTTTGTCACGCTAAGAGAGGAGAGGTGAGTGGAGTGAACTTGCTGTGCACTTTACGGTAGACCCGGAAAGAAGAGCATTGCTGAGCGCTTTCACTTTTCTGGGATGTGGCAGAGCCAATATTTTCACCGACAGAACCTTTATTCTTCTTTTTTTTTTTCACACTGTGTGTCCCTCGCTTTACGGCAATACTCGTCTGCCAAAAAAAAAAAAAAAAAGTTTCAACGTCGCAATCGAGTGGCCGATACCGAGCTGACAATGCTTCACTATCGTTAGCTTAGCACAGTAACCACGGTTCGATAGCTGTTAAAAAAGGAAGCAAGTGCTGCACATACCAGCTGTCCCAAGTTCTTGCTCCCCCCTTTCTACAAGCCAGGTGAGTGCCCTTGCTTGGCTCCATTTTGTTATTGAAATCTGAGCTGGCCGTGTTGGATAGCCCCCGGTGACCGCAAAGCAGGTGGCATGATTCATTCCTGCTCCCTGCTTGAGACGTTGAATGTTCCCGAAGTTGATTGGCTGTCACGACGCGAAACGCGAAAAAAAGTTTAAAAGTTTTTAACTTTAACCAGCGAAAGGCGAAATTTCGCTTCGCGTGACGTGCGGCGATTCGCGTTGCTCCATTTGCGTCCATCGCGTCGCCCAACGCGCGAACCCCAATGACTACAATACAAAACTCTCTGCTTTTTCGCCTCGTTCGCGTTATGCTGCGTGCGCACCGTACGTGAACGAGGTGAAAAAGCGGACAGTTTTGTATTGTAGTTGAGTTCGCGCGATGGAGCGTCGGGCGACGCGATGGACGCGAATAGAGTGACGCGAATCGGCGCACGACGTCACGCGAAGCTGCGCGGCGCGAAATTTCGCCTGGCGCGTGGTTACATTTTTTTTACTTTTTTCGCGTGTCGTGTCACGACAGCTAATCAACTTCAGGAACATTCAACGGCTCACGCAGGGGGCAGGAATGAATCATGGCGGCCACTTTGCTGTCACCGGGAACGATCCAACGCGGCCAGCTGAGCTTTCAATACAAAACAGAGCCACCTGGCTTACAGAATGGCAGAAGGGAGAACTTGGGACAACTGGTATGGGCAACGTTTGCTTCCTATTTCAACAGCTGTTGAACCGTAGTTACTGTGCTAAGCTAACGATAGTGCAGCTTTGACAGCTCAGTATTTAGCACGGTATCAGCCACTTGATTGTGACGTTGATTTTTTTTTTTTTTTTTGGCAGACGAGTATTTCCGCAAAGCGAGGGACACGCAGTCTAAAAAAGAATAAAGTTGCCGTAGAAGAAAATATTGGCTCCCCTACATCCCAGAAAAGAGAAAGTTCTCAGCAATGCTCTTCTTTCCGGATCTACCGTAAAGTGCACAGCAAGCTCGCTCCACTCCCCTCCCCTCTCCTCGCGTGACAAAAAAAGTGGACAGAAAGTACAGAAAGCCCCGCGTATGAGCATAGTGACTCAAATTTTCGTGTTCGGTGTGCACGCAGCATTAGCATTGTTTGAAACAAAACATCCCGTTCAATCAGCCTTCAGCCTTATGCCGCGTTCAGGTGGAGTGCGTCGTTTACGCTCTGTAAGGCGTTTTGTCGCAAGGTCAAGATGTAGTTCACATTTCATGCAACAGTGTCACGCGAGGGGAGAGGGAGTGAGCTTGCTGTGCACTTCACAGTGGATCCGGAAAGGGGAGCATTGCTGAGAATTTCACTTTTCTGGGATGTGGCAGAGCCAATATTTTCTCCGACAGCACCTTTAGTCCTCTTTCTTTACACTGCATGTCTCTCGATTTACGGCAATACTCGTCTGCCAAAATAAAAAATAAAAAAGTTTCAATGTCGCAATCGAGTGGCCGATATCGTGCTAAATACTGTGCTGTAAGTGCTCCTCTATCATTAGCTTAGCAAAGTAACTACGATTCAACAGCTGTTAAAAAAGGAAGCAAACGCTGAACATACCAGTTGTCCCAAGTTCTCCCTTCCACCGTTTTTCAAGCCAGGTGAGTGTTCTTGCTTGGCTCCTCCTTTGTATTGAAAGCTCAGCTGGCGTTGTTGGGTAGCTCCGGTGACCGCAAAGCACCCGCCATGATTCATTCCTGCCTCCTGTGTGAGCCATTGAACGTTCCCAAAGCTGATTGGCTGACGCGACGTGACACGCGACAAAAGTTCAAATTTTTCAACTTCTCACGTCACGCGTAGATACGCGCTGTGCGTCGCTCCATCGCGTCGCTCGACGCGTCATTGACTACAATACAAAACCGTCCACTCTTCACGCTCCATCTGAACGTGGCATTAAAGGCAACACATTTACATTGTTTTCTTCATATTGGCAGGTCGGACTAAAAAAAAAAAAAATAAAAATAAAAAAAAATATCGATATACATCAAATTTCAAAATATCAGTCCCGAGAATCGTCCCGGCCCATAATTGGTCGATCACTACTCCCTTAGCTTGGCTCACATCCTCATCCTGAGAGGCAAATGTAGACAAGGCTCATCCTCATTCGTTGTTGTTATCTTGTCAGGCTTGCCTCATCATGTCAATGCCGTATTATTTTTGCACTTTCTGTTTTCATGGTTATGCGGTGGAAATCCAACTGTAACAAACCAAGTGCCATAGTTAGAGCTGTGCCTACCACTCCCAAATCCTATTCCCTACTGCTAGGTTTGAAAAATAAATTGTTTTGGGACAAAAATCGCAACCTCAAACAAAATTTTCAAATCTACGGTTTTTATTTTTTATGTATTTTTTTTAAAGGCTTTTAACCTTCATACTTGTCAGTCATACAGTATGGTACATGCCTCACAAAATAGCTCCAAATTGGTTTAAAAAAAAAAAAGCATCTTGTCTTTGTTACTCTTTATCTGGTACTCACCAAAGTAATTTATTTAACGTGCTGCATTAAACCAGCTTGCTCTACAGCATCACAGACATTATATGTGTTTTAATGTAAGTCTGTGTGTAATACGTATTTAGTAGGAATGAGATGTGATCTTGTATGATGGAATCTTGCGAGATTTCACACCACGAGATTTCATGTCTATGCTGAGCACAATATCTGTTTTCTTTTGGTTGTTTTGACATGGGGTGTACCTGACCAGTTATATATTTTTTAATTGGTCACTTGCCTTTTAATGCTCTACTTACCAGTAAAACTGCAGAACATGTGGTGAGAACTTCAAAATAAAACATTCCATACCAAATAATATAACGACACAAACACCTTGGTATGGATCAACTGGTACCGGGCTGCGTGGGCTGCACCCAAAATAATGTTTTGGAAATGATTTAGTTTAACTGTTCATGCGTTTGTGCTTGATCTTTGTTTTTTTGGCGCCGCTTCTGGGCGCTGTTGATATTACATACTGTACATAGTGAGAAAGATGATGTGGTTTCCAGCAGCCAGCAGCACCAGCAGCCTAACCGTAATCCCCCCCATGAACGAATCTGTGCTGATCGAGACGGGGCAACGCCTGGATGCATAATGTTGTTTGTTAAATTGTTAATGTCATATTTAAAAGATAAAGTGACGTATAATGTCATTGCTGTTGAATTGTCAGCTAATTTAAGTTTCTCGTTTATATGAAATGGCAATGTCTCTTGTCCTACTTTTTTGTTTCGTCTTTTATACTATCAAAATTATAGTTTATAGTTTTTTAAAAAAGTAGCAGTTGTCAACATGCTATTTTTGTAAAGTGCACAGCAAGCTCACTCCACTCCCCTCCCCTCGTGCGACAAAAAGTGACTTCACAAAAGTGATCATCTTGACCCCGCGACAAAACGCCTCGCGTAGAGCATAAACAACGCGCTTTGTCACATTAGATGTAGCATTACAAATCAAAACTTAAAAAAAATACACTATCTCCCTTTGCTATTCTGTCTTGCAAAAATGACCCACATAGTATGATTTTTTGCACTTATATAGATTGAAGCAGAAATCATTTTGAAGTAATTGAATCGTTTTGAATCGAAAATCATTGAGAATTGAAAATCAATTCTGAATCTAATTGAATTGTGAGACAGCCAAAAATTCCCACCCTTAAAAATTACAGGCCTAAAATATATAACTTCAAAATCTTTTGGGAAATAGCAATTTTTCTAGATAATATAAACAGTTTTGTTTATCGTTGTTTATGGCACAACAATATTTTGAAAGAAGACTGAATTGAAATTAACTGCCATTGAGTGATAGTAGTTTATTTCAAATCAATCGTTCAACGACTGTTTCTTAATAAATAGCACAATGTGGATTCTTCATTTCATGTCGATGAGAGTCTTGTTTTCGAAAAACGGAAAACTCCCAGACAGTCGTCTTTGTTTGTTTTGGGTGGGTGGGGGGTGTGGGGTTGTGGGAGGGGGGTTGCCTTCTGAAGGAATCTATAAAAAGCTTCTTGCTTTAAATTACTTCCTAGCGTGTTCGTTTTTGTTGAAAGATTGCCCATACCACAACATAGTGAAACAATAGATTTAATCCAGACAGAGCGGGAAAGTACACGAGGCCTCGGGCCAGTCCTGCCACGGGTCGGAGTAAAAAATGGCAACGTTTCACCTTCCACATTCAGTTCTTATACCCTTTTGGGGCATGTAGTCCCACTGTGGAATGCAAGTGTGTGTGTGTGTGCGCGTGCACGCATGTGCATGCGTGCGTGTCGGTGTGTGCGTGCGTGGGGGTCTGTTTGCGTGGGGAAGGTGTCTTCAAAAGTCTTTGTTCTGCCGGCCATTTTTTTAAGCGGGAGGAAGTCTGAGCACCAATAACCCTGACTGATATCTTCTGTTGAAGACCACACCTAGCCTTTTGCTCCTGGTGGAATGTTGTGTCGGAGGATGCCATCTGTTCCTTTTGGAGATGCCGACTTGTCTTTATTTCTCCTGGGCCAAGACTATATCTGCTTTATACTGACATTACGTCGTCTCAATCTTTATTAGAATAATAGTTCCATGTACACACTATTTTATTGATATATTGAATTTGAAAAATATGTATTTTCTTCAATCCCCCAATTGACCTCTAATTATTAGAGGTCACACACCAAAAGGATATATCCACATGGCAACAGTGCCACAGCCAGGAGGACAACCAGCTGCCTCCACATTAATTGGGTCAGGATCCAGCGACACAAGATGTAATTGCCCAATCGGATCCTTGTCCCCGAAAGCCATGTGCATGATCCTGACAACAAACGGCTGAAGCAAGAGACAATACAAAAATCACCCTGCGATAGTTCACCCAAAACTATCAAAACAGTGGTTCCCGAAGTGACAACAAAGCCCTTCCATCCGCCCAAAACGATGACATGACAGAATGGAAGAGGTCGTCGTCCGACCTGGACATATTTTTCAACTTAACACACATTGCTTACACAAGAGGCTAAATTTGGTCATGATGAAGATTGATCAACTTTGCATTTGCATGTGAAACACTCATGTTGTATCACCAAACACAAAATGCATAGAAGCACAGAAAACTACCGACGGCTAATAATAACAACATGAACATAATTCAATTGCAGGAATACTCCTCCACAATATACCTAGACAGCGTACCCCTTTTGTTAAATTATTAAACAAACAATTTAACACCTCAAAAAAATAAAAACAACCTCTCTTCAGGAATAAAGAGTAAACAGAAAAAGAAAATGAGGGGAGAAAATATAAAAACAAAACACAGAAAAAAATAAAAATATTCCTCAAAGAATCTAAATCCCAAAGGGGCAGGACATGTCTTTGACACGTGGTACCACCTGTCCCCCATTGGGCCCAGCCGAACCTCATAAGAGGTCCATGCACAAATTTTGAACGGACCCAACCAATGGAAGGTCCGGCGCATGCCCCCCCCCCCCCCCCCCCCCCACACACACACACACACACACACACATACACACAAACACACACACACTATGCACAATGCAAAGAGAAGACACCAGTGACGACAGATGCTCCCAGTAGGGTCTATACCCTTAAGGTATCCAGGTCTGGGTGGAACAAACTCAAGCATGGACCCGGCATCAGGCGGCCAGTCAGGAGTCCTAAAGATGTGAACCCTTTCCGGTGATTTACAGATTGTCTGATGGAAAACAATGCCAACGGCAGGGCTTGGACCCAATTCAGCCCTGTCTCAGCGCACCTATATGTGAGGCGTTGTTGGAGTTGTATTCATGTGCTCCACATGGGCCTGTGATCGTGAATGCCACATTGGCCCAAATTTATGTTTGGGACCCATCATTTCCTCAACCGTAGCCAATGAGGTTGTAGTGAAATGTGAGCCGCTGTTAGATCTAACGATCCGCGGGAACCTGTGAGCCGATTGATAAGAGCTTTGATCAATGACAGCGCATCCTCTTCAGCATAGGGTTAGGCCTTTGGGGATCCTGAAAAAGTCTCGACAATAATTGATTGATTGATTGATCCTGCAAAAGTCTCGACAATAACTAAAAATAACTAAAAAGGTACCTTTTGCCCTGGACTTAGACCAACATGTCAGTATAGTCCACTACATTATTGGGCACCGGCCGGTTTTTGTTTGATGTAACTTTGTTTTAGTCGTGGGGCTCACACTCTGAGTCTAACATTCCATACATCCCATTTCATTCATTCAACAATTCTATTCCTTTATGACTAATCATACCTAATTCTTTAACTAAAACTTTTAACGAGCAGATCAGGGTGCCACCAGTGACGGAGTCTAGACAATATGGACACATTACTTTTGTGGGTCACTCCATGGGTGTCGTCCAAGACAGAACCATGCAGTCGCCAAGTGGCAGCACCACTTGTTTTGGCCCTCTCGACGGGCTGAACCAAAGTCTCATCTGTTCTCCTTACGTAACCACTTTACGTTCCACTTACTTTTACATCTTTAAACGTCAAATCCTGACACCTCAGACTGGTGACTCACAGATGCTTTAGCCTCTGCGTCGGTAGATTAGGTTTCCCCGTGCCACTGGCGTATTGGCTGTGTCCTCATGTCCTGTGCATTCAATGACTGCCACCTCTGCTGGCCTGTTCTTCATAACGTCCCACCAAGTCCATGTGAGCCACTAGATCCCTGGTAGCTGTAACAAACACTTGACTCCGCCAGGCGGAAAGGTTCATATACAGGCAACCAACTACAACAAAACAGAAAAAATTGTCACCTTTTAGCATTCTGCCAATTCAAGGGCTACACACATGGCCATTAATTCCACCGCTGGAACTCGCCGCTTGTCCAAACGGTCTGGAAGTCTGAGTTCCGTTCCTCCGGGTCAGGGGCCTCCACAACCGTGGCGTTGGCATGGATGGTCCTAAAGTTTTCCTCCAGCAACAGCCGTCGGTGAAGGAGACCCTATCCCCTCGGAGAGGACACCACGAAAGTCTGGTCCGGCGTTTAAGTGTCGGGTCTCCATCTCAACACAGTCATGTCAAAAATTGCACTTGTCATCGGCATCACTTTCACCTGTTCTCTGACACTTTGAACCCCAATTCACCAAGTCGAGTAAGATATAAAAGATTAGTGGTTGGGCAGACTTAGGTTTGCATGTGCATTGGAGCGCGCCAAAATGATGATGTGTCACTTTGAATGATACCGGAAGAACGGGGTGGCAAAAACTTATGTCAGCGGGGCCCCCAGACCACAACGAGTCCGGCAACTTGTCCAAAAGCGGAGCGGCGTCCTCGTGGTCCGCGAGCTCCCTGCCTTGAAATCGAGAGAGTGTGACATCCTCCAACAACCCGGGATCCACCGCGCCAACCTGAATACAAAAACATTCAGTGCTCTGGGAATACATTACCAAGGAAATTTCACTATGTGTCCAATCACTGGCCAATTGGCAATACCACACCATGGGTCCCAGTTCACGTGCTTCCCAGCCTGCTCCTACTGCAAGTGTTATGTGTGGTGTAGACGACTCACCTATCATGAACCATTGAGATTGCTTATCTGTCAATGATGTGTATGTCACAATGCCTTGTCTCCCCACAAAAAAATTGGTGACTAGTCAAGTTCCACTCATCGCCTTTGATTGTTTGAAATGCTTCCTAATAATTAGATCATTGTTGCAGGCATACAACAATGTGAGAAAGAGAGAGTCGGCTGAGGCAGGAGGAGAACAAGTCGATTCAGGGTTTCCACCGCAGGAAAGTCAAGTAGACACTCCCTCCCTCCTTTAGTTCATGTGATGGTCCTGGCCGTCATTGGGCTGGGTGACAAGTGAAGAACACACCTCTCTGGACGTGATCCGTCAGTCCTTCTGAGCTGCGGTAGATGGCTGCTTGTGTCTTTGTCCATAGGTCTTGCCACATGCAATGAATAGGTGTTTGATTTTCAGTCAACACCAAGCGGTGGGTGAGAGTTTGTCCAGCAATAAAAGTCATGTTGTGGTGTGGAGACAGGCAGAGTTGGAGGAAGACCAACAAAACCCATCTTTGGCCCAGTCATCGTCATCTGCATGAGGTAGCTGATGACCGCCTGCTAGTGTGGCTTGCTCTGTTGTTGCTGTCGCCAGAGTGCAAGGCCACGCTGCCCAAGTTCTTGCCTTGTGGAGGTTGTCTTCCTCTGTCTCCCCTCTGGGGAGGAGGGCCCTGGTGCTATCTTTGTTCTGGCCAAGGAAACGTGCACTGTCTCCACCAATGGTCCATACCGTCACACCTGAAGCAGCCTTGATTTGGAGCTTGGCGAGAGCCGCCTTGACCTCCGTTGGTGTTTCCCCCTTCCACAACACGCCCTTCTGCCTCTCACCAGCCGTCCCTCAACCATCCACATCCGTTGATCTGCCACCCCCTTTTTGGCCTTTGTGTCCTTTGCTTTTTTCCACGCTTATGCTAATTTAAGGCTTAGAAGCCGTTCCTGCATTTCTTTAACTCCCTCATCAGATTTGTTTTGCCTGTGAACATACATTTTTACGTGGTGAGTCACATGTTGATTAAAATAACCCTCATTACCTTCCAAGAGATCAGGGTCTGCAGAAAGCTTCTCCCTGACCTCCATAGAAAGTGTATCCAGATGCACATTTCTACAAATCACGCAAGGTGGCTTGTCGCAGGATGGATGTGAACAAGTCTTATCTGACCACACGGTCTGGCAGGCATTGAGGTGTGAAGCGGGATCCAGGGTGGGTTTGAAATCTGGAAGTTTTGGTACTGCTGACACGGAAGAAGGAAAGAGGTCCCGGAGCACAGCAAACAGTCGCATGGTGAAAGGAGCAAACAACCAATCGAGTTCAACCATATTAAGGCCGGAATGCCCCAGGACTTCATTAGGTTGATGAACTGAGGAACAACATGCCTGGATTAATCTTACCATGTCGCCGCAAGCCAAATTCATATCATCAGTGTGTCTCTTGAAAGCTTGGATCCAGGGCTCGGCGCCGCCCAATAATGCGGGGAACCTCTTCTGTAAACAATCTAAATTTTTCAACGTCATTTCTTGATAAACTAACCCATGAGGGGCTGGTATAATGGGGTAATTTCTCATTGGTGGGGTATATCTATCAGATGGTCTCGTTTGAAATCCAGATTGTGGTCTGATCTGACTCTTTTCATAATTAGGGGTCAAACAGCTGTTGTCATTTGTTGCTTGGCTTCTCCAGTCATCCTCTGTTGAGTGCACGCGTCGCATGTATGTGGCAAGAGGTGAGGAGTCAGTTAGTGGGGGGGGGGGGGGTGTGGGGTGGGGGGGGGGGGGGTGAGATCAAAAATGGGTTCCCCCCCTCCCCTGTCTCAATGTCTGTGTCTAGCCCATCCTGCTGCTGCGTGCAATCTTTTGCCATGCTGGCAGTTAATTTGTCCTCTAAGGACAACCACTCTGGACCTTGGGATGCACATTGTCCACAGTTCGCCTGTCTAAATGCTCCGTCAAGTTGTATGTCTTTGAGTTGGGGGGTCGTCTGGTCAGTCACCACGATTTCCTGTCGATTTCCCCTGCCTATGTCCTCTACAACAGGTTTTAGTCCGTCAGTCCTTTCAGTATTGGCAGTCCCTACAAAAGTTCATTCCCCACTCAGTTCGTAAACTAAGGTTTGCAAAGCTACTCTTTGACCATTAGATGCAGTTTGGGATGGCTCAGTGTGCCGGGGGGGGGCAGCGGTCCTGCCCTGTTTTGCAACCCCCGATGGCGGGTCGAATTGACCATCTTTTACCTCCTGACCAGCAGCCACAGCAGTCATCATCAAACACATTTCATGCAAATTGCGGTGCAACTTATCATACTCCTTTGTTTCTCTGGTTCGAATTGCCTTGTGTGAAAGAATTGTTTAGCAACATCCCTACAAAAAAACATTGCGTCCGGAGGACGCACATTTAAAAGTATGTGTCCCATGGCAAATATTATGCATTGTCGGACGCTGAACAGACAGCACTGCTTACTCACAACCTTTTTGACCTTAGACTTTAAACTCTTTTTCTCATTTATAAATGACAACTAATTATGAACTTATTTATATTTATAACTGATAATTAATTGTAGAAATTAAGTTCATAGATGCCTTTGAACCAAAGACATGACATTAATCATATCATACCTTGATTGCGAGGAAGAACATGATGGCATTGTAGATGAGAGTGTACCGTTACCTGTTACCTTTTTTTTCTTTGTGTACAGGTTCATGTAAAGATGGCTGATGAGGCAGTATGCGTTGGCCCTGCCCCCACCAGTCAGAGCTACCTCAACATGGATGCGATTCTGGATGCTGTCAGAGACACTAAATCCCAAGCTGTAAGTCTTTCCTATTTAATAATCATGACCAAGTATTTGGGGTTCAACCTGAACTCATTACTGACAATATGCTACCTTCATTTGTGTTTTCTTTGAACACAAACTGTACTAGCTAATTTTTGAACATGATCGTCGGCTTCTGAGTTTAACAAGATTTCAAAGTCAACTGACTTTTACGTGCTTTTATATGCAGTCATTATTCTGGTTAGTCACAATTCCCATTTATGAAACATAGAATCTCCTGTTTACAGGCTTGAGTAGGCAGAGTTAGAACAAATGAAACTGCGATCTACAATTAACTATATAACCACAACTTAAAATGTATTTTCAAATGATTAAGATGTTCAGATAGTTGGACTGCAGAGGTTAAAAGCTTTTTGTAGCAAATTGATCCTCTCCATTGGACGTGATTGCTAATCGCAGTGTAGACCTGACAGCACACATTGAACATAAAAACAGTACAGTACATACCTGTACATGCTGACTGCTTATGGAAGTCTATTAAATGTCTGTTTAATTTAGATGGTTGAAGTGACTGAGTTTAGTTTAGTGTAACATAAGTGTAACATCAAGTTGTGGAGAGTACTCTTCATTAGTGTTTTTTTTGTTTGTTTTGTTTTCAGGGGATGAATTATTTTTATATTTGAGTCGGATGATGGACGTTTGATTTGATTTCTTCTTTTTGGGGGGAGGTCGATGTTGTCGGGAATGAGCGACAGATTGACAATTTAAAAAAGTGGCTTGAAAAAATGTGGACCAACGATGATGGAAGGGGTGGCGGGCAAGGCACTGACCACTGACGAACCAGCCAAAAAACAATTCAAATGCCCACCAAAGTTAATACAGTATATCCACATCTTGACTGACATATTGCCCTGCTCGAAAATGGGGAATTTTATCAAAGAAGGGTGCAATTTTGTGGGCCTGGAATTCCAATTCTCTAATTGTTCAACTTAAAAAAAAAAATAAAAAAAAACTGACCATAGAAAAATCTTATTTCAACCTTTGTCCAAAGACTCTGTCACTTGACAAATCTACAAGCGACATTACTTCATCTAACTAAAATTCAGTGTTGGGTCTTGATCTTCTTGGAATATATCAGCAAAACTACAGTCAGTGTATAAATTGTAAATTGTTTTTAAGACAGCTATCTGTACATTATCCACAGTTTGTGTGTGTCTGCGTTTGTGTCTTTTTTCAAGGTTCACCCAGGATATGGCTTTCTTTCAGAAAACAAAGAGTTCGCAAAGAGATTAGTAAGTACAATTCTCATTCAATAAAGGTGTGTGTTTCTCTACTCAATTCACCAAATTACACGCTTAACCATGAAGATATTTTCCTTTTTTCAGTGCATCTACAATTTGATTGGATGTGGTTT